>NC_139233.1:98546067-99146067 GCF_977018435.1 Lepisma saccharinum
CGCCACTGTACTGAAGATTTTTGTAACTTCTCACATTCGTTTCATTATTATGTCAAATCAACTACCACACATTTTCCAAATTTGTTTCGAAGGTCTCCAAATTGGTTTGTGTGTCTTGTTCATTTTATGTCACTTTTCTGGTCTTGAAATCGTAAATCTCCTCTCGGTTTCATTTTTACGTTGTTCGTTTGTTGGAATGTGTAAGTAGCATTGCCTGCTATTTGCACCCGTATGAAGATACAAGCTAACAATAATTATATTTTCCATGGTATTACCATCAATGAGGTCAGTAGAACTATAGAAAACTAGCAACAACATTTTTTTTGTATTGGGTACAGGGTCTGAAGAAAACTTTGATAGAAGGTTGAAACTTTACGTTTAGTTTATGTTTTAAAATGAAATAAATTTCTACGTTGGTCAGCATATTGATTTTTTCATATCATGGAAACAAGGCTAACTGGTGTTACATCAACATGAGCGAACGACGATTTGTTGAAAGAGATGACAATATTCAAAAACCTTTTATAATGCAAATTCTGATTTCATGTTCCATTTTATGAACCATCGTGCCTTAGTGTTCAGGGGAAGGGTGAGGGATCTTGAGCAACTAATTTGGATATTGAATTGGCAAAATTAAACCAGAGAGAAAATCTGTTTGATTGATTGATTCATTTATTTGGTCAATTTATGCACAATAAGGCTAATCGGGACTGGACTATAGTTTAAAGTGAGATCCGAACCACCATGTGCCTCCACCGGGTATCGAACCCGGTACCCCTTGATTACAAGGCGACGACACTACCACTGCACCATAGGGGAGCACCCCCCCCTCAAAAAAAAGTATAATGTAGAACCACCACCAGTCACACAAAGTTCCAAAATATTTACGATGGCACTTTTTGCGAAACTTGGTTCGTACTCCTTTACAGGTGTCAGCAGTGGCAGTAATTAGTGGCGGGGCCGAGAAAGTGCAGTTGACCCTCCCTCCGACTTTTTGAAACTTTTGCACCACGCTAACTAACCTCATGTATCAAGGGAAATTAAACTGTCCTCCCCCTCCCCCCACTTTTGCACTTTGGCCCCTTAGTTTTGGAACCCAATCACCGCCACTGGGTTTGAGTGATACAAATGTTTTCTACCAAGGAATAAATGCCTGCAATTTCAAATTGATAAAAGTGATGAACATTTTGAGTGCTCCTAGAACAGTTTAGAATATAATAGTTGGCAACGGTGACTGCGTGACTCATGTATCTGGAGACTGTGCAAATCCGGAATGAGCGTTCGCTGAAGATAAGCGAGCTTCATCTTGCAAGGCCTTCCAGTTACCCGTGGGCTTTCGATGCTTGACGGGTCAAAACTCGGGTATATAGTTTTACTTGCCTGCCCCACCAGCCAGGCGGGCCTAGTAAGCAATTCTGACAGATATGCAGCCCTCTGCATGTGTCTACATAGTAAGCAATTCTGACAGATATGCAGCCCTCTGCATGTGTCTACATTAGAGTACCACAATGAGCATTTTTCCCTTGAGCGGCAAATAGTTTGCACAGGCAATGCTAGATGGCACACAGATTTGATAGTTCTTCCACTCGAGCAAAAAACGACCGAACAAGCGAAATACATTCGAACTCTCGAACCCTATTAGTACATATATTTCCATCATTTGACTATGGTAGTTGGTCGTCAGATATGGATCGTGAAGTAAAAGACGAAGTGAAATTGAAAAATAAGTGAACATAGTCATCATCTCCATATTAAAATGCAGTTTGGTATATCGTATTGAGATATGTGAAAATGAAAAGGATGATTATGAGCTTAAACTGCTTAGGTTGACATTTTATGTTTCATTATTTTCCTGTAGTTTACGGTTATTACAAGCATAAGAAAACAGTTTTTCTTTGTGACGTTTCAGGAGAACACACGCTCCTTTCATCAGACATTTATTTTCATTTTGACTAAAGATACAGTTATAACAATGATTAGTAATTTTTTAAACAAAAATAATCCGTTATATAATGGATGTGTGAAAGTTGCAATGATGGGTCGTATCCTGCATACAAACTATCCAAATATTTAGTTGAAAGACTTGCTATAATTAAACAACAAACACCATTCAGTGTTAAAAATGCATATGAAGTGAAACAGAAACTAAAATATATTGTTTGGAATAATGAGTATCGTATTGCAAGTTTTGATGTTGAAAATTTATATCCTAGTGTCCCAATAGAAGGTGCCACAGATGCATTACACAGATGGCTTATTGAGATGAAGGTTAACCCAGTAGAATCATGGGAAATGGTTCGATGGTTTACTGTATGTGCAAATTACAATTACTTTATATTTGATGGCAAAATCTATCAACAAAGTAATGGTCTATCAATGGGAAACCCAGTATCCGGAATCATCTCCAGCATTTTCCTTCATTACATAGAATCTCCAATTGTTAATGCGATAGGTGCGGATATCAAACTCTACATCAGATATGTAGATGAAGTGCTAATTATTGCTAAAAATGAGAACACCATCATGGACGTATTTAAATTGTTAAATGAATCACATCGTCGCATAAAATTCACTTGCGAACCCATGAATAACAATGTAATTTCTTTCCTTGATCTGCAAATTAAGACAACTGACTCAACAATTCAAACATCAGTCCATAGGAAAAAATTAGCAGGGGAAAAATACATCCATGCCAATTCAGAACATTCGCGTATAACAATGGATAACATATTCTTAAATTTTTTTTCCTGAGAGTACAAAGATTCTAATAATGAGGAGATCAAAAGTGAAGAAGAAAGGCTTTTTAATATAGCAAAAGAAAATGGCTTTCACACTAACAGAATAAACCAAATCAAAAAACAAGTTGCAAGAAAACTAAAGGAAAAGAGAAATACAGACAAAGATGAAAAATCTGTTGAAAAGAAATTTGTGTGCATTCCATTCCACAAGGGATTCTCACATAAAATTGCAAAAATTTTTAGAAGTTTTAATTTCAAAATTGTTTTTAAATCACCAAGAAGTTTGGAATGTACATTTAATGAATTCAAAATGAGAAACTCTCTACCAGATGTGGAAACCACAGGAATATATAATATAAGTTGTTCATGTTCAAAGGATTATGTGGGACAACAGCATGGAAAATGGCAATAAGATGGCACGAACACGATTTGGACATTATAAATCTAAACCCAAGAACAGGTTTGTCAACTCATATCATCCAAGAGAAGCATTTTAATTAAAAAGATTAACGGGAAACACATAGTTGAATGTCTGGGAAGCTTCGTTCATTGCAGAAGAACACTGGAATAAATTAAATAATGAAAATGGTAACATAGATCCAATATGGAGTTTTCTTTTTCACAAATGGAGTAAGCCACCATCTTTAAAATTTAATGTAACAGAAAACATCAAGAGACTTTGTGAAAACAATGATGAATTTGAATTACCTGATGATATTTGGGATTCATAATTTTAAAAAAATCTGAAATAAAAATAAAACAGACTGCTTTTTTCACAGTTAAGTTGCTATATTACAACAGTGTAACATTGACAATATCCATTATATAACGGATTATTTTTGTTTAAAAAATTACTAATCATTGTTATAACTGTATCTTTAGTCAAAATGAAAATAAATGTCTGATGAAAGGAGCGTGTGTTCTCCTGAAACGTCACAAAGAAATACTGTTTTCTTATGCTTGTAATAACCGTAAACTACAGGAAAATAATTCTATAATGCAAGCAATGCGTACATACAAGAAAAACTATTTTATGTTTCTACGATTATTGTTATAATTGAATGTTATAACTGCATTTTATTATTTTGCAGAATATGATTATCATTTTTGGTTAGTGAACAATGATGTACACATACTTCTTGCACTGTGATGATACTTGTAATTGTTTAGGCAGGTCTGTCAGCATGTGGATCCATTTTCAATTTCAGTCTGTAGATATTGCATACTTTCATATGTGCTGTATTTGAGTCTTGCATAATATACAAAATTATTATTTAGAATTGTATTTGCATAGAAGTGGTTTCCTTCCATGTATGGGCTTTAAGTTGACAGTGCTGCTTATTAGGCTCTGAAATACGGGATGTTGTGAACCATTCCACTACGAGGGTGGTACGTTTGAGTGTAGAACGCTTGAGTGTGGAAGATTCGAATGAGTTTGAGCGAGCGAAAGTGGTCTGATGCAGTACTCTAGTCTACATATTAGCAGTTCCACCCTGCACCATTCAGTGCTCGGCCATGAGTTAAGGGACAGCCACTTACCTCTCAAAGATAAACCTCTGTTTGTAGTAGTTGCTTTCCCACCTAATCCTACTACGATTGCTGTCAGTATGGCACTTTTACCACTGCCGTTTCTTCCTATGATGAAGTTTATTCTTGGGTTGAACATTATTTCCAGCGAATCGTGGCACATAAAGTTCTGAACATGAAGCTTCGTAATTGTTCCTGGCCTCGCAACCTGTAAAAAATGGAATTAAGATGGTTCAGACAATATTCAGTAACATACACAATAAATAAGCACTAATGCAATGTTAGAGCTTATGATAAAATGGTGGGCCTACACAAGGAATTGCAATATTCAACTATTCATGATGGATGTCATAAATGTGGTTTAAGTATTACATATGTAAAGTTTTGTGTTTCCACATTGCAAATCGGATAGTTTTTTCTCCCCCCCCCCCCTTTTACCAGATTAATTTCGAAGGCTCACTGCCTTCATTCACTAAGGGTATGGATCAAGAACAGAGGTGGTAGGATCAGGCCTTTCTCAGCACTTTCCCCGCACAAACCATTCCATCTCCTCCCATCCATACTTCACCCAACCACTTTCCTCATAGAAAACACTATTATAGAAACACATGCCATCATCGAACAGAAACCAGCACTGAACCTTGATAATGGACAGGCAAATCCAACCTGGTATCCTGTTCAATAAAAAAAAAATTAAAAAAAATATCCACACGCTTAACCTCCATTCACCCACCTAAAGTACATGAACCACACCACACCCAGCAACACAACGCAGCAGACAGCCCAACTGCCCAATTACCACCTGCAAATGTCACCAGATTGCAGAAACCAAAACAACTGCCTGCAGAATTCATTGATTTAATTTATTTTGTGTTTTAAGTCCACCTTATGCACAGCAAGGCTAATTGGGACTGGATCTACAGTTTTAAGTGGGATCTAGCTGCCCGCAGAAAGCACAGAAGACAACACAAGCCAAGCAACCAAGACCAGCACCGCCAGATGGAAGAAAATGCAACTACCACTGCCCGGGAACAAAGAAGTGACGCATTACCATCTCTGTTCTATACCCCTAGTGAATGAAGGCAGTTGAGCCTTTAAATTAATCTGGAAAAAACTATCCAATGTGCAATGCGGAAACATGAAACACTACATACGTAATATTACACTACTTCTATAAACCACATGCACACACAGATATGTAATGAAAGCTATGGATTATATTATGTGTACCCCAGTGGCGTATTCTCCCATGTTAACTGGTTTACTGCTGGAAAACAAACTTTATTTCACATATGTAGAAATTGTCAGAAAATTTGAAGTTGTAGGACTTCTGTTTTAATTTTACTTGCATGTCTCCATTTGTATTTTATTTCTATCATATCTAATTAATATATAATAAATATATACAATAAATAAGAATTGTTGCGGTAAACCAGGTCAAATTTTCAGAATACGCCACTGGCATACACTTCTCCAAGAGTTACCTGACCACCCAAAATATTTATATATTTATTTATATATTTTTTCCGAAATGGATTCATGCTTATAACACGAAGTCAGAAACTACAATAGAACATTTTAACAGAGAACAAAATGGAAAACTTAAGTATAAGGAATAATGGTAGATAATATTTGCCATTCTGCATGTTGAAATTGGAAAGAGGGAATCTTTTGTGAGGTTGGAAATACTGCACTCGGAAGTGATCCATCTGGAGGAAATCTGTCAGGTCTGAAAACAAAGAGGCATTATTACTAATTGTTTGGGTGAAATAAATTTAACAATACTTTGCAAAGAATTGTAAATATTTCTCAGAATCAACAGCAAAATGTGATTGTAACTCAAGAAAGTGCACGTTCATCTAAAAATTCCAAGAGACTTGTTTCCAGTAATAATATAGAACAGTTGCAAACTATCGGAATATTGTCAGACGTCCATGAAGGAGGATATTCGAAACTGTTAGAAGCAATTGTGCTCGAAGTGAAAAACAAGCTGCTGGCCACCCCACCGAAGTTTTCAATTAAATGAGATGAGGGTTTCGACAAGCACATGTAAACAAGCTGCAAACTGTAAACAAGGTTGGTTGGGAGCATCTTTCAACGTTTCGTGTTCAGCATTGAAGCATTTAAATTTTTATTTCAACTTTACGAATTGTCTAGTTTTGTCATAATTACTGCATGTTGTAATCTTCATTAATGTTCCTTGTTTGATATATATTGCTTGGAATATGTAAGTCTTAGAATCACATCGCGATTAACATGGTCTATTAACCACGACGGAACTTGAACATCCAGAGGCACGGTGCTTTTCCTGAGTGAATGAGAAATGCATGAAAGTATGATATTTGTATGTTCATTGCTCAATGTCGGTTATTTTTTATATTGTTGCAATTGTTAAACTGTTGTGAAGGAGTGAATGTGAGAATTTCCCCCCAATATTATCACTAATATTTTTACATTAATAAATGCATACTGAAGTTGTGAGGAATGTGTAATTGGGAAATGTCAGAAATAAGTTGTATAGCTGAGACCATATATATTGAAACGAGAGATACCCTTTTGTACAGTAGAAGATTCTCAAGAATTATTCATAACGTGCTGTTTTTGTTAAATCATGATTATCATCAGATATTCTTGTTATAATATCTATCAACGTTAATGAATAAAAGAAAACCCCTAAAATCACTCAGTACTTTAATTTCATGGTAAAGAAAGTAATTTCAAGGAAATCCTGTCAACATTTAATGCCAACCCTCAATTTGTGAATACTATAACTTCTACGATAATTTTGGTCCTTATAAACTGGTATCTTTTGCAGGGTCATATTTGCGTAACTCGTAGGAAGAGGCACTTGACAAGGCCGAAAACACTACCGACCAGTTATCGTGATATGCTACGGGCAGCCAGATCAGAAGTACTAAATTATAACCTCTGGATATCGAGTAGCTGCACATTGAGATTAGTGGAGGGCGATGATTTTTCGCCCATATCTATCTTGCAGCTTCCAGGATGTTCTTCCTGGGAATATTTGACACCTAAGGAAATACTCTCCATTATTTTGGTTTTTGGTGTAGTATAACTTGTGTGTGGAGATTTTGGTGTTCTTTATTTACAGTTGGAATTATAAGATGTGCTCTTCCACTAAGAACCAACTAAAGTGACAGAGACTGTCACAAACTATTGTCATCTATTTACCAGAGTTTTGCTTCAAAATACTCAAGAATTAACAAAGAATACCAGCTACGTAATCCAAAATACAGTTTTGCAGACAACACGTGCAAAATAAACCCAACTTCAAATTTTGCATAATTTCAATTTTTTTCCCCCATAACACTCCATGAGGGCCAGACCTACCAACTGCCAACCTCACTCCCACCAGAGATGGGAGATCTTCCAACCGGTCACGAAGTGCTGTGTGGTCAGCACAGTGAACCCTCAGTCATTGTGGTATTTCCCCAATTTCCTCACGTTAGTGGGTGGTCATTGGTCCCATACACATACCAAAATCACAAGAAAATTTGTTACGGGAGACTCAAACCTGTGTGCATCCTGTAGCCCAAGCCAACAGCTTGCATCTTAGAACTCATGACTATGGTGCGGGACATCGAGGATAATTAGACCCTGCAAAAATATCGCATGGCATTTTTGTGGATCCGGTGAAAGACCAAAATGCTGCAAAAGTATCGACCAGCATTGCTAAATAAAATCCAACACAACTTTCTGATACTGATGCCACAGGTCGAGTCTGCACTTTTCTCTAAAATTTCAACATAGTACATCTCTTGCATGTGCCAAATCGTAAGGTAAGAAAATATGGATGTACAGAAGGTCGTTCGGGATCTCTGAGGACAAGATTGGAAGGGTGATAAGTTCATGAAAACCCATGTCGCCACCAACGATCATGCTCAATTGGAAAACCAGCATTCCGCTCTATAGCCCGACAACGTAAATTTCCAACTTTTCCCACTCCTCCTGACAGGATTTCCAGAGGCCATTGAGAGTGCGTGGACGTCTCTTTCCTAAGGCCCGTTTTAGGAGTCCAAATGCACAGAAGTACATGGGAGACCCATCTAGCACCTTGACCGGAACAGACGAGTCGAACGGGAGGTATGGCTGGATGCTTTATCTTGGTGCACCCAGACCTGGTTTTTGCCCCCCCCCCCATACAGTGCCGGGATATCTATGTAATAAATGGGTGTTAAAACCTCATCCTGATAGTACGTGGAGTTCACCTTTACATTATTAGCTACACGGCGAATTGCTAGCTTGCCATTATAGCAGTATCCAGCGATGATCATGAAACCCCTTGGAAAACTTTCCTGGCATTCTCGATACAATGTTTGATAATTGTTTTGTCGCGAGGGCGGTAGTAAATCGTGCGGGGTTTGTGACAGTCACTAAGGTAGACATATGCTTCGTCTAATGTCACCACATTTTTCCATCTCTCCCCTGCAAGATAGGTTTCATAGAGCTTTCTAGTGTTCGTGCGACGTTCCGCAATGTGACGAGGTAACAGCTTGTGAACTCGTCGCTTATGCCGCATTTCTAGTTGCAGATCCTTCTTGATTATGGTGTTCACTGTTGACACAGACATTCCCAACTTACGTGCGATACTCCTTTGGGGGGCAGGATTACCACCTGACACAAGGGCCTTCAGTTTTCTCACTATGTCCGGTGTACAACTCGTAGCTGCTCGTGTATTTGCCTGTTACTTCCCCTGTGGAATTAGGCCCAGTCGGCCTTTGCCTTTTTGTTCAATACCGCACCGATCCCGTTCTTCTTCTTCGATATCACAAAACCACGGTTCTTACTCATTCCTTTGATTGCCGAATAGCTATATTTAGCATCGGAAAGGGCTGTTATGTAGCCCTCCCAGTATGGTTCAATTTTCTTCGGCATCGTTGTAGGTAAATGGCACAAAACTCTGCACACGCGTTCTCGGTACTGACGTGACTAAGCATGCACCGTTTGGACAGACTGACATTGATAACAGCGCCGCCAGCGGCTTTCAAAATCGTCACCAGAGATCCCGAACAACCTTCTGTATTGTGCTTATCCCACTCCCGTCATCTCATGTATCGCATCGTGGTTAGCACATTGTGCTTTGACGCTAAGGGTCCTGGGTCCAAATCCCAGTTTGTGAGTGTCCATTCATCAGTTTCATCATATCATCCCTCATCCCCATCTTCTCAATTAACCAAAAGTGGCACAAAGACAAAGTAAAATAAACAATCCATCATGTATCACATCATTTATCTTCGTCATTGTGATGAACATAGTGTCAGAAAAGTGATATAAAAAACAAACAAAAAAAGACAAAGAAACACTGCTACCCAAAGTGGAAATTCAAACACAGAACCTTCATTGAACCTTCACTATCTGCTTCTGAGTTTGTATTTTAATCATCATACTTTCTTCCTTTCTGTCACTTATAGCCAATCGCGACAATAGGGACGGGTGATGATTAGAGTGATGAAGGAACGTTCATAAAGAATACCCATGCTCAGGTAGGGACTTAAATCAAAGAACTTTGGTGGTGAGAGGTTTCTCAGTTTCTGCTGCACATGGTTTTGATCGATTCTTTTGTTTTAATTTACTTTCCTGTTCTGCCACTTTTGCTAGATGAAGCGGATAAAGGGATAAACACAAACTCAAATGGACAGAATAGGACAAAAGCCCCACAGAGGATTGAACTGGTTGCGAGTCCAGACGACAGAGCCTTGCTAGTGTGCAAAATTCAGTCCAGGGTGTACTATGTGGAAGAGAGACATTTTGGTGTCTTCACAAATGATCACACCTTAGACCCCTTGTACAAAGGTAAATATTTTGAGTTGTTTCAATTTAATCCAAGAGGCTAAAATTTTGAGGTAAAGTACACGAGTGAAATAAAAAAACTTGCAGTCTTGCAGATCAAAACTGTGATGTACAACTGGTCCCAGGATGTAGTGCTTCGCACATAATGCACAAGTCATAATTTTCTTTTCTGAAATATGAATAAGATATCCTCCTACCCAGGAGAAAAGAACCGTTAACTAAGTTCCTGCAAAAGGAATTTTTGACTCAATTAACTGCCCAGAAAACCACTATTAGTAGGGACCTCACATCTTTTTCTATTTTTTCTTTTGTTTTTGCAAACACAATAACACCAAAAAATATTATTTGCTTGGAAAAAAAAGTGTTTATGTATGTACTGTGACATGTTCTGAATACATTTCTCATGCATTCAAAATCATGATAAACGTGAATTTGACATAAAATGTAAATTGTGTTCCTTTTCGCGAATGTCAACACATTTTGCGCTTAAAGAATGAAAAATACCTTGAAAATTCAACATACTTGTGTTTTAGACATGATGTATAACATTATGTTTTCCAAAAAAGAAGAAAACTATGGTACATGTATTCATACTTGAAAATTAACACTTGATATTAGAAGCCAATTGTAATGCGTGCATGCCCATTTCAATCTACATAGAACAATCCTCCAAATAAACCATTTTCAACTCAAAGAGTTTACACCCGTAACATTCATGGAGAGATACCACTTAAAAAATAAAATACCCTTACCTGGCAGTCAAGAAATTCAGATGATGACGTTCCTCGTATCTCTGGTCTTCTACGCTTAGATGCACTTTCGTCAGCTTCACTGGTTCGCTTCTTTGACTTTTCAAAGGCTCCAATCGTGGTCATCTTGTTGAGAACTGAAACAATCAGAAACAACACAAATATTGAAGCATATTTCCAAAGTTTTAGTATTAAACTCATAGCAAACAGTAATTTATATATAATCAAATCTTCTTCAATATTTGATAACATTCGCTGGGAGGAGAAAATTCTGAGATTTCATTTCATTAAACTGAAGTGGCAGTCGGAGTAAACTGATCCACTATCACCAGCCAGGAAGTGTCCAAATGAAGCTTTGAGTCTGCAGGTTCTGTTTTTCCCTGTGAGTTATTATCAATTCAATACTGAAATGGATCCAAATGTTGGATGAATTAACAATGGTTTCAGTTGTCCTCTAGTCCTCCAAACTCTGCTAAGCTTAACATTTATAACACCATTAAGCCTTGTTTCCATGATATGAAAAACTCAATATGCTGACCAAGGCAGAAATATATTTTATTATAAAACATAAGTTTTTCATTTAACTTTCATGTGAAAATTTGTGATATATTTGATATTCTCCATCCCTCAGCCATTTCTGTTGACCCCTTTTAAATTAAAAGAAAAAACAGCCCTTGTCTCTGTAGTCACTTCGATTGTGAGGTAGGCTCTTGATTTTCCAGGCCATTATGTGCTGCTTTAACATGCTAACAGGCAAATTTAAGTGTTATACTACACTTGCTATTCAAGATCGATTAAGTCTATTTTACATCAATTTTCTGCCACTTTTAGCAAATCCCAACAATTTTATTTAAGGGAACATTTATTGAATATTTTCAAAAATAAAGTAAAAACCTATGAGCATATTTTTATGTAGAATATCTACTATTAAATTGATTCATGAAAAATAGTTACTTTTCATGACTTTTCTGTTTTTGGATATAAAAGTTACGTGGTGGCCTAGCCGGTAGGGCATCTGACTGCCACCCGGGTTCAATCCACTGGGTGAGCGATTTGTCAAAATTTTTCCAGCCTTGTCCCCACAAAAAAGTGGGTCTGGGGCTCACCCAGACTCAAATCAATAGGTACCTGGGGTCAAGAGAGTGGTGCTGATCACAAAACCTCCAAAATGGCAAAGACCAAGAATGTGCCTTCATGCCATGGTGCTATATGCACGGGGAACTTCACCATACCTTACCATGTTTTGTCAACAAAACTGTCTAGCGAAGTTTATGACCTTCCTCATTAACCCACGATTTTGTTTTCAGTGACAGTCAGATCTTTGAGCCACAAGAGGAGGTTCGTTGAAGCCTTGGTCTCAGAGTCCTTGCACGACTAACAGTGTATCGGTGTGCCATTCCATGTGCAACTAATAAAGAGTGCCTTTTTTGTTTATTTGTGATTTCTATTAAACTGTGATATTTGAGCAATATCTGAACAGTTGGTGTAATAAGATGGACAGAAGGGAAGAAGAGCAGATATGACAGTTATTCCTGGAAATTCTGGGGTAAAGTGGCTCAATAGATGGACAGTTTGATCCAGATGACCATTGAGATCCATCGTAAGAGTGCCGTGAAAATTTTATAAGATTTTCAATCACCAGTTACTTTATTTGCAAAAGAAACTCGGTGCAGTGGCACTCTGTAACCAAAAAAGGGTCCCAGATTCCATACCAGGAAGAGAGGCACATAGTGGTTCGGATGAAACTTTAAACTGTAGGTCCATTCTCAATTAGCCTATCTGCGGATAAAGTGAACTTAAAACAACAATTAGATCAATAAACTGTATGTCCAATCCTGATTAGCCTATCTCATGTTTGAATTCACTTTATACCACAATTATATCATCAGAACTAAATGTGCAATTGACGTAACCTCAAAAACATGTAGTGTGCATGCTAACCACTTCACCATATAACCTGTGGTGCAACAGCCCACGAAGGCCAGGGCCTGCCTATCGACTGCCAGCCTCACTTCGACCTGCTGAGATGGGAGATCGTGAACCAGTTATGGGGTGACGACCCCTAGTCGATGTTGTAGGTTTCCATGGCCGGGTTACACTACTCATTCGTAGCTCCCCAATTTCCTCACGATGGTGGGTGACCATCGGTCCCATACACAGGCCGAAATATCAGAGAAAAGTTGCTACGTTTCCCTAGGAGACTCGAACCTGTGCACATCCCACAGATAGAGCCCAAAGCCTGATGCCTTAGACTACATGGCCACGATACGGGACTAACCACTCCACCACGGGAAGCTAGCAAAAGAGTAGAAATTTGACATTAAATAACATTATACAGTAATTGTGAAGTGAAACAGGGAAGGGGGGGGGGGGATATTTGTTGCCACTTTCTTCTTATTTTATCAAGTAGAGAAAAGGTCAATATTATTGCTTGTAAGGAATAATGCATAATGAAAATATTTTGCATGTTAACACTTCATGAGAAAGAGAAATTCAACACAGCCATCATTACACACTGCAATTCTTTATTTTAACTCATCTTGGGTAACTCGATATGTTTTTTTTCTTTCATCTATTTCATCTAATAATTATTACATCTCATTTTGCAATTAACAGAGGCAGATTTTGGCTTTGGTTTAATGTGCCCTGACATAGTGTATGAATTACAAGCTGCAAAACATGACCTGGACACAGAATCCGAACCACTGTGCAATGTGGCTCTGCCGGAAATCTAACCAGAGACCAAAGATTCATTAACAAGGAGAGTGCATGGCTTGAGACAGGACTTCAGGTAGTGGTACCCTATAGGTATTGATATGCAAGGGTATTAGCGCACACTAGTCAGATTTTTTTTTTTTTTGTATGTACGCATTGCTTGCATTGTAGAATTATTTCTCTTGTAGTCTACAGTTGTTAGAACCATAAAGACACAGTTTATGTTGTGACATTTCAGGGTAGCAAAACAAAAACTGTGTTTTTATGCTTGTAACAACCGTAGATTACAAGAGAAATAATAGTCAGAAATTTCAGAGAAAAAGCACTTCAGGTTTTGAAGTTTACCATGCACGCATAACTAGCCGAATATATTGTCCTACTACCAATGGGGTAAAGTGTCAGTTTCACGTGTCAAAGGATCTGGGTTTGATTCCAGTTTTGTTGCTCTGGCTTTTCTTTATGAACTCAAGCAACTGTTTATTATATTTTATTTAATAATTTATTGAAATAAATATGAAATAAAATTTTATTTATTTGGGGGCGGGGGCAAATACTTATTTTTGAAGGTCTTCTTTTTACTTTTTTCATCATTTTACGAACATTTGCATATTAAATTATCTATATTCTATTTTCGACAAAATATTATGTGTAGCAAAAAGTGTACTTTTTTTATGTTTAACAAACAAAACACAAGAATACTATTCACAATCAATGCTTTTATTTATATTTTTTTGTGATAATTATCATAAAAGAATCTAGAACAAAATATTTCTCGACAATTTGCACAGCAAATAAAAACGAATTTCTGCAATACTTAATTACACTACAGGAATAAAATAATAATCATAAACCAGTTTAAATCTTAGGATATCAGTATTCACTTTGGTCACCCTCAGAAATCACGAGAAATTGGTGCCTACATTTATGACATTATGGTGCACATAGAAATAAGGTATGATTTACGATAACTTGAACTCTTCAGACTGATGTGCTTAACTTCCTGAGATAATCAAGCATCTAATCACAAAACATTTCACAAATTCCATTTGAATGAAACCTTGGAAAATTCAATTCCCTTGGGGTAATCAAAGTTTGCAAATTTGCTTTTACTGCACAGAGGGTTGTTTGTAAGCTATAGTAACAAATTCAAACAGCTGTAACTGATGGAAAAACCATGCCTCTGCCAGCGGTGATGTTCGATGTAGTGGCAACAAGCGCGAGTTATCGCTCTGCATCACAGTTTCCACTGCAGCAAGCTGGTGCGAAGTACAGTGATATCCAGTCCATTTCTCCTGGCATGCTTTCCAGAGACCGTCCACGGTTTCCAGTCGTCTGCGTCCAAGAGCCCTTTTCAATAACCCACAGAAATCCATTGGCGGTGCATCAGGTGATTTAACAGGGATGTCGCTGTAAGGGATGTAATGTATTCCTGGTTCTCTCTCCATATCCTCCAAGAACTGGCAGGTTGAGGCAGACGTATAGCTTGAAGCCTTATCCTGATGCAACAAAACCTTAGTTGAATCTGCACCATAGAGAGCTGGGATTTCTGTGCAAAAAATTGGGGTCACGACGTGAGTCTCAAAATAGGCCAAATTGCTGTATCCTACAATGACCATGAAACCCTTGGGGAAACTTCCTATCATCTCCCGATACCATCTTGAAAACCCTTTTCACCCCATAGTTGGTAATATATTGCCCAGAGTTTACTGCAGTTACTTAGATACACATATGCCGCACCTAATGTGACAACCAATATCCACTTTTCACCAGTCAGGTGGCGTTCATACAACTTTTGGCTGTTCATGGCACGTGTTGCAATGTGCCAGGGCAGCATCTTGTTTCATCTTCCAAATGATCTGCAGGGTCTGGCTGGTTCCTTGCCCTCTGGAATCAGTCCTCTCCTTACCTTACCTTTTCTTTGCTAAGCATTTCACATGAGATGCCTTTATTTGAGATGGTGAAACCACGCCTCTTACATTGCTTGAAAATCTCGCATCATTCATTCTTGAAATGAACTACTATCTCACATCAAATATAGACATGTACTGATACTAAATGGCAAATGCAGCCAACACAAACTACAGACAAACTGAACAATGATGTCACAATGGTACATGTGTGTTTTGAGCGCAACGCTTGACTTGAAAATTGGGGAGACAATTTTTACCTAAAAATGAACACATATACAAGTGGTAAATTGGAGCACTCATTTGTCGATGGTATAGATTTTAAAAATATTCTTTTTTTTTTTAATTTAAAAGTGGAAAAGTCCATTGCATCAGAAGGCAAAGTGATGGCCAGTATATTTTGAAACAAAAGTGGCATCATTCGTGGATTTTTTGGCCAGTGGTGCAACAATTAACAGTGTTTACTACTGTCAGATTCCCAAAGATGTGCATAATACTCTCAAGAAAAAATGGACTGGTTTGATCAGAAAAGGGAATCTGTTTCTGCAAGACAATGCATGCCCACCTGCTTCCCACTAGATATTGCCACACTTCCATTACAGTAGGGTCCTTGCTCCAATTGATTTTCACCTGCTTGGGCCCTTACGATTTGGTTGGACATTTGGACGATGCCAGCGCAGCTGTTTTCGAATTCTCCATTCCTTTTGAAAAACAGTTACAATATTCCTAAATGAAAAATTGCATGTGTTTAGAATTCCTTCTAGAGCATTCACGTAGTTCTTCACGTGATTTGCTGTTCCTGTTGAGTATATATCCTCAATAGTTTTATGGTTACGTAAGTCTATTGAACTATTGATAAAATCTAGACAACAGCGATAACAAACCACATGAAGATTCACGTGGACATACTGGAAGGAATTCTAAAGACACTTAATTTTTAAAATTTTGAAATATCATAGCAGTTTTTCGAAAGTAGAGGGCCCAGTCAAACCTTAAAGAAGTTCTTTGGAGACCAAAATTTCGAAAGTGACAAGGAGGTGAAGAAAGCTCTCTGATCATGGCTAAAATGCAATCAATAATATTGCTATGCTGCTGGTATCCAAGCACTAGTGCAAAGTGGTTATAAGTGCATTAGTACAGAGGAGGATTACATAAAGAAATAAAAGTTTTTTCTACGTGTCCATGTTGCTCCGTTATTCTGAAAAATCAAAAGTCTCGGTTTGATTTGAACATGCCTTGAAATCGTTACAACACAGAACTGTCCGTGCACTCTGGTCCAACAATTTGCAATGACATTGGATCGTTGCACAAAAAAACATTTGGCTGTACATTAAATTATATGCTTTACGAGCCAAAGAATGCAGGTTCATGAACAATGTCCGGAAGTGTTGCATACAGTTGTGTACGAAATTGTCGAAGAATATCTTCAGTACTGCCAACTCTCTGCAAGGTGGGTACCTACCAAGGATGATTACAGAAGGCCACAAAGCTGCATGCTGAGTGACATTCTTGGAGTGTTACAAACAGGATGGCAATGCATTCTCCAACCAAATCATTACAAGGAATGAAAAATGAATTTCACAAACAATTGCAAGGAAACGACAATAACAGGAGTGGTGTCATGCTCAGTCACCACAAAAGCCACACAAATTCAAACAAACTGCATCATCCCAAAAACTAATGGAATCTGTTTTCTAGTTGATTTCATGTCTTGCAAGACAACCATAAAAGTTATGCCTACTACGCTACCCTTCGTGGGGTTATTCAGAACAGCTCTCACCTCTCATTATTCTGATCCATGATGATGCATGTCTGCAAGGCAGAGACCTTGCTGCATGATGAATTCCATTGGGCCTCAGTCTCAACCTGGTACCTTCAGACTTTTGCATTTATCCAAAGATGAAGGAGCACATTGGTTGTAAACACTTTGCATTCGATGTGGACCTACAGGATGCTGTGACGGACCAGCTGAATTTCAAGGTGGGCACATAGTACGAGGAGGGAATAGCTCAACAGATGTCAAGGTGTGACAAATATCTCAATGTCCAAGGTGACGATGTGAAGAATTAGGTGAAGGTATGTGGCAAAACGTGAATGTTCTGTTTCTGTACTATTACCAATAAATACTTTAGATTTTTTTTTAAGTTTTAGAGTATTCAAGTAGTAAATTTTAGAATATAAGTGAAAATTTGACAATCACAGAAGTAACAATGGGTGTGCCCACATACTAAAGCATATTGGATTGAATTTGTAAGCTTTTTCATAATGCATGCTTATAGAAGTGTAGAAAATTGAGACTGTGCAATGAGAGCATCAGAATGGTACAATAGAAACTTGTCTCTCAAAAGGTGCTCTGATTGCCACATCAGCAAGTGGGGTTATCAGCAAACCATGAACCCATTAAAGTAACTGGAGCAAGGCCATGCATACTGGCAGACAAGGGAGGGAAATCGAGTGAGCAGAGCGAAGGCTGGCAAATGCAGTTGCCCCCCCTCCCTCAAATACAATACTGTTTCTTCTCACCTGCTCATTAGTAGAGCTGTCTCGCATCACTACCTGCGCAGCAACTTGTTTTCGTTTGTTTCCTCCAGAGATACCAGGAGAGGATATAGATAAAAAAGAGAATAGGAGCCGTTCAAAACAAAATTAAATGGAGAATTATGTTCCGAAGTGTGGCTGACAGATGTCAGAACACTTAGAAATAAAGTCAAAGCTGAACGCCACATTACTTCAGCACTGATTTGGCAAAAAGTTCCAGACGTACGTGAATGTCCATACTACAGTGGGGCAGGTCATCAGGCGGCATAATATATGTCCATATTGCAGAATGGATTAAATAAAACCAGCAAGAGTATTTGTGATATGACAAAGTCTCAGCTGAAATCAAATCACTTTTACAACTGTGTATTTGTCAGACACACACAGTTCAACAATATGTTGTTCATGAGAGTACTTTAAAAGAATCTGCTGATTATGTTAATATATTCTGTTTTCCACCTACTTTTTTTCTACATTTATGAACTGAACAGTGTCTAAGTGCACGGATGACATTTCCTCTCATAACAAAATGTACTTAAAATATACACACACCTGTATCAATGAACACACCTTTAGAAACACATATGTATCCTTTACCCAATTGGTCAAATTTTACACCAAGTCTAAACCAATCTTTCCCCGTCTTAGTAATTTCCATTTTAAACGGAGCTCATGCATAGTATTTACATACTTGTATATGTATTTATGATTAACAATTGCATACTGACAAATACGTTATTCAAAGATTTAAGGCAGACAGTAGGTTCACGGTAAAGGTAGAACCGTTACAATATACCCTCTCTTACATTTTGCACTCCACTTCAACATTTATGCAACAAGAAACGTTTTTCTCACTTATCAGTGAATAGGTAACGGGTGGAAACTACTTTCATAAACTTTTATTTTCCTGTTTTTAGGGTAGGCAGTTAGATTTTATGGTTTGTTCTCTAAAAACATTCAGCAAGGAAATTACATGTGGATAGGTTAGGCAGTTAGAATCTGATGTAATGTGTGGTTCTGAGCCTCTAAAAAATCAGAACTTTAAGTTCCACGGTAAAAATTTACTATCCTTCGGACACCTCTAATTTTTTCGTTTAGTCAATTTTTGACGTTCGTACTTACGTATCTGCTTCGCGGAACATTCCTGAAGGTGTATCAACGTTGTTTTGATTAAATTAATTGCAATTTTTCACATTACCAGTACGTTTTTCTGATAGGCCTTTTCGCTTACCTGAGACGAACAAACCTAACCACGTGCCAATGGTTCGTGGGGCTAGCGCCAATGGTTCGCAATTATTTCCAATTTATAGATCCTGATACTAACACGACACCAAAGTTTAACTATGTTTCCTAACCTAACAGAACTAACCTATCCACGCGCCAATGGTTCGTGGGGCTAGCTATTCTCCGTCGGAGAATTAATTTTCAACTAACAACATGAATTTCAGCTATGAAACATTCCCACATCACACAAAACACCTTCCCGATGTTCGACAATGCTATAGGAACTTATTACGAAGTAGTTTCATCTGTAAAAATAAATAAATGTGTCCGAAGGATAGTAAACAAGTACCAAATGTATAATTAGCAGCACGTTAAGCACCTACAAGCATAATTATAATGCTAAGAGCAACAAACCTCACTTACCTAACCCAGTAATATTCTGCACCAAAATTGCAATAATTAATCACAAAACCTGTGCTTATATGTGCTTCAAGTGTTACTTCCTAGCTTGGGGGATGCTTTGTCGAGTTTGAGGATTGCTAGGGGTCATTCTTGCATGGATCAACATACAGACAATAGAGTATGGGGGGGGGGTGTAAATACATTATAGGAAGGCCAATACGAATATGGAGGGATAATGTTGAGATAGACCTAAAGGAAATTGGTAAGGATGGAAAAGATTGGATTGATCTTGCCCAGGATAGGGGCACATGGAAGGTTTGTGTTGCTTCAGCCATAAACCTACGGTTTTAAGAAGGCCAGATCGTTATATCGGAGATACATTAAAATTGGATATTTTGTGTTTCGCATGGTTCGTACTTACCAATTGTGTATTGTGGAACATAGTTCAAGACGCCATTATGCTTTTTACACGAAAACAAACAATTTTTCACATAGACAGCACAAACCACCTTCATACACATATCCAAGACTGGGCATTACAAAATTCAAGATCAAGTAAAGGAAAACAAACATATATTCAATTTTGTTTCATTTGAAAAAAGATAAAACAATTTTATCGAGTACTTTGGGTTATTGATATATTTTTTGAGAAATGGTAGTAATCTCATTAAAATTTCGGTAACCACCAAACGTCTCTAATTCCCTTATTTTCATATTTTTCACATTGATACTTACATATTCTGCATTCGTAAGGATTCTTCTATTTCGCGTTTCATTTTTTGCAGGCAAATAATCTCAATTTTCGAAATATGGAGTATTTTTATTTTCTTCGCTTTTGCTTGCGTTACACGCGATATGGCGGAGAAATCTTGACTAGCGTAGTCCATGATCAGTGGTTATGCAGTGTTGCGACCTTCTTCATAGCAAAATATCGAGGTACTAGTATGGAGAATACGTAAGTATGAATGTGGAAAATACGAAAATAAGGAATTAGAGACGTTTGGTGGTTACTGAAATTTTAATGATATGGATAACAACATAGGCCTTTAGCCTAAAAATAAACTTCAGTCTGCTGATGTCAGAACGCAAGGTAGCAAGATTGTTGTGCGATAAGTGATTGAAATAAAACAAAGTAACTGAAACCATTGGCGCGTGGATAGGTTAGTAGGGCCACGCAAAGGTTTCAATAGTGAAAAAGATAGCCCCACGAACCATTGGCGCTAGCCCCATGAACCATTGGCGCGTGGATAGGTTAGTAGGGCCACACAAAGGTTTCAATAGTGAAAAAGATAGCCCCACGAACCATTGGCGCTAGCCCCATGAACCATTGGCGCGTGGATAGGTTAGTAGGGCCACACAAAGGTTTCAATAGTTAAAAATATAGCCCCACGAACCATTGGCACGTGGATAGGTTAGTAGGGCCACGCAAAGGTTTCAATAGTAAAAAAGATAGCCCCACGAATCATTGGCGCTAGCCCCACGAACCATTGGCACGTGGATAGGTTAGTAGGGCCACGCAAAGGTTTCAATAGTTAAAAATATAGCCCCACGAACCATTGGCGCTAGCCCCACAAACCACTGGCGCGTGGATAGGTTAGTAGGGCCACACAAAGGTTTCAATAGTAAAAAAGATAGCCCCACGAATCATTGGCGCTAGCCCCACGAACCATTGGCGCTAGCCCCACGAACCATTGGCACGTGGATAGGTTAGTAGGGCCACGCAAAGGTTTCAATAGTTAAAAATATAGCCCCACGAACCATTGGCGCTAGCCCCACGAACCATTGGCGCTAGCCCCACAAACCACTGGCACGTGGATAGGTTAGTAGGGCCACGCAAAGGTTTCAATAGTGAAAAAGATAGCCCCACGAACCATTGGCGCTAGCCCCACAAACCATTGGCGCTAGCCCCACGAACCATTGGCGCGTGGATAGGTTAGTAGGGCCACGCAAAGGTTTCAATAGTTAAAAATTGGTTTCGAAAAAAATATTCGTAGCCCTACACACCATTCTCGGATAGCCCCACGAACGATTCACGGATAGCCCCACGAACCATTCACGGATAGCCCCACGAACCATTCATAAATAGCCCCACAAACCATTCACGGATAGCCCCACGAACCATTCATGGATAGCCCCACGAACCATTCACGGATAGCCCCATGAACCATTCACAGATAGCCCCACGAACCATTCACGGATAGCCCCACGAACCATACATAAATAGCCCACGAACCATTCATAAATAGCCTTAGAGATACTGGGCGAAAGGGGGGGTTATAGCCCCCATCAACCTCACATTGAGCACGCCACTGATCCTGTGCACGTCATGTTGTCGCAAGTTCGTAATCAGAAATGATGAACAGTAACTCACGTTTATTTACGTTCTAGAACTGTTACACAGTTACAAAAACGCGTATTTGGAAACACTGAGTTGTTGTTACGTCATGAAACGCTCGCAAATATTTGGTTCACGTAGTAGACGGACATCAAGGGAACAGCTTTCGTGCATTGGAGTGACATTAATGTCGAAAATTACATGATTTACTGGCAAAAAAATTTCAACGAGGTGAAAACAAACTTCCAAGACCTTCCTAAAGTATAAATAAACCCATTTCGGTAAGTACTTTCTCCTGTAAAATTGAAGAAATACGTTTTGGGGATACGAAAATTTTACCGTAATCTCATCCCAATAATTAATCAGAGCATTGCTGGATACGCAATGAACAAATGTTGGTTGGTTACAACATACATTTTGGTCCCTGTCCAATATTTACCCCGATTTTCTGTCCAATAATTACCCCGGGTCATCCTATGTAAGTACCATACCCACTCAAACCTTAGATTATATATACAGAAATAAATAAGAAAATGTCAATTTTAGACTTGACAGGTCTGTATAATATTGCTCTGTAGTTGTAAAAAAAAAAATGTGTAAACTTAAGGCTGAAAAACGTTATTAAAAAAAAATTCTCTGCACATTCTGGGCTCGACTCCAATGCAAGCCATTCTGTCCATTTGTGTTCGTTCTTCCATTTATTTTTAGCCTCATCGTCGCGAATAACGGAAAATTGTAGAAAATCGTAAATAAATAACAAACTACAAAACAAACATGAGTAACGTAAATTTACATGAAAGTTACGAAAATTTGGAATCAGATATTCTTTTCTGTATTATCATATTTCACAAATTCTATCTTATCACTATATCTAACTGTTACCCTATCTTATAACAGAGGGTTACCAAAACCAACAATTGAAGCAAAATGTTTCTATAACAAGCAATTTGAAAACATAATCTCACTTTTGTCACAAGCAAAATTTCAAGTGCAGACTACAAATTCAACTCAGAATGAGACAGGTCTTCCGGTTTGTCAAGGCCTAGACAAACCTAGGATGAATTTGCGGTGCGGTGTAGGACAATTAGCAAAATCGTTTACACCAAAAGCAACCATTCATCGAGAACGGAAAATTTCTGGTGGAAATGTTTGTTCTTTTTAATGTCAACATTCTGGCCGAGAAACATTCGACATTTCCCGGCTAAGGCCGTGTCCGAGAGGTGCAAGACCGTACTTGAAGCGAGCATCCTCCGTTGCAGTGCGGTCTTGAAGTCGGGTAATGGAAGTGAAAGTTTTTCGACTGTAGTGCCAACTCTTTTTAAAACCTGAATCACACGGAACTGGATATCCAGTTGGGATGTTCAAGTTGACGCTGGACTGGCTACCCATTTGCTAGTTTTCGCCTCACACGGTACTTGTTACCAAGACTACTAGAAGGAAAGGCTGGGGTCAGAAAAGGCCTCTTTTTGCGACTGCCGCGGGTGTGACGTCATGGGCGGACAAAACCCAGCTCAGTCTTTACCCCATACGGAAAGAAACGTGGAAAGGCTGATCTGTTTTGTTCTTTCCGCTCCTTTTTTCTTGTATTTCTGGATTGTTGGGTTCAGGGTGCGAAATCCTGGAGGGGATGATGGGGATTTCCCCCCACCAACAATCTTGGCCTCAAAAATCCCACCACCAAAAATTTCCCGGGGAAAGAGTTTTTGTTATAACAATGAAAAGATAAGCAATTACTTTTAATTTCAAATATACTTTACTAAGAATAATATCGAAAACACACACAAATTAGTGTGGTTGTGAGTGTTGAATTCTTTATGTCTAAAGAGATCATTAACAGTTCTACATCAATACGCACAGTAAAAGTAAAGCAAGAATGGAAAACAATAATAACTATGAAATCTAATTGATTTATATGAACATAGTGCACAAACTAAACAAAAACTTACACATAATAAAACCACTTCAACTATGTCATAATTTATTAACATCTTTAACCGGTTAGTAATGGAATTATTTAGCTGCTTTACACTATCTGATATGTATGAAAGTAACAAATTAATTTCTAATTAATAATCATAATAATTATTTTAATTGAGTAATTTATTTTTACTTCTAATAATATTACAAGTATGTACATCGTATAATTCACACATATGTTTGTGGGGAGGGGGTTGTAGGTTAAGAACGTTCTGCCCCTCACCAGTTTTCAATGATTTCGCACCCTGATGGGTTGTGAGGTGTTGCAGTTCACAATGCCTTCAGTGAGGTGTTGCAACGTGTCGTGATCTCAGATGAAAAAATAAAAACAGCGGGTGACAATATATAACTGAACACATCGCATCTAACGAGACTTGTTAGTGGATTGCGATACCAGTAGTCTCATTACACAACATCAGGCTACCATACACTTCAATTGGGTTACAATTATTAGAATAAAAAATAATGATATTGCAATTTTTTAATAAAGGCTCTCACGAGTATGGTAAGATAAAAACTACAAGCATACCCCTCCCAATTTAATATTCAGTCCCCCACCAAAATTCCTATGTCAATTTTAGGTTCGCTGTTGGTATTGAAGAGTTGAATGTCGACCTCCTCCAAATAATTTAATTCTCAATCGCCATACCAAAATTCCCACAACAGTCTAAGCGCAAAAGTAATTAATACCTACTCAAGACTTGGCTATCTCCCATCCTAGTGCTTAATTTCCTTACTATAGAGTTGGAAACTTCCCCAACCAAGGGTAATTCCACATCAGAATTCACGATAAAAATTTAAGGTTTAATATGTAATAGCTGGCTGGATATTGTGCACCTCAAATAGTAGATACCGTGTTGCCGAGAGACGACACTGGTATGTCTCGTCGCGTGAAAATTCCATCTCTTCTCCCTTGGAAATACAAAACTTGCTATTTATATAAGAGTGATGCTTAAATGACAACGTAGTTCAACTTCCGTCCTCCATTGTTCTATTATTTATTCAGTCAAATTTTCATTACGATCTCCCCCTCCCCCAAGTTAAGTGGACTCAACCAGCTTTCACATACCCGCCTGTGGGCACCCCTGTTCGACATCCCACTGATTATATATATACGTATATAAAGTGAGCCTCGACTTTCTTCAGTTCTATGTCTCAAATTTTCGTTCAGTCAAAAGTTGTTTAAAGTGTTTGTGACATAATACACACGGAACTTCCTCATATTCCTCCCTGTGTAGTTCAAACATTCATAAGACTCAGAATTGTAATCTGAATAAGGAAAATGAATGATGAAATAAGTATCAATAGTCGAAGCAAAGTTACCAAATTTGAAGAAGTTAAGTGAAAACAGCTCCTCTCTCACTCCTAAAAGAGAACAATAGATGAGGTTGTTTTCTTTTACATATTCAACTTATCCATAATTTTGGCTTTCTGCCATTCTTTTTTTTAACTAAATTAATTTACGCATTCAACATATATTTTTCTTTCTGCCCTACAAAACCCATTACTAGGTGTATTAACCCCAATTTTACATGAAACCTAATGTTTCACAGAGGAATGTGACGACATATAAACTACCGATAAAATGTGTGAATAAATGGCTGTGTAATCCAACTGTAAGGACATACGTTATGTCGGATCCTAAGTAAGTCTGTGTATTCACTTCCAATTAGCTTCTGGGCATAATTGCGGCTCTTTTTTGTTCATAATTACTGCTTTGATTCGGCTGCGAAACCGGATCGTAAAGCAATCTGTCCGCCCGTGACGTCAAGCCTGACGTCAAGGACCACGTGATCAGGTATGGCCCCAGCACCGTCCTTGTCGATAGTCTTTTGTTCCCATAATGGCGGCCGCGCGAGATGTAAACAACGTATCACTTCACATTTTTAAAACGCGATAATTATTCAACCGAGAGGAATTACGCTTCGTATGAAATGGTTTTAGGTATAGAAGCATGGCGCTGATTAAATATATGGACCGTGTTAAAAATGTAAACATAAACATTGGTGAGGTCTTGCCCGGTCCCCCCGGAACTTCCGGTTTAGGCCAGTCCCCTTTGTTGCCAGTGCAGATTCGCCAGCATACGAAGTAAGAAATGAGCGCTTGTTTTCATCAGTTCTGCGAAGATAGTCAAGAAAGGTATTTGTTAAAGTTCTACAATGAAGCAGTGGACGTCTAGAATCCGTCGGATGATCAACTACAGAACAGATTATTAAAATATGACGTGCCTTTGTGGCCGCCAGTTGTATAAGATAGCTACTACATACAACCTTGGTGACAATGAAGTTCGACCAGAATGGAATACGTGATTAAATGCACAGAGGCATACGCGGTAGAATGGGTGACCCGCAGAAGTGACGCATGTGTGTAAGAGGAGGCGTGTGAGCAGGCAAGAATCGCGATCCCAGCATGTTGCACCCAAGGTCACGTAAAGCACGAAAACGGGGAACTATACGCGTGACATTGAACTTCGACCAGGCACCAGACCCATACGGAAATTCCAGATAGTGGCGAATTCGACGGAAGCATGACGTCACGGACACAATAAGGGAGTCCGCCGTATACAAGCGCGTGCTGTGCACCGAGGAACCGCGGTGCATCATCACCATGGCCAGGGGCAAACCTATTGACAACACCGTGAGGAGAAGAGTGGTGGAGTTGCAACGGGATGGACTCAGTGAACGGGAAATAGGGCGCCAGCTGAACTTACCCAAGTCAACCGTCCACTGCATCATCAAACACCACCAAAATACGGGTACTACAGAGGCAGGTAAGGCCCCCGGTCGAAAACGCCTGCTGTGCGTGCGTGACCGACGGATATTTAGGAGCTATATCCAGACCAACACTCATGTTTCTGTGGCCGAATTACGACTGTGAACTCGAGAACGCTTTCACATTGAAGTGTCAACCAGAACCATTCGCCGTTACCTACAGCGATGCGGTTACCGAGTGTACAAAGCGAAACGTAAACCCTTCCTTTCCATGTTTAACAAAGGCAATCGACTACGGTGGCACGAATGTACCGGGGATGGACATTTCGGCAGTGGAACAGGGTTTTGTGGACGGACGAATCCATTTTCAATGTTGTGTACGGGAAAATACGGAAAACAGTCATTTGTCGGAAGGAGGAACAGAATGAAGCAAAATGTTATGCACGTCGGGTACAGAAACCTGCGTCAGTGATGGTGTGGGGATGCATGACGGCATCTGGGGTTGGCCCACTACACGTCCGTGAGGGCATTGTGAATGCACACGCCTATACACGCATACTGGAGCGGCATCTTCCCACAGTGCGAAGGCACCTGTTCCACAGGCGGCGTCTCATCTTTCAACACGACAATGCCAGGCCTCATACAGCGCGGCTGAGAAGAGAATCGTTGACTCGCCATCACGTGCGAACTCTGCCATGGCCACCATCGAGTCCCGACCTCTCGCCCATTGAGAATGTGTGGCGTGTTCTTAAGCGACCTGTGCAACAGAGGGGACCCACGACATTGGCTGCTCTCATAGCCTGCCTGCAGGAGGAATGGCACCGCATCGATGTGGGTTACCTTGAACGACTCGTCCGCAGCATGCCCCGACGCATTGCCACAGTTATTCGCCGACGGGGCGGCGTCACACCATGGTAAACAGGATCCCCTCTAACAGTGGTCGAACTTCAATGTCACGTGTAGATTAACGAAAATGTTTTATTTTGTGTGGACACCATACATTGCTGCGTTGCAGCGGAAATTTATGTTTTCCTTTGTTCCATGTAGCCTGCTGAATAAAATATGTTCAGCATATGCATGTGTTCTCCTTCTTTCACAACGCACTCCTATATTTGTGACTGGTCGAACTTCATTGTCACTAAGGTTGTACAAGTATCTCATGTACACGCACGACGAACTCAAAACGTACGAAAGATTAGATATATTCAATTATTTTGTAAATGGAAAAGTGAGGGAAAGATAATTATATAAAACTAGTGATATATTATAAAGTATGTTTAAGTGAATCTTTGACAACAAATCTGCAGAAGTAATGACACATAACAAATGCTAGTAAATATATGTGTTTTCAACGTCGCCTTTCCGCCTGAGGGATTTAGGGAAAACCTATGATATGGCATGCTACTTTCACTTGCACGAATTTACTTCAAACAACAAGGGAGTTTTCAGACTGAAGCGACAAGCGATATCGGGATTTCGCACAGAAACATTCGATCTAAAGCAAACAATTCACCAGTCACGCTTGAGCAAATAACAGGCCGGGGCAACGCAATGCACAGTAATGATAAAACGGCCCAGTCCAAGCGACACCTGCAATTTGTCGTGTCGCTTTAATTCGGAAGGTGTTGTTCAATTCTTAATGTTGGTTTCCAAGACACACGTATCGCTGCAGTCTAAAAGCTTAACCAATTCACCACGAGAAAATGCACGTGTAGCTTGGACTGGACTGTTGTTTTCTCAGTACCATGCATCGTGTCGCCTCGGTCTGTTGTACTCGTATGCAAAGTGAATTGTTTCCTTTAGAGTAAAGGGTCTGTTGCTTGTCGCTTCGATGTGTAATCTCCGTGCCACTTAAAAGTGAATCCTCAGTGATCAATGAAATTTTTCGAACCGAAGCGATACGACAAGCTGCACGTGTCGCTCAGATTCCCAATGGCGTGCCGCCTGAGACTTGATTTCCCATGAGCTGGAAATGCTTATAGACTAAATGGGCCTGTGTCGCTTGTCACTTCGGTACGAACCACTGTTGTCGCGTGTCGCTTCGGTTTGAAACCTCACTAAGAGGCGTGCTTTTCACCACAACACAATACGCAGATAAACGATCAACATGCTTGTAACAAAATGCAAGTCGTAGAAATCCTTTCCGGGTACCAATCCTATCTTCGTTCTGCTTGTATCAACAGGTTTGGTGTCTCTACGTTCTTCGGAAACCTACGAAGTGATACTTTACTCAATAAATTTGTTCCCGATTGAACTGTGCAACCATATGCTACACAGCTGACACCCTATTTCCTTGTAAAAGAATCTCCACTTTGCCCTTCCATATTAACGTCCATAGCACCGTAAGCGTAACCGGATGTTCGAAGGGGGCCAGACGAGTGCGCATGCTCCGCAGTAGCTCCGCCTTTAACACCGTCTATACTTTACAACGTTTACTATACACGTATGGAATAATATTTTAACTTTTTCAATTGTAAACACCGTACACTCACCATAGACGGTGTAACTCGACATGTCTTTCGTGCTGTATGCGCAGAGGGGGGCCACTCCGCGACTTGCACGTTATTGGCTAGAGCTTGTGATGTCACCAAGCGGACACGAGCGGAAGAAAGCTATGCGAAGAATGTAGCAGATGGCCCATGAAACGCTGTGTTTTCATGAATCTTTTGATATTATACACCAAAGCTGTTAATTTAATTTGACAACAAGAGATCAAATACGCGATAGAAGAATACATTTATTTTGAAACAATGCATAGTTTATTTTTTGCGTGATATCTTGTCCCTGTAGGCTGCAGTCCACTGCCGGCTTTTCTTTCCAGCTAACCTATTGCATTTATTTTAAATGTCTAATTCTAAGGAAAGTTCTTGTCCGGGCATATTCTGATATGACTTTTTACTGAATGTCCTGGAATTTCCCTTTAATATTTTTACGCTACTTTTAAGATTCTCCAGTTGATCGCCACGATGAGGATAAATTTGTTTTTGTTATTTACCATCTTCTTTCACTTTTGGCTAATCGCGTCGAACAGGATGAGTGATGATTAGTTTAAATTGATGAAGGTACACTCGCAGCAGGCACGTATCCAAGGGGGAGCTTAGGGGCTCGAGCCCTCCCGAAAGTTTTCGGTTTACAATAGATAAAATGAGGTTTTTGGTTTCTTGTGGTCGGAAATAAAATAATGTGACGATAATTTAAGGAGAGAAATAATTATCGAGTCAAGCACGTATCAAAGGTGGGAATCAGGGGGCTCCAGCACCCCCTTCAGGAAATTACGCTACATAAAATTAGGTTCATGGCATCTTGAATAATGTGATGATAATTTGAGAGAAATAATTATCGAGGCAAGACACAGAATGTTCTATAACCCTGTTATTGTTAATAGCGCGTATCCAAGGTGGGATCAGGGGGCTGGAGTCCCCCTTATTTTTTCAGTTTACACTACATAAAATTAGGTTTTTGTTTTCTTGAATAGTGTGCCGATAATATAAGGAGAGAAATACTTACCAAGGCAACACGGAGAATGTTCTATAACCCTGTTGTTGATAATATTGCATTAAAACTTTCGAGCTTTCGGTGTTGTCGCTGCACTATGTAAAGACTTGTCAACATTTGGAAGCTGCAAACGTAGCGCCACACGTAGGGCGATTCATTGTAATTTTTTAAGCGCGAGAGGGAACGTTCATGAATAAGAGAAGGAGTCGAACTACTGGCAACATTAACGAATCGTTTTATCTGCGGAACATTCTAGAATATAATGAGGTTAAAATACGCGGCTTCAATTTCCAAGTTGATCTGTACAACAGAATCTGTTAATGAGAATTCAAAGGTAAGTGTGACAGTTTATTCATACTGTCGATTAGTGATCAGTCAGTGTCCATTGGTGGCTTTATAAGATCTAGTGATTCGAAGATGAAAAGGACTAAATACCGTAAAGTAACGAAGTCTACTACTAGTTCCAGTTGAGGTCCAAAGTTGAAGACATTGACGACAGCGGATCTTCCGGAGCCTCAGTGTATACCGCGTTTGTTAGAACCTGTCCCGTTTCCCGCGCTAGCGATCGCTCGACAGTTTCGGTGCCAATGAGAAACGAGGAAAAAATCGTCTGCTGGGCAGCGAGGAGCGAATGCAAGCCAGAAGAGAGGAGTTTACGTAGACGCTGTTGGGACGTTGCGTATTTTAATTGGCTGCCTGGCTTTGACTTTCCCCAGTGTGGAACAAAATTTACACACCCCCACATAACAGAAACTGTAGCTGTTTATTCAAATAGAAATTTAGATAAAATAATAATCAAGTTGATAGAGCAATTGAATATTAAACATTCTGAATTTGCTGCAAAAGAATCAGGATGGAGTTTATGTGGAAGTCCACACAAGTTATATATTAATATTTCTAAATTTAACCCACTACAAGGTTCGACATATGTGCCATTACCTGCTAATATTAAAAATAAAAAAGCCGTGGTTAACATAGAAAATAATGATGTGAAATGATTTCTGTGGTGTATTTTAGCTGCTTTGTATCCAGTTTTAAGGAATCCTGAGAGAATAAGTTATTATAAAAAATATGAACATAATTTTGATGATGCAATGGAGGGATTAGAATATCCAATGTCTATTCAGAATATTGATAAATTTGAAAAAAAAGGCCAGAGATATCAATGGTAAACCATTATCTATTAATGTATTTATTTGTTCCACTGGTGCTGGGGATTGTTTGATAGAACCTCTCAGAATTAGTACAGTTGATGATGATTTTGCTGTTTCGATTGATTTGCTTTTAATTGAGGGGGATGGCTAATACCATTACACTTTAATACATAATCTTGAAGCTTTAGTAAGAAAACAAGTAGACAAATCTAATAGAATATTCAAGTTGTGCCGAAGATGTTTAACTGTATTTGATGGTAGAAAAATAATAAATGGTGTTCGTGAAAAAATGCAGAAATTGCTAAAAACAAATTAGTTGAACATTTAAAATATTGTGGAAATCATAAACCTGTTCATATGGTGATGCCTATGCCAAATGAAAATGCCAAATTCAAAAAATTTGAAGCTTTGTTGGAACACCCAGCATATATAGTTTGTGATTTTGAATCAAACCTCAAACCCCTTGCATTCTGTAGTCCAGATCCTGATGAATCTTCAAGTACATCATACCAGTTACATGAACCTTCTAGTTTTTATTATGTTGTTATACAGGATGGTGTGGTTAGTAAAGAATATTTATACATGGGACAAAATGCCATCAAAGAATTTGCACATAGAATAGAAAATGAGTGCCATGACATAGCATCTAATATCTTATTAAAATCAAAACTTATGATGCCTTTAACAAAAGAACAAATTCAAAATTTCAATAATACAGAAAAATGTCCGGTATGTGATTGTGAATTTTCAGATACAAATATCAAGGTGAAACACCATTCCCATACAAATGGTAAATTCTTAATAGCTCTGTGTAATAGTTGTAATATTAAGATCCAGAGACCAAAATTTGTCCCGATATTTTGCCATGGCGCATCTAATTATGATTTTCATCATCTGATCAGGTACGAGGGGTTTGACAAGCAGAATTTAAATATTTTAGCAGAAAATGATGAGAAATATATAGCTATTAGCAAGATAATTAAAGTTAATGGTGTTCCTATCCACTTAAGATTTCTTGATTCATATAGAATTTTGTCGGCTAGCTTGGCTACTCTGGCCAGTCAATTATCTGATGATTAATTTAAAATTACTTGTGACATGTTTCCAAATGAGGACTTGAAATTAATTAGGCGAAAAGTGTATACCCATATGATTATGTTACTGATTTTTCTAAATTTGATGAGTGTGCTTTGCCACCACAAAAAGAGTTCTACAGTAAACTCAGGGCATCCGAAATTACTGATGATGATTATCACCATGCTCAGTTGATGTGGGACAACTAAAAATGCCAGACATTTGGTGATTATCATAAGGCATATTTAAAACTTGATGTAACACTTTTAGCCGATATACTTCAGGCATTTAGAAAATCTTCAATAGAAAATTATAAGCTAGATCCAATTAATTTTTATAGTGCTCCAGGTGTAGCATGGTCTGCAATGTTTTTAAACACTAAAATGGAGTTAAATTTAATCCAAGATCAAGATATGTATCTATTTATGGAACAGTGTATAAGATGAGGCATGGTGCAATGTTCTCAGAGATATGCCAGAGCTAATAATAAATATATTTCTGATTATGATCCAGAATTGCCATCAAATTATATACTTTATGTGGATGCTAACAGTTTATATGGGTATGCTATGATTGATAAATTGCCATATGCAGGGCTTGAGTGGGTTGAAAATTTTAGTATTGGTGATCTTCAGGATTTTGATGACAGTAACTCTGGCCTGTTCTTAGACGTTGATCTGATAATTACTGAAGATTTACACAACAAATTTTCTGATTTGCCCCCAATTTTTGAGGTTGAGTGTTCACCTAATTTTAAACAAAAAAAGCTAATATTGACTCTGGATCCAAAACAGGATTATGTAATATATTACAAAAACTTGCAGTTTCTGATGCGTCATGGTGTTAAAGTAACTAAGGTTGGCAAAGTTTTGAGGTTCAGGCACTCAAGATGGTTGAAACCATATATTGATACGAATACCGAGCTTCGAACATCTGCAGTAAGCCAATTTGATAAAACTTTGTTTAAATTAATGGTAAATTCAGTATATGGCAAAACTATAGAAAATGTTAGAAAACATACTGATGTTAAATTAGTTACCGACCCCAGCCGGAGCAAAAAATTAGTGGCAAAGCCGAATTTCAATTATAGAAGAATTTATGATGACAATATGGCACTTTTTAATATGAAAAAAACAAAAATTAAGTTTGATAAACCTATTTATGTAGGGGCGGTGATATTAGAATTGGCAAAATTACATATGTTAAAATTATATTATGATGTGTTGAAACCTTTTTATGGTGATTGTGTAAAATTAATGTATATGGACACAGATAGTTTTATTCTTGATATTCAAACAGAAGATGTTTATAAAGATATATCACATCCTGAATTAATTAAATATTTTGATACTAGTGAACATTCAAAGATTCAACCCCACAACAAAAAGGTGCCTGGCAAGTTAAAAGATGAGACCCTTGGCGATGTTATTGTAGGATTTGCTGGGTTAAGAGCTAAAATGTATAGTTTTAAAACATGTAGTGGTGCTGTTGCCAAAAAGGCTAAGGGCATTGGTAGAGATACTGTAGACAAAGAGCTTGAATTTGAAGATTACAAAAATTGTCTCAAGTCACAGAAGTTAATTAAAACATCAGAAAATAGAATTCAGAGTGTGGATAACTTGTTAACTAGCAATATTGTAAGAAAAGTAGCTCTAGACCCACATGACGATAAGACATGTATTTTATCATGTGGCACACATACTTTACCGTGGGGTCATTGTGACTTGAGAAGTGGTAATCAATGCCCAATTACAGAGCATGATTTAAAATAAATAAAACATGCCTATGAATTTATTTCGATTTAAAAAAAAGCTATTATGGACCTGCCGACACCAGCACCCTCTCCTGATATAATATCTAAACTAAGTGGTTTCTTAATTATTCATCTCAATAGCATACTTACAGATGTTGATGATAAAACAGGTAAAACATTATACATATTTAACAATAATTTAAATCATTACCAATTGCCTATAGGTGGTCAATTACAATTTATTACAACTCCCGAGGGTGATGTCAAAATTTCAGAAGGGAGAAATATTTATAGAATTAAGCACTCAAACATGGTTTCTGGCACTGTATATACCGTTTCTGCCGGTGATTGTTTATATATTGAGGTCCCAGGATATTATGACAAGCTTATACCTTTTTTTATAGAATTAAGAATTAGATATTTTATAATAAATAACCACTAAATCAAAAAATAAAAATGCCTAATGATATATTTGGCCATACAAGACATGAAGATCATAGTGATGAGATTCTGATGCTTGATGTCAGAGTTAAAAAATTAAGAAGTGATTTACAAGCTTTACAAACCACACTCAATGCCAGTCTTCAACTAGAAATTACAAATTTACAATCACAATGCATGGACCCTCTTCTTATAATTGATTCAGAACTTAAATTATTGCTTCAAAAATATACTGATTTGGCAACATCGGATAATTTTCAAAATTTAGAGGAAGCTGTAGCAACTCTTCAAGCTAAATTAAAAACTCAGAATACCAACTCTGAACAATTGAAACAACAACTAGAAGAACAGATTAGTAGTGTCCAGACACAACTCCAAACAATTGTCAAAAGCATAAAGTCACAAGAAGATTTTGATCTAGTAATTTCTACTCTAAAAGACAAATTCAATCACTACAAATACATAATCTGGACTCCTTAAACAATGCCATAGCCGAGGTTATAGAAAAAATTGAGACACTTGAAAATTTTATGAACAACTTACCATCTTCTGATGCTCTGAATGCTATAACTCGTAATGTTGTCAACATCAAACTGCAACTTGAAACATATGAAGATTTTGGAAAAATTCAGAGTACCATAACTCACCTTGAGGGTACCATAGCAGCAGTACAAAGTGATTTGACAAATGTACAAGAAACTCTAGAATCTCGCTTACCTGGTATTGTAGATACTCTTGTCAGTGTCCAGCAACAGATCACCAAACTTGAAAACCTCAACACCGAATCTGAGCTATCTCATTTTCATCACTTGATCGATGATATCCAAACAAAACTTGAAATTTTACAACAATCGACACCTACTCAGGCAGACATAACTCTGCTCCAAGATGCTATGCGTAGTGTGGCTGACGCTAGTGAATTAAATAGTGTGAAATTAGCACTTGAATCTTTGCAGAATACTGTAGCAAATCTGCCTACATCACAGGAACTTAAAAATATTAAGAGAGCTGTGAATCGCATACTAAAATCAGAAGATATCAAGAATATCCAGACAGAGATCAAACAGCTTACTCAGACAGTGGCCACTCTACCAACTAATCAACATATTAATGAACTGCATGCTCTATTTGAGGATATCAGAATACAAGTTCATGATCTTACAACTTAAAGTTCAAAATTAGCTATTGTTGAAAATCTACAGCAAATTGTAGCAAAAATCAAGCAACAACTAGGGACCATCGAATCCAACCAAGCAAATACTCTGTCTATTTTTGCCACGCAACTTCAAGAGATTGTCCAACAATACAAAAAACTTGCTGTGGACATAAGAATAAAACCAGGTCACGGTGAGATTGTTAGGACTATCAACGAGCACCTTGAAACTGTAACAAGTAGACTGCTTACAGCAGAAAAAGAAATAACTGGCCTAATCGAGAATCCTAAGCATACAGTAATCCTTGAATTAAACAGTATCCCCAACAAACAACAAAGAATATTATTCACCATTTACACCAGGTGGTAAAATGTATAAGCTGTCCCCTGCACAATTTTATTACCAGTTTTTTGTTGGAGGCACACTTAGACCAATTAAGATCAAATATTGGTTACAACCACAAGCACACCACAACCCTACCTTATCAATAACTAATGCTGACAACAAACCAAAGGTCACCAGTGTAGAGTTAGAGGATTTTACAGATCCCAATACATTAGAAACATCTTATGCTGAAGATGATGGATCTTTGCAATTTAATATACAAATAGGAGATAAATTATATTTAGAAAATCCTGTAGTATCAGCTGCTGAACACAATATAGTTGCAATATTCTTGTTTACATACTATGTCTACACAAATTATTGTTGATGAATTACACAAACCAGCCAGACATAACTATAAGCGACTGCCAGTAGTTACAAAAGGCATAGATGATTTATGGCAGTGTGACTTGGTGGAATAGGCACCTCATGGGGGACAGCTGAAAAACTTAGACAAGATCAACAAAGGATTCAAGTATATACTTACTGTCATAGATACATTTTCAAAATTTGCCTGGGCATTGCCGCTCAAATCTAAGACTGGAAAATGTGTTACAGAAGCTTTTAGGACAATTATTAATCAGAGTGGAAGATCACCACGCTATCTACAAACAGATAATGGCAAAGAATTCTATAATTTGGTGTTCCAACAATTTATTAAAAACCATTCAATAAAACATTACTCGAGTTACAGTGATCTCAAAGCTTCTATTGTAGAAAGATTCAACAGAACTCTAAAAAATCATATGTATAAACAATTTACACTTCAAGGTAATTATAAATGGCTTACTATTCTACCAGAACTTTTAGATAAATATAATAATTCAGTTCACACTACAATCAACATGAAACCCTCTGAGGTAACTTCATCTGATGAGCAAAAATTGATCAGTACTGTTTATTATCCTAGATACCAACCAGCAACTAGAAAAGCTAAATACAAGGTGGGTGATCAAGTAAGAATTAGCAAATATAAGCACTTATTTAAAAGAGGTTTTACCAGAAACTGGAGTACTGAATTATTTACAGTGGATCAAGTTAAACCTGGGGCTCGTAATACATATATAATAAAAGATCACCGAGGAGAAATTCTCAAAGGCAGATTTTATGAAGAAGAACTCAACAAAACTAAGCAGAGAGACACATATCTTATAGAAAAAGTTATTCGGAAAAAAGGCAATAAAATACTGGTGAAATGGCTAGGACTCCCAGAACACAGCTGGATCGAGGTAGACAAAGTGATACTATGAACACCTGGGATGTTATAAAAAGACTACCAGATCCTGAACAGCAGAATAAGAGAAATGGCAAACTGTTGCCTGATAATATTAGATGTCTTATTGTTGGACCATCGGCTTGTGGTAAAACTACACTAATGATTGATAATTTTTTATTGGCACCTAACTGGTTAGATTGGAAAAATAGGCACTTGTATGTCTTCTCTAAGAGCTTGGAACAATTAAAATATCAGCAGTTGATGAAGCTATATGATGGATTGGATATAGCTACTTTTGAATCAGATGTTAAACCACTTCATGAATGTCTCGATAACTCTGTTGTTGTATTTGATGATATTATATTAGAAAACCAAAACAAGGTTAGAAATTTCTTTACACAGGGCCGACACAAAAACATAGATTGCTTCTACCTGGCACTCACTTTTTCTAAAATACCAAAACAGCGGATAAGAGACAACAGCAATGTTATATGTGTGTTTCATCAAGACCATACTAACCTCAAACACATACATGATGAATATGTAGGTGGTGACTTGAGCTACAATAATTTTTCTAAGTTTTGCAGTAGGTGCTGGAACCAAGATAGTTATGGGTTTGTCACAATTGATATGACAAGAAAACCTAATAGTGGTAAATACAGAAATAAAATTAACAATTTTCTAGACATTGAAACATATATAAATAACCATGAAAAGACCAATTATTGATGATCTTAAATTAAGAGACTATCTTGTGAAAAGATTTAAGGGATGGAAAGTAGAGAACAGAGGTATCTATGAACAACACAAGCGCACAGAACAGCCGATTATTGATGCTATTAGTGAACTAGGTAAAAATATCAAAACTGTTACAGAGCAGAATCAAAATTTGATCACAGAGCTTGTACCTGTAGCTGCTAGGAACATATTAGATTATCCAATCACCCCACTTTCTAGTATTCATACACCTAGTCCTGTTGCTCCTCGAAGAATTGAAGCTACTCAGGATCCTATTGAATTGGGTCTTCTTGCTCAGAAATATTTAAGCACACCTAAAGACAACAAAGATGAGGTTTTTGGTTTATATGCCGACACAGAGGTTGATGGTAGCATCATACACAGAATTGGCAATTTTAGGGTAACATTTATGGGAGATGATCTAATAGTATATTCAGAATCTCATCTTGGAGAAAGAGGTGGTTTTGTTAAGTATCCTGGCACACCTGGATTATGGGAATTGATTACTAGGAAGAGACCTGGCAACTATACAGATCAAGATTATGAGCACTACAAAGAAATATTAATAAAATCAGATGCTCTATACCAGAACAATGATCCCACACAAAAAAGAGTCAAGTCTAGCAGTGGAGCAAAATACAACAACTTAATCAATCCTATATGGTCACAAATCAAAACAGGTAGTGGGATCAAACAGTACAACACATTGCCTAAAGAATTTGTCTGGGTTGACGATGTCAGTAAACTTGTAGATAGATTGCTGGTGATAGCTGGTGAAGAAAATGCCGGTAACCACAATTTTTACAATGAAAAAGTTGGAATTATGGACATGATAAGCACCAAATTGTCTAATTTTATAGTGAATGACACTAAGGGCATTGGATATCTTATAAAAATTATTAATACTCTACCCCCCAAATTTTGGAATATTTCTGAGGGTCGGGGGCTGGTTAATGACATCATAAACAAGCTGCCATTTGAGCTACACATACCAGGCTATCAGTATTGTGGTCCCGGTACAAAATTGGACCATAGATCAAACAGAGGTGACCCTGGTGTTAATCCCCTAGATGCTGCTTGCAGAGACCATGACATAGCATACAACACACATACCGACCTTGACAAGCGACATGTGGCAGACAAAAAATTAGAAGAAACTGCATTTGGTAGATTTGTAAGCAAAGATGCTTCTTTGGGTGAGAGAATATCAGCATTGGGGACCACCATAGCTATGAACACCAAACAAAAACTGGGGTGGGGGTTGTAATAAATTAACTAAATTAGCTACAATTTAATTGTGATAGTTAATCCCAAAATATGTATATAATAAACCAAAAATGAAGGCCAAGGGTGTTATGTATCAAATACCTCATGCAGGTCTTAAATCTCTTAAAACTATTGATAGTCTTCTAACCAAAAAGCAGCGCAAGAAGAAAAGTTCTTGTCTTGCCAATGGACATGGTATGAAATTATTACTTAGTACCCCCAAATTAAAAAAATTACAGCAATCTAGAAAAAAATCACATATAGGTGGATTCATATTTAGAATCCCAGCTATTTTAGCAGCTCTCGGCGCAGTTGGCAGCTTGGCTGGGGGATCAGCTGCCATAGCAAAAACAGTAATAGATGCCAAGAAGAATAAGGCAGAATTAGATGAACAAAAGCGCCATAATCTGGCCATAGAAAAACAAGGCAAAGGTGTTAAGAAAGTTATGAATAAGTTTAAAAAAAACAAGAGCCGCTTACCAACCAAGATATTGAAGCTTTAATAAAACCACTAGGCATCAAAAATTTTAGGGGAGTATACATGTCTGATTATTTACCAGAACAACCACTCAAAAAAGAGTGTGGCATAGTTAATTTGGATAAGTACAAAAATCAGGGCACACACTGGATTTGTTATCTTAAATATTTAAACAATGAGGCATTTGTGTTTGATTCATTTGGAGGTGTTCCACCTGAGAATTTAGTAAAATATCTAAAATCAACTAATCTTTATTATAATAATACCCGTATTCAAAATTTCAAAGATATTAATTGTGGACATCTATGTTTATCTATTCTTAGATATCTGTCTCAAATAAATAAACCATCAATTGAAAATTTTCAAAAAGCTTTGTGGTATCTAAAACATCATGGGAGTATTCCATCTCACCAGCCAAAATTCAATATTGAAACTTAAACTACATGATGATATAGTAGATCCCAAAACAATAGCTCTTAGATCATTCTATGGCATGTATTTGATCCCTAATATTACACACCACAACAACACAATTGCAGTTGGTGACCAAAAAATTGTCATTACTCCAGGCCAGTATAATTTGTCTACTTTAAATGCTCAGTTACCTAGAGGTATATTAACTAACTAACTAACTCTCTAGCCTTCTTAAACCCGAAGGTTCATGGCTGCAGCAACACAGGCCTTCCATCTGTCCCTATCTTGAGCAAGATCTATATACTCTTTTCCATCCATACCGATTTCCTTTAGGTCCATCTCAACGTTGTCCCTCCATCTTCGTCTGGGCCTTCCTACAGGTCTCTTACCATCTGGTTTCCCAACAAGAATCCTGTAAACTCCTCTTTCCTCTCCCATTCGTGCCACATGGCCTGCCCACCTAAGTCTTCTTGATTTAATTATTCTAATAATATCTGGACATGAGTACAAATTATGTAGTTCTAAATTATGTAACCTTCTCCACTCACCTGTCTCCTCATCCCTTTTAGGTCCAAAGATTTTCCTAAGGATCTTATTTTCAAATACTCTCAATTTATGTTCCTCTTTCAATGTAAGGGACCAAGTTTCACACCCATATAATGCTACAGGCAAAATTACTGTTTTGTATATTTTAACTTTTAGTTTCTTAGATATTAAACGAGAAGACAAAAGTTTATGAAGAGAGAAGTAACATGCATTTCCTGAATTAAGCCTACTTTTTATTTCCTCTTTAATATAATTTTCATTTGTTAATATTACTCCTAAGTATTTGAATTTGGAAACTGGTTCAAACGAGTTGTTATCAATAATTAGATTTTGATTATTACCTAACACTTCGTTTCGGCCTGTAAGCATATATTTAATTTTCTCTTTGTTAACTTCCAAACCTATTTCTTTAGCAGTTTTGAAAAATATTTTAGCATTATTCTTAATTGTATTCACATCATCCCCCAGTAAGTCTACATCATCTGCATATGCTAACAACTGAGTCACACCATTTAATTTGAGTCCTTCTTTAGTTTCTTTTACCTTCCTTACAGCATATTCTAAGGCAAAATTAAAAAGACCTAGAGGTATATTGTTAACTCAAAATTCTGTTACTCACAGAGTAGAAATTGTGTCTGCTACAGAAACAGTAGATCTGGATACTATAGGAGAGCTATTAGGATTCGAGAACAACACAAAACTTGAACCAGCCATTAAACACACTGCTATTAATATACCTAAATTCCTAGCCATAGAAACTCTAAATATTCACTGTAATGTGGCCGAGGGTATGATCACCAAATCAAATGGCATAGGCACTCACAAACAAACTGGCATTATTGCAACATTCAAACCTAACTCTGAATTTATGGAACCGATCATCTACACTCCATCACCAACATTATATTTTCCTGTGTGCTATAATAGAATAGATTATATTGAGTTGATGGTCACTAATGAAAAAGAAGAATTAGTTGATTTTGCTGGAGCCACAACAACTGCTATCATAGAAATTAATATTTAAATAAAAATACATACAAAAATAAATAAATAAATAAATAAAATGGAAAATATTGAGAGTTATGAGTTACAATCATTCCCCCCAAACCGGAGGACCTTTGCAAATTTAAATCAAGCCAACACAGAGATTGAGGTTGACCTTGATGTAGGAGATGGATTTATACACCCTCACAGAGCAGACCTTTATATTAAATTTGATGTTGTAAAACTCGATGGTACAGATTATCCAGCTAACACAAATATAAGATTGGTAGACAATTTTGTGCCACATCTGTTCTCTGAAATTGAGATTAGAAAACATGGTGTTGTTATAAACAGAGTAGACTACCCTGGTATTACCTCTACAGCTTTGGCCACACTAAAATTATCCAAAACAGAGGCATCATACTACAAAATAGGTGGATTTGAGGCTGGTGATAAAATAATATCTAAGAGTCACACAGTATTGTTTCCTATGCGCCTATTGCCAGGATTCTTCTCAGATTACAAAGAAATTATGTGGAAGGGTGGTTTAAGAATTACATTTAGAAGAGCTGCCAATGATAATAATGCTTTGATGAGGTACAGTTCATTAAATTCTACTGGGGCAGCTCTGCCTAATACCCTACCTGATGAAGGCAAATGCCTTATTCAGACTATGGAGCTAAGAATTCCAGTTGTTGAATATGAAGCTAGTTATGCTCTTAAATACAAAGCAGATATACTAAAAAATCCACAGGTGCCTTTACAATTTTATACATATCAATGTGTGCAGAAGCCTTCCACTGGTAGCTATTATGAATTTGATGCTACAAACTCATTCTCCAGTATACAATATGATATGCCAGATTTTGTGGTGGTACTGTTTCAGACTGGAAGACACAATAACCAAGAAAAAAATTCAAGTAAATTTGATAACTGCAACATCAAAAACATATATCTTAAAAATGGCAGAAATGAGGTGTTCCCCAGAGAAAATTATAATTTAAACATGTCCAAGGATGATTTCCTCAAATTATATGAGGCATTTACAGCTTACAAAAGGGTCACAATTGGGAATACTGACATGTATTACTCACCAGATGAATTCAAAGCACAGAGACCCATGTTTGTCATCAACACCTCAAAAAGAAAACAAGTTGTGGTTAATGACAGGACAAATATTAAAATTATCTGTGAATTCCATGATACACTACCTGATGACACCATATGTAGTGTTATTCTTATAGGTGAAAAATCATATGTTTATGATGTAAGAAATGAGAGAGTTACAGAGCAATTCTAGAAGACCTCTGCATATTACATTGTCTTAGCATTAGATAAACAAGTTGTACCTAGTCTTGAATTAAAATATTTGGGTCAACATATTAACATAATAATATAAAAATATTTTGAATAATTATTTACTGTACTACTGTATAATCAAAAAACTTTTAACAGCATCTTGGCTTAGTTTTAAGTGTGGCCAAACCAAATATTATATAAGCCATATTTTTAACAAATTTATAAACAGCAATTTTGGCAAATTCAGGTTTAGCCACATCAATTTGAGGGGGTCATCTTTTCTCGGAAGCTTTTTTTTACAAAAATCGTAGGTTTTACACAGTAGAAATGAAATTTTATAGACATTTTGCCTTAGTTTTAAGTATTTCTATTCAGTCGAAAACCTCTTCATTTATCGCCCCTGCTATAGTACCAATTACACTACTAAAATGTGTTTTACTAATAATACAGTACGCAATTAGAAAATAAGTCTTGTGAAGCAACACAAATAAGGCCTCCCTGATGGCCTAGTGTTAGCGCCGTCGCCTTGTAGTCAAGGGGGTCCCGGGTTCGATACCCGGTGTAGGCACATAGTGGTTCGGATTCAACTTTAAACTGTAGGTCCAGTCCCAATTAGCCTTTCTGTGCAAAGACTTAAAACGCCAATTTAATCAAGCAACACAAATATGAAATATTAAATCTAGTTTTTTTATTTGGTTTATTTTACTTCACTTCTCTGCCACTTTTGGCTAATTGCGAAGATGGGGATGAGTCATGATGATCAAATTGATGAATGGATACTCACAAACATCCATACTCAGGCCGGGATTCGAACCTGGGATCCTTGGCGTCGTAGCGGGATGTGCTAACACTCTGCCACGGATGCCGACTATTAAATCTACATGGAAAGAGTTTCTGCAGTATGTTTGAGTTGAGTCAAACAAATTTCATAATGTGTCAGTATTCTCGCGACATGTATTCAAATGTGTACTAATACAGGGCTAAGGCCTACCTACCGAATGCCGGCCTCACTTCCACCTGCCGAGGCGGGAGATCATCCAACCTGTTACGAGGTGACGTGTGGTCAGAACGACGACCCCCCCAGTCATGTTTGTAAGTTTCCATGACCGGATTACGCTACTCATTCGCAGCTCTCCAATGTCCTCCCAATGGTGGGTGGCCACCTGCCCCATACACAGTCCGAAACCTCAGAAGGAAAGTTGTTACGCTTCCCCTGGGAGACTCGAACCTGCGCGTTCCGTAAACAGAGCCCAAAGCATCACGTCTTAGACCGAACGGCCACGGTGTGCGACTAAATATGCACAAAGTTTTAAAAGCAAAAGTACCTTCTGCGCGTTGTAACATGCCATGAATGAATAGGGATTATGATTCACAATCTCGGCCATTTATGAAAGTGGTGTTAGCATCACGTTCCGGCCCCCAAAATACTATCTTTATAGACCCCTGGTGAACGTCAAAACCGTTTTCATGCAAGAACGTTACTGAGAAAATCCCCCTCGAGACCAACCACCCTGGGAACAGAATCCTCGTCTTCAGCGTGACAGCCAGATTATTTACCGACTGAACCAACGAGGCTTTTTAAAGCACATATAAAATAAATTAAAGCCAGCAAAATAGTATTTATTTGTACGATATCTTTATATTATAATATAATAGAAGTGTATACAACACATTATATTGATAATACAAAAATCATTGATAAATTTTTCCTTGCTTTCATAAGTATGCTTTATATTGAATAGTTTCTTTGGGCATTATTTACATGTCAGCTCTTCTCATTGATTGACGAGAAGATTGAAAGGATGTGCAAGGGAGAAACGTTTGTCCTGTAAGTCGTACATTATATTTTCAGCACAATTTCTCAACAAACGCACCATAGGCGGACTTCTGGAGGGGCCAGGGGAGGCCTGGCCCCACCCCAACTTAAAAAAGACTATATAATAACACATGATTAAGTTCAGTTACTACATTTTTGTTATGAAGCCATACCGCAAATCTTGACGTTTGGCATGATGTCATGTGCGGTAATTGCGCCGCAATAGCGGGTCTTAGACGATTTGATTGATGTGCAAGACGAAATTGGGCCTGATGCTGTATCAATTGATAGCATTAACTTGAAATATTCGGTGAACAATAAACACAACGACGTTATAGTTACGTCACAGCCGAAAGAATAATAGTAACTGTATAGTACGTAACGCTGTGTCTCGGCGTCCGAAATTGGGGCTCCAAATTTAATTCTAAGATTTATTTTCAGGTTAATAAAGCAAAAGAAAACTGTTCAGCTTTCGAAAACTTCTCGTCTGTTTTCATCTGGGCCTATTTCAGGAATGGGCCTAATGCTGCAGCATCAACAGCACCCACCGACCCTATTGATGTGTACAGTTTGAAGAAAGAAAAACGTAAAATGACTTTGTGTTGAGTCAACAGTTACTGCTGAGGCATCAAAACAACTTTTCAATTTAATTTTTCTAAAATTTCTGAAGCTTACTATTGTACCGTAACTTTTTGAAAGTAATACGAGTATTATATCAATAAAAAAATAATGAAATGCAATAATCGTACTGTTTTGCTTCTTTTAAAACTGACAACCAATATACTAATTAATATTTGTTTACTTAAGCAACGAAATTTAACATTTTCAAATCTAAAAGGTCTAAAACTCAGTGATTTTAAGCTTTTTTTTAATTTCCGGGAGAAGGCCTCCGGACCCCTTATAAACTAGGAGATATTCAATACATGAGGGTTATTGAATATCCCCTAGTTTATAATATCATATGCTTCTCCCAGAGTCTGCCCCCCCCAAAAGCAAAAGCTCATACTCCGCCCATGAAACGCACATAAATAAAGTAACACAGTGCAATTGTTAATTAGTGTTGGCTACCTACGAGATGTTCAAAGTATTATTTTCGCGGGCGATGTTTCAACTTCAAAACTAATAAATCTTATCTTGCACTCAATATTCAATGAAGCAATACTTAGAAACTGAGTTCGGATTGTGTAAAGGTTTTTGAAAGTTGCATACGTGATGATATGAAAAGCGAGTGTGGAAGTAAGGCCAGAGGCGCAACCACGATTTTTTGTCTGGAGGGGGCAAGTACCAGGATAAACGTACCAATAATAATAATAGTAATAATAATAACATTAATAAAGACATTATTATTACTAGTGGTAGTAGTAGTAGTATCAAAGACGTTATTATCCTCATAAATTACGCAAAAGGGAGGTAGATGTCTGTGCTAAAGCATTTATTTGGAACAAACAATTTAATATTTTTTTTCAACACCAGAAATTTTACATTAGCTAATAATTAAAAACAAGCACACAAACTGTATTTTTGAATCGCAGAAAATGAATGATAAATGCATGCCGAAGATATTTTTTTGTACATATAACATGTATAACTGTCATATGTTTTACACATATGCAACATGGAGCGACATAAAATAAAAATTACATATGCAAGATGCTAACACTAAATTATGTACGTATTCAAAGTTTATTCATTACATATATACAAAACATATTATTTAAATACATCACATCACAGAAAACAATTATTTATTTATTTATTTATTTATTTACGACTTTGTTTACATGGCGAAGTTAAGGCATTAATGCCTTCTCTTCCACTTAACCATTAATTACAGGGATCATTTTTTTCTTTGCAGTAAATTGTATACAATTAAAAAATTAAAAAAGATAAATGAAAAATAAAATAATAAAAGAAAAGTAAAGTAGTGAAAGTAAAATGAAACTAAAAATGAAAGCTATACAGTTTGAATACGAGCAGTCAAGCCCTGGATTAACCATTAATTACGTACATTGCTCATTATTTTTACTAACACAATGAAAAAAAGTAGCTTAGAAGAAATTAAAAATAAAAGCAATACAGTTTCTACATGCACACACACACACACAAACACACATTCACACACAAGTACCTACATAGAAAGCATATTTCGTGGGCTAAATGTATAACGTATTTCTTTCTGGGAATTTAATCTAGGTCCAATTGTTTAGCATGTATAATTTTAGTTGTCTCTTGAATGTTACAACTGAGGAGGAGGCTTGGATTTCGGGGGGCAGTCTGTTCCAGTGTCCTGAAGAGGTAACGGTAAACGAATTGGCGTAGAAGTTAGATCTGTGGATAGGGATGGATAACAGAGATTTTTCACGTGATCTGGTGTTGCGGGAGTGAAAGTCCGAAAGATATTGAAACCGCCCGGAAAGGTATTTTGGATCTATTATTTCTAGGGCTTTATACAGTAGGACAAGGTTGTGGTAAATCCGTTTATCACTTAATTTCAGCCACTCGACCTTCGCATAATACGGTGTCAAATGTTCTGAATATTTTATGTCGAAAACGAAGCGGACACAGGCGTTCTGGATTCGCTGAAGGCGTTTAGCTTGCTCACAATTTACGTCCGAGTAAACAGTGTCACAGTAATCAATAATAGGGAAACAAGAGATTGAACAAGTTTGGTTTTTATACGTTCGGGGAGGAAGTTTTTAAGCCGAGCGAGCGAAGCGAGCGAAGCGAGAAAGAAAATTTTTAGATCCAATTTTTGCAATTTAAAACAATATTGATTTAATAGGGAACAAATAATATCACATGGCGCCAAGGCATTCTCTCTTTCACAACTTTTTTATTTTAAATTTAGATTATTTGGCGCCCATGGCCGACTCCCGCCGCCCTTTAGCAACGGCTCTGAACTTGACGAGACTAAGAAAAGCAGGCACTGCAAGCGAAGCGAGCAAGAACATTTTACGAAATGTATTTTTATTTGAATAAAATTTGAACTAGAAGGGGGCAATTGCTCCTCTGTGCCCCATGCAGGTGCCTTTGGCCATCAATGTTTGCCCCTCATAGAATTCACTTCCGTCGGAGGTTGGGGGGCAATGCCCCTGCCCACCCTGTGGTTGCACCACTGAGTAAGTCCGAAATTTGGAGGAACAAATTGAATCAATCCTGCCGCAGCAACTTCTTTTTTGCGAAGCGATGATTACTTTATTCCAGGCGATTTTCTTCTATTATTATTGCAGGTGGCAAGAGCACAAACAGGGTGATTTGTTCTCATTCTACCGGCATTCATGAAAAGGTGTGTATAAATAAATAATCGACCCATTTATCTGAAGCTTCCGTATACGCTAACGAAGTAAGTTCCAGTCTGTCCTCTTAATGACGTCATAGCGCGCACAGAATCATGGGAAAAAATCTCGAAACCTCGGGAATGGCATACCTAATAAAGGTACCTTGCTGTATGCACTCGGAAACCACAGACAAAAAACGCTACTTTCAAACTCACAGATTATAACATAAACATTGGTGAGGTCTTGCCCGGTCCCCCCGGAACTTCCGGTTTAGGCCAGTCCCCGTTGTTGCCAGTGCAGATTCACCGGCATACGAAGTAAGAAATGAGCGCTTGTTTTCATCAGTTGTGCGACGATAGTCAAGAAAGGTATTTGTTAAAGTTCTACTATGAAGGAGTGAACGTCTAGAATCCGTCTGATGATCAACTGCAGAGCAGATTATTAAAATATGACGTGTCTTTGTGGCCGCCAGTTGTATAGCACACTACGTACATACAAGTAGCTCATGTACACGCACAACGAACGTTTAGGTATTCAATTATTTTGTAAATGGAAAAGTAAGGGATAGATAATTCTATAAAACTAGTGATATTATTATATTATAAAGTATGCTTAAGTGAATCTTTGCCAACAAATCTGCAGAATTAATGAAATGAAACATAACAAATGCTAGTAATATATGTGCTTTCAATGTCGCCTTTCCGCCTGAGGGATTTAGAGAAAACCAATGATATGGCATGCCACTTTCACTTGCACGAATTTACTTCAAACAACAAGGGAGTTTTCAGATTGAAGCGACAAGCGATATCGAGATTTCGCACAGAAGCATTCGATCTAAAGCAAACCATTCACCAGTCACGCTTGCGCAAGTAACAGGCCGGGGCAACACAATGCACGGTATTGATAAAACGGGCCAGTCCGAGCGACAAGCGACACTGCAATTTGTCGTGTCTCTATAATTCGGAAGCTGTTGTTTATTTTTGAATGTTGGTTTCTAAGAGACACGTATCTTTGCAGTCTGAAAGCTTCCATTCAAACCAATTCACCACGAGAAAATGCACGTGTAGCTTGGACTGGACTGTTGTTTTCTTAGTACCATGCATCGTGTCGCCTCAGTCTGTTGTACTCGTATGCAAGGTGAATTGTTTCCTTTAGAGTAAGCGGGCTGTTGCTTGTCGCTTCGATGTGTAATATCCGTGCCACTTAAAAGTGAATCCTCAGTGATCAATGAAATGTTTCGAACCGAAGCGACACGACAAGCTGCACGTGTCGCTCAGATTTCCATTGGCGTGTATTGTGCCGCCTGAGACTTGATTTCCCATGAGCGGTAAATGCTTATTTATAGACTAAATGGGCCTGTGTCGCTTGTCACTTCGGTACGAACCACTGCTGTCGCGTGTCGCTTCGGTTTGAAACCTCACTAAGAGGCGTGCTTTTCACCTCAACACAATACGCAGATATAGGATCATCATGTTTGTAACAAAATGCAAGTCGTACAAATCCTTTCTTCGTTCTGCTTGTATCAATAGGTTTCGTCTCTCTACGTCCTTCGGAAACCTACGAAGTGATACTTCACTCAATAAATTTGTTCCCGATCGAACTGTGCAACCATATGCTACACAGCTGACACCCTATTTCCTTGTAAAATAATCTCCACTTTGCCCTTCCATATTAATGTCCATAGCACCGTAAGCGTAACCGGATGTTCGAAGGGGACCAAACGAGTGCGCATGCTCGCAGTAGCTCCGCCTTTAACACCCTCATACCTTGTCGCTGGCTTTTTACGTCCTTGATGTCAAACAAAGGAACAATGAGTGCGGAAATCATGTGACCAAGTCTGCATCGATCCGCACTCCGATCTATGGTCTCGATTGCTTGTGCATTTGATGCTTTCGAACCGCACTAGGTATCGTCACTTCCGTTAAGACCATGCTTCAAATCTGTACTTCGAACTTTTCAGAAAATATTAGGAAATTTGTGAAAATCTTGAATATTACACTCAATTTCTCCCTGCAGTTGTTGTTTCATGCAATTCATTTCTGGAATTTCCGGAACGGGAAATTGATTTCCCGGTTCCGACTTTTCGGGATCCCACTTAACCATTAACCACTTTAGAAATAATCCTCTGAAAATTTCTGAAACATAAGTTTAGGGATCACGTGTACCAGTGGCGGCTGCTCTTTAGGTGGCAAGGTTGCACAACCACCACTTTATTCTGGATTTGCATAAATAATTATTGAACTTATTTTGTAGAGAATAGTTACCAGTGGGTTCCAACACTGGCGGTGGGGTAAGGCGCCAAAACTAAGGGGGTGGCTGTTTCTCATTTCACAATTTCCTTTATACATAGTACTAGATAAATTGACTGCAGGTTCCTTCCATTGTTTATTTCTTTCGAAACATGCAGCCAAGATATGTCCTTTCTTCTTACAAAAACTGCAAATAGCATTGAATGCAGGACAGTTCTCTTTGAGTGTACAACCTAACCTTGCACAGCGCTTACATTTTATATCATTTGCCTGATTTTGCCGTGATACAAATTTTTGGCTAAATGCAGTATGGGGTTTAGATTGTGGCATGCCTTTGTATGCATTATTTGTTCCGAATCTTGATTATCTTGTATCTTGTTGATTCTTTGAAAAATGAGCTTTAGCAAACGAATTGTTTGTACCGAATCTACGCTTGCCTTGTATTTGTTTATTTTCACCTACCAAAAATGTATTTTGGTAGACTTTATTTTTATTTGTGCGTATTATCTCATGTTGGAGTACTACATCACAAACCTTTTCGAATGTGCTAGGCATGTCTGACATTAATCTATCTTATAGTATACTATTGGGTAGTCCGAACACGAGTTTTTCTCTAAGACGAGTGTCTAATTCATCTGTTGTAAACTCACAAGTTATTGCAGCAACTTTTAAACGATTTATGTACGATGTAGCTGTCTCACCTTGCTCTTGTTTTATTTGCATAAAAGCGAATCGTTGAATCCATTTATTAACCTGTAGTGCATATATTTTTCGCAATGTATCAAAGAGTTCCTCCAAGGTGCAATCTTGTGGATCCTTTGGACTTAATCTGTGTTCCAGCTCTTGATATGGTAAACTACCGATTACAAAAATAAGAGTAAACACTCGTTTCCTTTCTTGTATATCGTTAGCCTCAATAAAAGCCATGAATCTTTTAATATACTAATTTATATCCTGGCTTGGGTCATAAGAATCAAATGCAGGTATAAAACTTATGTTTTTTTCCATATTGGCTCACTTGGACTTAATTACTATAATTCTATTTACAGTAGTAATTATTTATCTTCTTTAATCCTCGTCGCCATTTTATTATGTCCTAATATTTATGACATAAACAGAAATAAACATCTCAAGATTGGAACTTCATAATTAAATATATTCAAACTTGTAACAAGGTGGATTACATTATTAAAACTTAAAATCATCCATAAGACACACAAACAAGATGCATAATCGTTGCTATGCACAGACTATGTACATTGGCCATAACTGCTAGTTCACCATTGGTACAATAATATATTTTATAATATATATCAGGGGGAGAAGGACAGTTTACTTGCCCTTGGTACATAAGGTTTAGCATAGTGCGGAGGAAAAGTTTGGCAAAAAGTGGAAGGCAAGTGTCCTCCCACGCCCCCTTAATCTCCGCCATTGATAATTACATAATATAATCATAAGGGAAGTTTCTTCCCGAGCATTTTCTGTTGTTGTGCGCCTCAGGCACGTACCCAGGGATTCTTACTCTAAATTCTTTCGCACACCTACTCTGTACAGTTTGTACGCTTACAGTTCTACCCTTACTTCCGTATGATCTCTCATGGAGTTTTGCAGCGCCTTTAGAAGTTTGTTAGATTCCCGAAATATTTTCAAAGATGGAACCCCTTGAAAGTCCTTATCTAATAAATAAACACATAGTCAACACAGATAACGAAGTCCTGACTGCAGAACGGTCAGTGATACGTGCTTCGAAGCCAGACTTCGTGGGTTTGAACCATGTTCAGCTGGTGTTTTTTCTATCATAAATTTCAGTTGTTCATCATTTGGGTTAGGTGACACAACAGCCTGCGATACGATACGAGAGATCTCGGGTTCGAATCTCGGCCTCCACATGGGTGTTCTCTGTAAGTGTTCCTTCATCAATTTCACTATCATAACTAATCCTCATTGTTGCTATTAACCAAAGTGAAGAGAAGCTATGATAAATAACAAAATTCGACACATTTACCGTAGGATAAACCTTGCCCTTAAATAATCAACAATTGAAAAAAAAATGAATTCCCATCGACGATATTGCTGTTCTCACATGTTCCTGCGCAGCCAGGCCCGTAGCCGGGCTGGGGCCAAGGTGGGGGGGGGGGGTCAGCACCCCCTGGCACTGCCATCAACCCCCATTGACATTGGTTAAAACTATTTTGTGTAATTTGTTTCCAGTGAAGAGTGAGAATGTAGACGGCTCACAGTTTTAAAGATAAATCCACAGAACATGAACAGCAGCTATTACATTCGCTCATCTTGTTTATGAGCAGAAGTCTAAGTAGCTGCAAATATTTTGAAGATTATCTAGACTTTGTAATCTTCTTTATCTGTACCTTCACTGTCCCTGTTGCGACCTCCCGTATAGACAGAAATCTGTGACTTTGATGTCGTCATGCTAATTGCCTTCGCATCTGCATCAAAGGTCAACAGCTCTCAAGATTTGGGAACGAAGGGGAGTGTCATTGCTTCAGCCGGGCGTGAAATGTACTGTAGGCAATGTGATTGAATATTTTACTTTCTTTTGTGTGTCATATACATGTCTGTATCATCTGTAGTATTGAGTGTGCAGTGGTCCCCAAAGTGTGCACCGCGGCACCCTGGTGCGACGTGGCTGGGTTTTAGGGTTGCCGCGAAATGTTACATTATTTTCACTGAAATGATTATATTGTTCCAAATATTTGCTCATTTAGTATTTTTTACATGTAAAATGTTTCTGAATTTGAAAACTGTGTATAAATTTTTTAAACTAAGGCAAGCAACCTCACCACACTAATTGGGCGTTGCAAGTGCTAGATAGGCTTACATTCTGACCAGGGCGCCGCGGAAAAATCTTGAAACACTAGGGACGCCGTGAAACGAAAACGTTTGGGAACTCGGATGGTACGTTGTGTATTACGAGTTGTAATTACGTACAGTCACCTACAATAAAAATGACACCTAGATTCTGAAATGCTTGCTTCCTTGCAAGGCGTTGTGTGCGTTGCCTAACTCTACGGGGACAAAAGTATTTTAGTAGTAAATTTTCAATGGCAACTAGCCCGATCCTGTGGCCGAGTGGTTACCACATCGCGCTGCGACGCCAAGGGTCCCGGGTTCGAATCCTGGTCGGGCTTGGTTGTTTGTGAATGTCCATTCATTAATTTCATCATTTCATCATTCATCCCCATCTTCGCAAATTAGCCAAGAGGCACAAAACGCGAAGTAAAATAAACTAAATCAATCAATTCAATGGCAATTACTTCTACCGCCGTGGAGTCAGGCAACACACACAACACAACGCCTTGCAGAGAAACGAGTATTTGAAGATCTATGTGTCCCATTTTTATTATGAGTGACTGTACATGAACATTACTTCCTTCTCTACGTTTACTAATCATTTTAAGAGTTACTACAAATATCAAATTTCGTAGAATTGCTATTTAGGTCCACAGATTTTTGCATTTTCCGAGGTCCATCTCTGGTGGAAGTTATTCGGATCGTACTCTATACAGTAAAACCTCGTTAATCCGGACCTCATTAAGCCGGACTTCGCTTAATCCGGACAGACAAAATTAAAAAAAAATCAGAATGTGTGTGGATGTGGATAGAAGTCAACAAGAGAACTTCCCAAAGAAGAAAAGCAGTCAACCACTGATGATATTCTATTTCCAGCAGACTTTGTACTGTACTGTATAGTATATTTAGGCCTATGCCCTTTAAGTACACCATAATAAACGTGTTTTGTAGCTATAAACGGAGTTTTAATTCACTTTCTACTGTTCTTTTAGGTTATTTCAGTTAATCCGGACTTTCGTTAAGCCGGTCAACTTATCCCCCTATTAGTACGGATTAACGAGGTTTTACTGTATTTCAAATGTTGGTATAGTCAAACCCAGATATTTCTGTCGCGATCAGCGCAGTAGAACAGGAGAACCAGTGTTGCTAATCTGCTCGATAGAAAAATCGCTACAGTGCGCCAAGCCACAGCTGTTCGTAGAACAAGAAAATTAGAGAACTCAGCTCTATCTAACGTTGAATTTTAAATGCCATGCATTATAACCAGGGCTGGGATTTATATGTGCTAACAAGTGGCTTTATATACACAGTGGCGGCGATTGGGTTCCAAAACCGGGGGGGGGGGGGCAAAGTGCAAAAACCGGGGGCAAAGACAGTATACTTAACTTTGTACATAAGATTTAGCATAGTGCATGGGCAAAAGTGGCGAAAAGTTGGGGGGGCAACTGCCCCCTCGACCCTTTTATACATATGGACTAAAACCGTAAAATGTGGACATATACTTGCGTAAAATTACTCAAAATGATGCAAAGAAGACTTCTTCATAGTGATTTCAAATAAAATTAAACAATTTATTATTTTTCCATTGCATTGATGAACCTGGTTGCATTTTAACTATTCACTCCCAATAAGCCCGTCCACACTGGTACTGGAACTGCAACGACATGTGATGCACGACTGGTTTGAGAACTAATAACACTATTTTACACAAGTCTTGTTACAGAAATGAGAGTACCCAATCTTTACTAATATGAGGATGCTGAATACGAAAGTGTTTAAAGTGGAGGAAACAGAGTAATGCTTTCCCCCAGTTAAGAGAATTATCATTAAGCATCACCAGCATTAAGTTAATTCGCATCTGTCTTTCACGGCATCTGTCATCTATGTTTTCACGCTATAATTTCAAAATTTGAATTGTATTAATTCTTCCCAAGTGCTCCTCTGGCCCCTTTTTGCGGGCGCTCTTAATATAATTATTAAGTTATGTCCACATTGATTATGAATAATTGTTATGTATCTTGAAAATAAGAGCCAACGCATTGCTTATGGGTAACATGAATTATGCCGTAACTCAAATTAAGAGCCAATCTTAGAAGATGAAATTCGTATTCGTGTTCAGGAGGTCAATTTCAGTAAGAAAGAGCTACTTTCCATTCTGTAACAGAAGAAAGTGAAAATTTGTAGAACAGTATAACTTGCGAACGTGTTAAACAGCGACAATTGGACCACAAACACTCCTCCTTAAGCAGTATTATTGCCTCTCTGTGATGTTCGACAGTCGGCTGCCTTTGTTGTACATTTACAAACGATGCCGGCTTGCGTAACAAGAATAACAATAATAAGAAGTACATATATTGCCACCAGAAGATAAGCCGCGAGGCTTTTTCTTTTGTTATGAATTTGTCACCCATCAAAACATGCCAATTTTAACACAAAAAAAAACATCGCATTAAGCAGCAAAAATAACAGCTTCCATCATACAATTCCTACAATTCCGGTGCTCGAGCCGAGGGTTGAAATGCTCATGCGTCCACATAATTTATTTCTTTTGATCAATTCTAAAGTGATGAAATATGAACAATAGTACTGGAGGCATTATGGAATTTAACGTTCACTCACCAAAGACATGCACTTACACTTACAAACACGCAATACACGCACACAATGTCAAACCAGTCAAATACTTAAAATAAAAATATGGTGTTTACAATCCAACAAATCTCACCGTGATATTGCCTTTCTCCTTCCGTAACAGAAATAGTGCTTCATATTTACAGTTGGCAACACTAGTCACTAGCTAGCCAATGAACATGCACTGCATAAAAGAAGCAGCCACTACGCCATGATATATTGCCACATTACCGTCCCTGCCGAACGGTGTGAACCGCGAACTGGAGCGCTATTCAATTGTTTTCAATGGTGTTTGCGCGAGTGTGTTCAGGAATGGAATAACAAATTGGCAACAATGGCAACCCTGCTGGAAATTTCTACGGTTTAAGTAGACAGAATCTACTGTTATTAACTGTACTCTACTGTATGTCTCGGAAATCTACTGAGACATAATGGTATCCTACTGAACTTGTTCAATAGGCCTACTGTACATGTACAGTAGAGGAAATACAAGTGAAATATTATCTTCAGTATTACATGTAATATTGTATACAGTGTATGTAACTCCCCCTTTTTCCTGTAAATATAACTTTTCATTCCTCCTGATTTACAATTTGTTTATATTTCTATTTTAAAATCTAAACATAGTAGACGTTCTAAAACACCTATAGATCTACTGAAAACAGTACTGTAGAGAAATTTCGAGTGGAAATAACTTCTTCTGTATTATATTTAATGTGTATGTAGTGTTTTTAGCTTAAAATGGTGGCTATAAGTATTTCTTTTCATTCATCCTTATTAACAATTTTTATTTATATTTGTTTGAAAATCTGAACACAGTAAATGTTTCAAAACACTGTAACGAACCCGTCTCGTCACAAATTGTACCTCTATTTTTATGACGTTTCTAAGAATCTAAGAAATTGAGAATTGTATAAATTTTAAAAAAATGAGTCCTACCTCTATTTTGGAAAACTTACTTTAGGAATATTCTTTTATTAGTTTATTTCTTCTCCGCCCGTTTTCGCTAGCATCGCAGACCCTATATAAAGGCAAAAGCTTGGCTGGCAAGTTAGTTAGACTCCGCGAGAGAGAAGGTGTGCTCCCCTACTGCGAGAGACCAAACACCAGAACGGGAGAAGGACTCCGCTTTCGGGCGAGAGGAGGTGCGCTCCGCTTCGAGAAGAGACCAAGCACCGCAAAGGAGACTCACTCCGCCCTATCCAGCGAGAGACATGGAGTAGTAAGGGCTCCATCTTCGGATGAGAGAAGCTGAGCTCAGTCTCCGGACGAGAGATAAGAGGTTGGACTCTGTCCACTTGTCAGAGAATCCTGCTCCACTTTCGGGTGAGAGATAGCTTCGCTCCATCTTCGGATGAGAGAAGTTACGCTCCATCTTAGGACGAGAGAAGTGAACTTGGCACTGTTGGCTGACAAGTTAGTTACACTCCGCCTGAGGGCGAGAGAAGGTGTGCTCCCCTACTGCGAGAGACCAAACACCAGAAAGGGAGAAGGACTCCGCTTTTGGGCGAGAGGAGGTGCGCTCCGCTCCGGGGAGAGACCAAGCACCGCAAAGGAGACTCACTCCGCCCTATGCAGCGAGAGACCAAGAGTAGTAAGGGCTCCATCTTCGGATGAGAGAAGCTGAGCTCAGTCTCCGGACGAGAGATAAGAGGTCAGAGAATCCTGCTCCACTTTCGGGTGAGAGATAGCTTCGCCCCGTCTTCGGGTGAGAGAAGTGAACTTGGCACTGTGAAGAACACACTCCACCCTCGGGTGAGAGAAGTGACTAATCATCTTTCCTTCTACTTCCCCCAGCCTCCAACCGCGAGATAGAAATTTATGCTCTAATAGGAATATTATTTTAGGAGACAGATTAGTAACGGGTTTAATATGTAAACGTAGGGTCCCTATGTATCAAGGTAAATTGAGTACGGACTAAGTTTATCCATTGTATTTCTGTGTCTGAAGTCCTGTTACCTGAATTTAAATTCATAACGTCTTTGCATTAGTCTAAGTTTTCTTTCTGAACTTTGTAGTTGAATAAAATTTTATATGTTAAAGTCAATCCTATGTGTCGCTCTGGTCAAGCCATTGGCTACCTATTTTAACTTACAACATACACCCGAACCCTGAGAGCAATTTTGAGTCTCATGACACTGCTGGAGGAAAAGGTTAGCATTATGGGTAAAACTGAAACTAGTCCTATCTCTATGGAGGGCGACGACGACTCTTGCATACTGCTATGCAGATTGGACTGAATTATGGTAAACATTATGGAGTCGGTTCCAGAGAGGCCCGCGCTAAGCCAACCTTGGTCCACGAGAAGGAACGGTACAGTTATTTTTGGCGCCCAACGTAAAGGCCCGATGTTGCTTAGAGTTATTTGTCCCACGATTCAGAACGTTAGTTATTTTTGGCGCCCAATGTAAAGTTCGAATGTTGCTGAGAGTTATTTGACCCACGATTCAGCGCGTTCCAGTTATTTTGACGCTTACAACGTAAGACCCGAATGTGGACACATCTTTCAGGCCAAACTGAAATCAATGTTCCCGAATGTGCAAAACCAGTATGGGCACAATTGCTCAAGTTTATTTGGCTGCCAGTATGAATGCCAGACTGTTCCAAGTTTTGGCGCTCATAAAGTAAGACCCAAAGTGTCTGTTACGAACTGTGGATATTGCCCGAGGAAAGTAATATTTGAAGTAAGGACTAGGAAAGTTGGAAGTGAAAGTAATGAGCAGGAGTCTTGCTGATTCTTGCCGAACAACCTGGAGGTCTACATGGTTGGAGAGAGTTAAATTGGCCGACTACAGATAACAAGAAAAGAATCATTCGCCCGAAGTACAAAAAGAATAAGAAAAAGAGAAAAAGAAGAAGAGAAAGAGAAGCACTTTGGAGAGAAATAAAAACCAGAACTTAAAAAGGGAATACTAATAATTAATTTAATGGACTAATACTATGTTACCAATATGATATGAGCCTTATTTAGAGAGACTAGGAAACAAAACTCTTAAATATATATTATTGAACCAAGATCCTGATGAAAGGCTTGTGGGCAGTGAAATTACCAGAAGAATGTCTTTAAGTAGGTCTTGAGTTTGTATAGTGGTCAAAGTACCTTACCTTCGAGTGCAATAATGCCAGAAAGGGCGTGCCAGAGCGATCAACTTCACACATCTGCTATGTGCTTTTTTGAATAGAGCATGACGCATTTCTTTGTGGAACGCCATTCGCCGCGGTCATATGGCTGGCCGTTGTGCCACTATTTCCTTGTAAACATAATTTTCGCACTTTTTCCCACTTCAATACACCCGAATGGGTGCCGTATTCGGCATTTCGTTACATGAACTTCTGTGTTTATTTTCACTTGTAGAATCACCTCCTACGCGTTGGAAAGGAACTTTAGAAACATCCTGTATGTACAGTCTTAGAAAAAAATACCTGGGCCACGGGACGTAGAATTTCGTAACGTCTTAAAGCCTGTTGTTTATGCAACCCAAATAACAAAATATTCGCTTAAGTTTGCCTGGTGATTTTGAGTTTTCGGGAAGGATTGAGCTTTGATAGCATGAGTCACATGACTGGTTTCTTGACAAGAGCTACTCGTAAGGAAATACTATTCTTTCAAGTGATATTAGAGTCATCGTCAAGAAGGTTCGCTGAAATTATGGTTCTCATCACAGACCACATGCCACACGTTAATTGTTTAAGTCCAGTTCATGCACTGGACCTACAGATTAAAATGGGATCCGAACCAAATGCCTCTCTATTTGGTATTGAATTCGGAAGCCTTTCATTACATGGCGAAGACGTTACCACTACGACATCAGAGAGGCAATGGAACCCCTTGAGAAATAGATAAGCGAAAATTGCTACGTGACAAACCATATTTGCCCGTAAATTTTAAAAATAAGACAATATTTTGTACTGACAGCTTCGAACCGTGGGAGAGGCATATATTTTTTTTGTACCATCGTCCATTTCACGAGTTTATAATTCTTCCTCACCGACACAAGTAACGCGAGTGGTAGAAGAAAAGCGAAGTAAAATAACTGAAACAGAAATAAAAGGAAAAAGCGAAATAAATTTTATTCATAATATTCTGCAGTCACTTGAGTTGTATTCACGGGATACTATCTTTAAAGAAAGCCGTGGTCTCTTCCTTGTTTCGCTTTCTTTGTGCTCTTGCTTCCCCCGTCACGATTGGTCTAAAACTAATTAATGCGACGTTAATTAAACAATCCAAACAACGAAACAATGCACAATCAACTGCACAAAACAACATTCCAAATGTTTTCGAATCGGAAAACAATTGAGATGCTGTAAAATGACTTAAGTTGCAGTAATAAAGTGGGAATTCGGTACCGTATAGAATTAAATCGGTAGAGATGTTCGATTTGATTGGATGTTTGTTATTTAGATTTGCTATTCTTTCACTTTTGGCAAATAGCGACGATGAAGATGAGTGATGCTATGATGAAATTGATGAAGGGACACTTACCAAGGACACCCACGCCCAAGTCGAGATTCTAACCAGGGACCCATGGCATCGTAGCGCGCTGTGCTAACCACTCCTTCATGGAGTGGACATTATAGCATTTATAACTCCATTAAGCCTTGTTTCCATGATTATGAAAAACTAAATATGCTGACCAAGGCAGTAATTTATTTTATTAAAAAAATAAACTAACGTAACGTTTCAACCTTCTAGCAAGGTCTTCTTCAGACTCTGTATCAAGTACAAAAGTAACCAGATACAGCAAGAAGGGTAATATATATACACAAACATTACTCCCTCCAGACTATTTAGAAAGTTGTTTGGAACTTTCTAGCAGATGACTTTCACTTTCCAACTTTACTTTCACCTAAAAGGCTAAACACTTCCATATAGAATGTGGTTGGACTTTTTAATCTCACGCTCTTTTCCCTTCATTTTTCTTCCTTCTCCTCTCCTCTTTTTCTCTTGTCTTTTCCACTCTTTCCAACATCTTCTTCCATTCTTTGTTTAACTTCAGTCCCCCATTCCAGTTCATTGTGTCTTCTTCGCCTTTCTTCTCTATTTCCTTGGCTTCCTTCCATTTTCTCACTAGCATTCTCTTCTCCCTTCCTATCTGCTTAGCCTCATCCCACTCTATGTCGTGTCCTGTTTCTCTCGTGTGTTTAAATATTGCATTTCTCTCTCTCTTAAGTCGTACATCATCCTGTACGACTTAAGAGAGAGAGGAGAAGGAAGAAAAATGAAGGGAAAAGAGCGTGAGATTAAATATTGCATTTCTCTCTCTCTTAAGTCGTACAGGATGATGTACGACTTAAGAGAGAGAGAAATGCAATATTTAAACACACGAGAGAAACAGGACATGACATAGAGTGGGATGAGGCTAAGCAGATAGGAAGGGAGAAGAGAATGCTAGTGAGAAAATGGAAGGAAGCCAAGGAAATAGAGAAGAAAGGCGAAGAAGACACAATGAACTGGAATGGGGGACTGAAGTTAAACAAAGAATGGAAGAAGATGTTGGAAAGAGTGGAAAAGACAAGAGAAAAAGAGGAGAGGAGAAGGAAGAAAAATGAAGGGAAAAGAGCGTGAGATTAAAAAGTCCAACCACATTCTATATGGAAGTGTTTAGCCTTTTAGGTGAAAGTAAAGTTGGAAAGTGAAAGTCATCTGCTAGAAAGTTCCAAACAACTTTCTAAATAGTCTGGAGGGAGTAATGTTTGTGTATATATATTACCCTTCTTGCTGTATCTGGTTACTTTTGTACTTGATACAGAGTCTGAAGAAGACCTTGCTAGAAGGTTGAAACGTTACGTTAGTTTATTTTTTTAATAAAATAAATTACTGCCTTGGTCAGCATATTTAGTTTTTCATAATTATAGCATATTTTGTGTGCTCAATTGGGATCAATTAATGGAATGAATAGGCATATTATATGATTAATAAATTCATATCATAATACCACGTCATATTATTCGGCACGAAGTAACATCAGAGACATTCAATCTTGCATTTTTGCCTTTCAACTAATTCTTTGAATTCAGGTTAATCACAAAAATAAGATAAATTATGAAGCAAATGATAGTGAATGTGGGATATTATTACGAATTACCTGACAGAAACAACATTAAGCAGGCTCGGTGGTCAAGCTCATTAAGTGATTGACATTCGATATCGTCGCAAAAGTTTCCGGGTTTGAGTACCGTCCTTGTCGGGGGTATTTGATTATTTCGTCATCAATTTCATGTAATGGTCACTCGTCCTTATCGTCGCGATCATCGAACAGGGAATAAAAATTATAAAAATAAATACGATGGAAGAGTACTTATTTCATCTCTCACGAAATCTCCTACAAAACCGGAATATATAAAATACATGTATATTCATTCACATACATTTTCGATTTCTATATTTAACTAATCGAGACCGAGAACGGGAGAGCAATTTTCAATTCGACAAACCGAGAGACGGAGAAACTGTAAAGTCTCGTTTCTTCTTGGCACCTCCGTAATCGAGTTGTTCTGTTTGTCATTGGCTTTGTATTGACAATTATTGTCATTATTCTTCCCCTGCAGGTGAATCATAACGATGAATTATGATGAAATGAAGCAGATAAAAGGGCAAGAACAAGAAAGTCATGCCTGTTCGGGACTCCAACCCAGAACCTTATGTAACGAGATTTGAAATTCTGGAGAAGGCGTCCGTGTTTCGCTTGGTTTTCTCTTTCCTCTACTTCTCTTATATTATCATACATGTATAATAAAAATGGATCTGATACGATATGTTGCGATTCATAATTGTGCTGGTTAGATGCTACAGATGTGAACTCCAACCTGCAATATATTATTCCCTTTTGTTTCGTATCTGGTTGAACATGAAATTTTCTTGCACTGTGACAATTTCTTTCTTAGTTTTGGTTTGGTGCACAGATATGCTAATCTGGACTCGAACTTTAGTTTAAAGTGGGATACTAACCACTATGTGCATCCACCGTGTATCAAACCCGGGATCCACTGATTACAATGCGACGACGTTATCACTACGCCATCGAGGAGGACCCATGACAAAATGTTATTCACTCGATCTCTACCATAATTTATTTCAGCATTTACATTTTCGTTTTCTTCTTCTTTTTTCCTTTTGTTAACTACTCTTATACAACTCTTTTTGCGTCTTCGAATTTCTTCTTGTTTCAGGAAAAAATAATACATGCAGGCTGTATAAAAATCCCCCATTCAAATAGATAAAACGTTCACTCTCGAGAACTAATTTACATGTTTATCACTAACGTAACCATTAGGAAGGAAACTATTGAAATGTTAACTGATATAACTGCAGATGAAACAATACTTACAGCCACTAACGAAATATCTATTCTTGTGTAGCCTCACAGACAACAAGTATATGGTGAGTCATTCACTCTTGCTGACTACGGGCGAAGGTCACTGAACCAAAGGGTGGTGGCAAGCAAGCAGGCTCCTGCTTTACCAAAGACGAGGTCACGTGTTCCAGTTATCAATGGCGTACGAAATAAGGAGGAACACAGCTATCTGACGTATGTTTTGGTCCCGTCATTGCACGCAGAACACTTTATCGTCGTGGCCTTGAAGTTCCCTCAGGGCACTCCTACGTAAAGGCTTCTCAGCTAGAAGGATATCTTCCCCATTGACTGGAGGAAAAGTGGGTGCGTATAGAGGTCCTTCAACTTTCGTATTCTTTTTCATTTCAGAACCCGTGCTGTATCGTCGACTTAATCCAATCTATCCGATGTGGGTTTTAGGTTCTGTTTCTGTTCGGTTATTTCACGTTGTCTTCCTGCTTATGTTATTCGCGACGAAGGTTCTGGATTCGATAATCTGGACAATAACGGGATTGGGTTCGTTGCTTGATTTGGTGTCTTAAGTCCACTTTATGTCCTGTTAAGCTAATCGTGAATGGACCTACAGTTTAAAGGGGGATCCGAACCACTATGTTCCTCCACCGAGTATCGAACCCGGGATTCCTTAATTACAAGGCGCCCACGATCCACTGCGCCATCGGGGATTGTGTTCGAAACGAATGAATCAAATTTGAGTGATATGATATGCAACCATTGGAAGACTATTGAAAGAAAAGCTATGGGAACCTGCCAGTTTTTCTACTGCAGACAGGAAACCATAAACATGGAAGAGAAGCTTATATTCTATGAAACCTGACGCTATGTGCTCGAATACTGGCTAAATATAATCCATAGAGGCATAGCAACGTTAAACAACCTCTTATATGATACATATAGGTTTAAAAAGGTCGAAATACAAAGATTGTGTGCGCCTCACTGATGGCGTAGTGGTAAGGCCTTGTAATCAACGGGTCTGGGGTACGATACCAGGTGATCGCACATAGTGGTTCGGATCCCACTTTAAACTGTATGCACTTCAGATTAGTCTATCTGTGCCGGTGACTCAGTCGGTAACGCGTCTGACTACCATGCTATAGGCCCCGGGTTCGATTCCCGGCCGGTTCAAGCCCTGGGAACTTTTCTAACGTTGGAAGCGGCCCCGGCGCCCACCCAGCGTCGAATGACATGGGTACCTGGGAGAAACCCTGGGAGTAAAAGCGGTCAGGGGCGTGATGCTGATCACATCACCCCCACTCACGAACGAATCAAGAAAGTGTGGGGCGGCGTGATGCTGATCACATCACCCCCACTCACGAACGAATCAAGAAAGTGTGGGGCGTTACCCCCACACCCCCTATACGCCTTCATGGCGTAGCGCCAAGCACAGGTAAGAACTTTATTATTATTTTTTTTTTTTTGCATAAAGTGGACTTACAAACAAAATTTAAACTTGCGATAAAGATTATGATAAGGTACTTAAGAATTGGGTCTAACACATTTTTTTATTGTTTACCAATGACATTGTTAACTAATATTCTTAATTTCAGTTTCAAGATGAAATCGGCTACGAAATAAAAGGAGTGGGTTCATATTTCTGTTACGAAATTCCACTTTTGTAGTAGACCTGTGCCACACTAAGACGTGACAATAAACAAATCTGAGACACTTTCAAAGTATTAAATTGATATCTACGTATTTGGGAAAAATCTTTCAATATAATACTTTTTTTGGACGCGTCAAATCATAGTATTTAATTCCTGTTTTAGCAGCTTTAAGAAACCTGATTTGGGGGGGGGGGGGGTTTACAAATGCCCTTTCTGCTCCCGTCAAGTTACGCCTATGACAAACAGGAATTCAAAGTAAAAGACTGTCCCGACTAAATCGGGAGACACGTCTGATAGATTTACAATTGGGAAAATCATAATCAACCTATTTTCATATATTGCATGCAGCTCTACTTTTTCTGCAATGTGGATCAAGAACTGGGGACGTGGAGAAGCACAACACTCCACGTAACCAATAGTCACGTGACCCTCTTTGCTTTCCTGTCATGTTGACCTTCGCGTGGAACACATTTCTCGGTGTTAAGACAGGCAAAATCACCCGATCATCGAAGGGTGCAATATGTGTTGCCTACCCTCCTGCATTACTTGCTCCTATTAAAGCCTTATGGGGAAGAACTTTTTTTCATGACTGTACAATGAATGACTATTTATAATTTTATCCTAATATTTATTTTTAAATATGCCTAATAAGTAGACCATGCCCTCGATATTTCGTCCTAGCGAATTGCAATTTGGTAATACTTCTGGAGAGACCCATACTCGGTGAGCCCATGCCAGTTGGTGTATCTTGAAAGAACAATTGCATGGCATCCGCGGACCACAGAAACTTACAGAGGACATAAAAAACGAACAACATTCGTTATGAATTTTTTCGTTGGTGCGTCGTTTCAACGGTACGAGCGTTCAAAAGAGGTAGTTTGGCCGCCTTTATGCTTGCAACCCAACCCAACATTTAATGGCATCTGTGACGTTTCTGCCTGTCGTGAAATGATGAGTGTTAGTGTTGCAAAGAACACTCATATTGTACGAAAAGTGACCACCACATCACGTATTGTAAATCGTAGTGAGGAAAGTTCGAAAGACTTGTTGGTTTCTGTTCATCCTGTAATTCTATTGTATGCCGGGAGAAACCTCCCGCTAGGTTCGGGACGTTCATGTTGTAAATTAAAATATCGAACGATGGTTTTCCAGAAACATTCTGTCTGGGTGCTCATGTGAAATTTGAAACTTGTCTGTCGATTGGTTCTCGAGATAATCGTGACCCATAAGCTTTCACAGGCTTGCCGAAGAAAATGCTCAGATTTTAGTCGGGATATATGATCACTAGACGTCGGATTTTAGATTTTTGGCCTATTTTTGCTTTACAGGCATGTAAGAAATAATAAGTTATGTCAACGTTTCGTTAAAAAATGTAACAACTGATGAAGTTTTATAGTGCCTAAAAAAACTATTTTGCTTTTAAAACTTATTTTAGGTTTATGCGCCTAAATCAAGCCTTTTTAAATGTTTTCCTATATTTTGAAAGGTTTTACAGGATTTTTATGTCGCACAGAGGCATTTGCTTTGTTTGATCACGAAAAAAATTAATGACGAAAGTGTTTGAAACGTACTGTCTGTCGATTTCCCTTCCTCCAACTCCATGGTGATTTTTCGAAGCTCTAAACAAAGCAAAATTCTTGCGCCACTGTTACCTGTACAATCGAAAGTGGTCTGATCTGTGGTCTTGCTCACTTTCGAGTAACTTCGGTGCTTTCTGGCATTACGCTTTGTAAACTAATATTTCAGCATTGAAGTTTGCACCACTGACAATGTGTTTGTTGAACGATTATTTTTACCATAAAGATGATCCTCACAGACAAAATTGCGGAGTTTGACTGTGGATAACATGACAGAAGATTGTTGCTTAACTGTACGGCGGAGTGGATGTTAATAGCAAATTTCCAATGGTAAGTTCTGCCATCGCAGTAGGGTTAGAAAACACACATAACGTTACGCAAGATAGTGCGTATTTCAGGATATAAGTGTCCCATGTTCATGCCGTTGACCATACCTATTCAGCATTTTTCATTAATTTTGAACTATGAGGGGCAGTCAAATTAAAACCGAACACACGCTACAAAGTGACAAAGGAGTTTGTTTTATTCAAAAGTAATTGCCACAAGTGTTAAGACATTTATCCCATTGGGAGACGAGAGTAGTAGAGGAATACGCCAGTGGATGTTGCTATTTAATATTCGCAATTAATTTGCACGGGTGTTAATTAATTTGCACGTACTTAGAACTAATTTGCACGTACTTAGAACTAATTTGCATGTACTTAGAACTAATTTGCATGTACTTAGAATACTTTACATTTATGTATTTGCATGTTTATAACTTTTATGAATATATAATTATTTATTTTATGAAAAATATGTATGTAATTAGAGGTACTAAACGCTATGCATATGGTTTTATATTCATTACTGCAAAGTATGTAATGTATGAAACTATAATAATTAAGGTTTATAATATTGAAAATAAGAGTTTATGGTTTGTGAACCGCTATGAAGGGTGGTAATGGGTGTAATTACAGGTCCAATTGTGATTTGGGAGGGTCCCGGTACTCGAACCCGCGATATGCAACGGTAATAAATGGTTAGGCCTATAGTGTACTATGTATGTAATAATGTATGTTATTATGTTATGAAAGACGATGGTTTGAAACCTAAATCAATAATGAAAGGGTCCTAGGTTCGATACCCCGTGATAGAAGCAAATAGTGAAAACTGTAGGCCCAGTCCCTGATAGCTTTCACTTCTTCCTAGTACAGATATAAAACCCTTACGCTTCGTTCTCCTTGTTCAGGGTAAAATTCTCGCTCCAATCTAATTGGGTATCCAAAAATCCTTTTTTCTTGTGTACTGGGCAACCTTGGGCTACTTTGACAGAAACCTGTTCTGACATGCAAGCGTTCTACCCCAAAACCCGCGCTAAAGCGTCCAGTGCCCTGGAGGCAACCCTGAGCGGAATATTAATTGGCGTCGGAAACCGGTTCTACAAGCGACGCATAGCTTCAGAGATTTGACCTACATCGCGCATTCTCAGACATCCTTTGTTCTAGTGTTCTAGAAAACCTTGGCCTACTTAGACAGAAACATGTTCTAGCATGCAAGCGACGCACGGTTTCAAAAAATTGACCATTGCTGCGCATTCCCAGACATCCTTTGTTGTCTGGATCAATCCCTCCTCTGCCCTATGGCGTTGCATACCTTTCCCCTGTTCTTGCGTTCTAATTAACCTTGAAAAAAAAACATTTCTGATTGGTCAATCGGGTTCTTTCTTTGTTCTGGCGTTCTGACGTCATTTGACCTTGACCGCATATCCCTCAAATTCCTTTCTCGTCTACCCTCAGCGCGGAGTTCACCGTCTCCTGTTTCAAACCATCGTCTTTCATAATAGTACACTATAGGCCTAACCATTTATTACCGTTGCATATCGCGGGTTCGAGTACCGGGACCCTCCCAAATCGCAATTGGACCTGTAATTACACCCATTACCACCCTTCATAGCGGTTCATAAACCATAAACTCTTATTTTCAATATTATAAACCTTAATTATTATAGTTTCATACATTACATACTTTGCAGTAATGAATATAAAACCATATGCATAGCGTTTAGTACCTCTAATTACCTTCTATATACATATTTTTCATAAAATAAATAATTATATATTCATAAAAGTTATAAACATGCAAATACATAAATGTAAAGTATTCTAAGTACATGCAAATTAGTTCTAAGTACGTGCAAATTAGTTCTAAGTACGTGCAAATTAATTAACACCCGTGCAAATTAATGCGAATATTAAATAGCAACATCCACTGGCGTATTCCTCTACTACTGACGAGACGATCAATTCAGTCTTATAGAAAGAGGTAGGTCGCTGACGGATCCACAACCTCACCCACTGTTTCACTTCCTCGTCCGAATGAAACCGACGTCCACGAATGTCTTTCTTCAGGTCACCAAAAATGTGGAAGTCACAAGGGGAAAGATCGGGGCTGTACAGAGGATGTTCAAGAGTTTCCCAGCCAAATGTCTGAAGCTTATCCCTCACCGGATTGGCAGTATGGGGACGGGCGTTATCATGCAAAGGGATGATTCCGTCCGACAGCATTCCAGGGCGTTTTGACTTTATAGCGCGTCGCAGTTTCTGCAACGTGTCTGCATAGCGCTGCGCATTGATTGTGGCTCCACGCTCTAGGAAGTCGACAAGCAGAGGGCCCTTGCAGTCGAAGAAGAAGCTCAGAATAACCTTACCGGAACTCGTATGGACAGCTTTGGAATTCTTTGGCGGGGGAGAATCGACGTGTTTCCATTGTTGGCTTTGCCGTTTGCTCTCGGGCTCAAAATGGTGGCACCACATTTCGTCCCCTGTGACGATATGTGACAGAAACGCAAACTCTTCCTCGTGGTACCGCTGCAAATGACCCAGACATGCAGTCATTCTGTCAATCTTTTGAACCTTCGTCAGTTGATGCAGAACCCACTGCGCGCAAATTTTTCGGAACTGCAAGTGATCTTTGATAATGGCATGCACAGAGCCATGACTAATGCCAACCTGAACACGAATTTCTTCCTCTGTGATTCGTCGGTCTTCCCGGATCAGACCATCAATCTTCGCAATCACATCAGGCGTAATGGCTCGATGGGCCTGTCCAGGCACGGATCGTCTTGCAGTGATGTGCGTCCTTCGTGTAATCTCTTCTGCCACTCGTGCACACTTGTCAGGTACATGCAGTGTTCGCCATACACTGCAGACATGCGACAATGAATTTCGCGTGCTCCAGCACCCTCAGCCACTAAGAAACGAACCACACCTCTCTGCTCTTCTTTGCTTGCCTCCATTTCCAATGCTGGACGAACACACTTTTCACTACGCTCACCTCCTGAGCAATGACGAAGCAATTGTGTGGACCAGTGCGTTTTCACTATGCATTTCTCCTACCATACAGATGGCAATATCGATACTTACCAGCAGTGTTGCCAACTTTTGCGAGGAATGTGTTTTATGGTGGGTGCTCGGTTTACATTTAACTGCCCCCATATATTAATTTTTTTAACCTACTTCAGGATTTTTCGAGACTACCTTAAGATTTTTAGGACTATTTTAGGATTTTTAGAACCTACTTCAGGGTTTTTCGAACATATTTTAGGATTTTTAGAGCCTATTTAAGGAACCTAAAAGCACACTTTTTAGAACCTAAAAATCCAAGATATAATGATCTTCTTAACTGTACAGCGGGATGCATAAGTATTACCAAACAAACTGTGCATCGTCATGCATATTCTCTGTGTTTTACCTAATTAGAGCTACAAGAATTGGAAGAGAACGCCAAACAGCCGATCCCCGTGGTGGAGTGGTTAACACAGTACTCCAACGACGCCAGGGGTACAGGGTTCAAATGTTGCCCTGGGCATGAGTGTTCTTTGAGTGTCTCTTCATCAATTTCATATCATCACTCATCCTCATCTTCGCGATTACCATAATTTGGCAGAAAAGCGAACTACAATAAATCAAACCAATCAAGAGAGCCAAACAAGCTGCTGATAGCCTCTGCATCAGTATACGTAAAATCCCATTCCTTAAAAACACATAGGAAGGGGAAAAAATGGAAATAATCCGATCCAATAATATGCCGAACAATTCTTCTGCATCCCACTGTACATTTTTCTAAGTAGAGGAAACAAATATTTTCACGTATGAAACTCAGTTTCTTTATGCGTGCTCTATGATTGATCTCGAGGAATAGCATTGGTAGCAAGACATCACGAGGCCCTGGGCGAGATTAGAATGCGAGGCTCCCTTCGTTCTTTAACTTTGAAATCTGAATTTAAATCGATACAAAATATTCAGGCACACATCAGCAAAAGTATGATCAAATTTAAATAATTATATTAAGAATTACTTTATTAAAATAAAGTTCGGTGTTCCATTTGCCTAGTGGAAGCGTAAACGCTCATTTCCGAGTTTCATCAGAACCACAATACAACAACAATCACAGATTCAATAGAACGAGAAATTACAGTAAAACCTCTTTAATCCGGACCCCGATAAGCCGGATTTCGCTTAATCCGGACATGCAAAAGGATAAATGCAAGGTTTTATAAGTGGCTAGAAGTCAACAAAAGAACTTCCCAAAGAAAAGGCAGTCAACCACTGATGAAAATCTGTTTCCCGCAGACTTTTTACTTTACTGTATAGTGTATTTAGGCCTATGCCCTTTAAATACACCATAATAAACGTGTCTTGTTGCTATAAACTGAGTTTTAATGCACTTTCTACTGTTGTTTTAGTTTATTTCAGTAATCCGGACTTTCGTTAAACCGGTCAACTTATCCCCCTCATTAGTCCGGATTAACGAGGTTTTACTGTATTTTATTCATCTCTTATTTATAGGAGCGTGGCATCTAAAATCTGATGGTCCGGTTTATTTAAAATACTATATATTTGATGTATTCAAAGTGTAACATTTAACTAGAATTTAAATCCAAGTAAAAACAGAATGTCCTAGCTTTATTGACCATAAAAATAGTTTCTTCCATGTATTTCCTCATTTCTAGTTAGTATAATTTCATTATAAGCTGCATGGGACGCGAGGCCCTTTCAGGTGCTAGGCCTCGGGCGGACCATTTCGCTAATACCTTGCTATGCCTCTGGGGAAAATAATCCCTTGCCCCTCCTTTCCGTCGACGCCGCTGCTTTATTGCCAGTCATAACTAGGGAAAGGAACTTTAGGTAAATAAATGTTTTTTCTGCGATAAGATAGAGACCCTCATTTTTGCCAAAATTCTTATCATAGCCTTATATGTCAACACAGCAAATTTTATTTTACATAAAAACACATATTTTCCAGTTTTCCGTATGTAAATACATATTTTGCGAATTTTCATTTTAAATACATAAAATCGCTCGTTGACTTCATCTACCTCGAAATCCTCCAAGGAAAAATGTTTATTCTCCGCACCTCTTTCATATCGAGAGTGCTAGGTTTGTTTTGTCTTTGAAAACGCTCGCTGGCAGACTTCTGGCACCTCGCCTACGATCCTATCGGGAGAAAACAGCTATAAGTAGCTGGGGCTGGCTACACGTAACGATAGCAAGGCTTTTTAATGAAGCAATGCAGCTATTGTGGCCAGAAGACATAAAATTTGACAATGTTCTTCTCTTGACAGATGCTGCAGCTTACATGCAGTGGTCTTGCCGTTAGCTACCCCAAAATGGTGCACGTTACATGTGTGGCGCATGCGTTGCATAGAATATGTGAAAAGATAAGAGCTCTTTATCCCAATGTTGATAAACTGGTTTCAAATGGGAAGAAAGTTTTTATCAAGTCGCCTAGAAGAATAGACATTTTTAAACAAAAATGTCCTGAGGTTCCCCTTCCCCCTACACCTGTAGTTACGCGATGCAGATGTTATGCCCAGAACTTTGAAAAAAATTGTATCTGTTGTAAATGATCTCGACAAAGAAGAATTCTGCAAGAACTGTTGATGGAGCCCTCCTTAAAAGTCGAATTGGCATACATCTCAACAAACCTGTCCATTCTCTCTAATTCCATATGAAAGCTTGAATCGTCCGCGAACACTTTGGCAGCTTCCATTGGTGAAGTCCGTATAGTAGAAACGAAACTGAAAGAACTCACTGGATCTAAATGTCTAAATGTACAGAATTTTTGGGGAAAAACCAAGGTTTTCAAACATCGTGCCAAATTGCATGTGTTTTGGAAGGAGGTGAAGTAGAGGAAGAGGAAGCTTTGGAAAACTTCAGCGTTAGTGACATTTCGTGCTTCAAATATGCAAGAATTGTTTCTTGTGACGTGGAGCCATCTTTCTCACAATATAAGATGCTTTTTAGAGATAATCGTCACAGATTTACAATGGAGAATTTGGAAAGAACTATGGTGATCCACTGCAACTCTTCCAAAAAATAGCTCGCTAAGAGGTAATCATTTAGAAACTAATTTCAGGTGTTTAAAATGCATGTTATAGTTTGTTTTTGTTACCAAACGTTTTTATTTTTGTCACATATTTTCCTGTTTTTATTACATATTTTCAACATTTATGACACATAAAAAATAAATATTTCTGAGTTTTTTAGCACATAAAGTTCCGTTCCCTAGTCATAACTGTTAAAGCCGAATCACATGGAACTGGATATCCAGTAGGAATGCTCTAGTTGGCTCTGGACTGGCTACCTGGACGGAAATGATGGCTGTCTGGCTGGTTGTCACCATTAGACCGTGTTCTAATTGCAACGGGCTGTCTCTGCTGGATTCTGTAGAACAGCCAACCAGAGCGAAGTTTGGTCATATGAAGATAATCTGTGAGTTTGGAAAGAGAAAGTTTCTTGTCTGTGGCTTCCGATTGGTGTTTGTTTTTGTTCGCTGCACTAGGAAAGAAAAGAACAGAGATAATGTGTATTCGGGTTCATTAATATTTAGGAATTTATCCAAAGTGATGAGATTTGTACACGACAAATGTCATAGCTGATAATGAAAATCCTTACTATTACCAGTGTTTTAAAGGTTTGACATATTTAGTTGACCAAAATATATATTTTTTATGAATGAATCCTACGAATTTCATGTATGAAGAACATTAATAAGGTTGTTGATTACCATACTTTCTTTCGAGCCAATTGCAGGTCCATACAAATCCTTTATTTTAATTCTTTTAATTTTAATTTTTAAGAGCAGTCGTACAACGTGCTTCAAATCGCTCGTCAATCTTTTTAGCCTGTGTGCTCTGCGCAATGCCTTGTGGGAACATAAGCAAGCATCGTGTGAGGAGAAAACTGGCAGGTGAGCCAGTAGCACACAACTATTCCAACTGGAAAATTCTTATTGGAAGTCCAGTTCCGTGTGATTCGGGCTTTAGGGAAGAGAAAAGGAAAAGAAAACTGTCCACATACCCGTATCCTTGCTATCCTCCTCTTCGAGTGACACATCATGCAACGAGGCGTTGGGGTTGTACAGGCTGTGGTCGATCTTCGACGCGGGGACCGTTGTCGGGCGCCGCAGGTGAGGGTTGAAGTTCGTCCGGAATTCGTCGTAATCTGACTCACTGTCGCTCGCGTGAATTACAATAGCCTCATGCGACATATTGCTGCAACAGAAAAAAAGAATTCACAAAACAAAATGAAAAATAGAAAATTTGAGATCAACTCTCTCACTCGCTGTTGCAAATATTAAAGGAAATGCTACCAGGGTTGTTAAAGGAATTGAATTTATTTCAAATTCCTCGACCTTTAACAACTCTGTCCTGGGTTCGATACCTAGTGGAGACACATAGTTGTTCGGATCCCACTTGAAACTGTCGGTCCAGTCGCTATTAGCCTTTCTGTGCATAAAGTGGACTTAGAACACTAACTCAATCAAACTCATGATATATTCAATTTTCAAACGAAACTATGTGAAAATTCATTAATACTGGGAGAAGAATGAGTTTTTGTTTTGTTTATTATAATTGTTGTATCTTTACTATTAAAAACAAGCTTTTTAGGCCTACAATTACAGGCAACAATTCTGTATTTCGTAATCATATCATTTTGGAATGAACAGTCTTCAATTTCAGTCTGTATTTATTAGAAATTATTTGCCTGACCAGTTTGTAAATACATATTCTGTCTTCTTACAGCATCGCAATTATTCCTTGCAAGTATACTATTATTATTATTATTATTATTACTAGGGGCGGATTTATAAACACTAAAAAGCCAAATATTCACTAAAGAGACAAAATATACAATGAAAATATGCACTAAAATTTTCAAAACAACTTATTTTAAGCTTCTGTATGCCTTACATGCAAAGTAAATGTATCAGTAACTCACTGAACGCAATAATAGAAATGAAAGTGTGATAAAATTGTGCTAAGTATTTAGGATCACCAAAAAATACTAAATTACAAATGTTCTTAGTTTAATGTAACAAAATGATTATATTACATGCCTTCCTTTGTCTGGTGGCTTGCTCTAAAAACTGCAATATTGCAATTATAATGACATACGTATCTTGTTGCAAACACTATGCTCTTTTCGTTGCATTAATCAATATCTTATTCTTTTACATTAGCATTTCAATACACTAGACGTTATTTATCGATGTTTTCAGGTAGCAGACTATTGCGATTATCAGAAAGTAAGTCTTTGTATTTTGAAAAAGTTATTTCCATTTCACAAGATGCCACTGGTCAGTGTTTGTTCGTTTCATTTGTTGTGTTCATATCCTCACGTAAAATGGATTTTTTGGTATGCAGAATATTGAAATAAATAAATTTCAGTTGTGGAATACCCAGGCAAATCCTGGACGGTTTCTCCCTGCAACACCAATTCACCCGTCACAGGAACTGCAAACCTGGATTTCTGGAAACTATTGAACTGCTTCTCCAGTTCACTTTTCTCAACTACTTCTGGTGTCCCAAAAACTACTCTAAAAACCTGAAATGATTGATTGGTTGATTTGCTTTATTTTCTTTCGCTTTTTGTGTCACTTTTGGCTAATTTGCGAATATGGGGATGAGTGATGATATGATGAAATTGATGAATGGACACTTACAAACATCCATGCCCAGGCCGGGATTCGAACCCGGGACCCCTGGCGTCGTAGCGCGATGTGCTAACCACTCCGCCACGGGGATCGGCAACTGAAATATATTACATGTTTAGAGCATACTTGACAATAAATAACTGCCGGCAGTGGTAAACGCATCGTTGCTGGAGCAATATCCTGTTACGTCTCCCTTCGGCATTTATTGTCACTTCTGCGGCACACACACACACACATACAAACACAGATTTATCAAGACGTCACATTAAAAGATAATCCTCAAATGACACGATCCCAGTGTTGTCGCCGGAATTTGGGAATGTGATTCGCGTTTGTGAAAGGTCGTTAGTTGGTTAATGAAAGTGTGGGTATTCTCTATATTCGCAACCAGACCACCTGACCAGACGAAGTAGGCTATTTTTTAATGCTAACGCAAAGAACGGAGAAAATGAAGCAGACAAACTTGAAACGAACAATTACATGAAAATGACTCCCAATATATGCAAATTATATGCACGTTAAGCTAAGATATGCATTGACGTCCCAAACATGTATTTATATGCACTATAAAACTTTGCCAGAGTAATCCACATCAAACGAAATGGATAAATCCGTCGAGAGCATATGGATATTCCTTAAGGAAATATGCAAATATGCAAAAATTCGCCTCCTAATTATTACCAGCACGGAACCGCGTTGTTGAAGTTGTTTTCCCACGCCCTGCATATTTATATTGTAGGGTGCAGCGACTCCGATTTCGAATGAATTGTTTGGGAGGTTACAACTTTGAGGTCAATTTACGTTAGATGGTTAGTTATATATATATATTGTAATATTTGTACTGGATTCCAAATAACTCATTTTCTCCCTTATGTGGCTTTTTTTTTCAAATAAACTTTTCTCTTGTGGGGGCATAGGGCTGCTGCAGCTCCCCTAAATCTGAGCATGATCATACATGCATAATTTTTCACCTACAATTATATCCCCGGAATATGTGGAGCAAGGCCAGGTATAGTGGGAAAGAAGAATACATGTAATTCGCCACCAGCTTAAAATTTGTGACAATCGCCACCAGTCCATTAGCTGCCCGTGACCCACTGACCCCTCCGAGGCAATGTTATGAGGCCATACCAGAGTGGAATGCAGGGACGGTTACAGTCGATTTTGAATCGGCAGCAATTTCTGCCCTTAAAGTTGTATTTTCCGCAGTAGAGGTAAAAAGTTGCTACTTCCACACGAGAAAGTGCATCTGGAGAAAAGTTCCTATGAGTATATGAAGAACGAAGAAGTGAGGATGATCATCCGCATGTGTGCTGCTTTGGCGTTTCTTCGGCCTGAGGATGTTCCCGACGACTGGCTGAAAATGCATTCCAGAGTGTCTGACATTAAAAAACAAAACGAAGAATTTCCAGTCGAGCTGTTACAACAGGCGTCATCGAAACCCCAAATCACCCCGATGGTGAGAAGGGAGGGCTCACCCAAAACAAGGATCTCGATGGTGAGAGGTGAATGCAGGCGCCATCTATCTATCACGAATGGAACAAAATGTGTTGGACAAAACCTACGTATTTTCGGACGTCGAATTGGAATCTGCAATATAAAATAGGGGTTCCCATTCAACATTTCAAAGTTGCCCTCTGCCCCCCCCCCCTGGGGGTGGCGGGGTGGGTTCATTGTAGCTTAGGTGACTTGCCCCCACAATACTATTATACTTTCATATGAAACATTTTTTCGTTCGATGCATATTTCTCGCGATATTTCGATTTGTCAAGTTACATGGGACACCCTGTATATGCCCCATCCGGTACTCATCAGAGACAACAGTGAAATCGTTTTTGTTGCGATAGACGTGGCAGCCGAATTGCAGGGTGCAAAGAAAGATATCATATGTGGCGGGGACTTTAATTGCGTCCTGCTGCTACAAGATCAACGTCCTGGTTTTTACACATCAAATTCTCTACAGAAGTTGCTGTCCGGTTTTAAATTTGTGGACGTTTGGACAGATAAACATTTCGGTATACCTTGGACAGATACATACATTAAAGACAATTGTGCGTCCCGCCTGGACCGGTTCTATGTTACCCTGTTACTGTGTCAGAAAGTAACTTCGATTTATCTCACACCTACATGTTTCTCGGACCATCTGGCGGTGGTAATGGCAGTCTGAGGTACTCTCAGACGCTGATCGAATTTTGCTGGATGCGGATTTCACCTTAGACGAAGTGTATAAAGCGGTGAAAGCGGGGAAGTCATTCTCCGCCCCTGGAGTAGATGGGCTACCTGAAAGTTTCTTCCAAACTTTTTGGACGCTAATGGGGCCGACCTTAACCGAGTGGGTCAACGCGGTATTCCAGCAACATAAAATGGGTAAATGTTCCAAGACCGGTATCATAGTGTTTGTACTGAAACGTGCAAAGCCCACAAAAATCACTCATTATCGGCCCATTACATTACTGTGCGCAGACTATAAAATTTTCTCACGCTGTGTGCTTGCACGACTAATACCGCACTCTGTCAACTTGGTGGGGGACACACAATATGTTTATGGTACAACAAAACAAAATCTATGCCGTCCTGCAAATGCTGCGTGAGGTTGTTACCAGTAATCAAAATAAGAGAAGTACACGTGATCAAGCGATTCTAGCTCTGGATTTCGAACGTGCGTTTGACTCTCTAAACCATAACTACATGTTTCACGTGTTATAAAACTTTGGAATACGGGGTACATTTCTCTCAGCCCTGCACGGGCTTTATAACTACTCCGAATCGAAAATGCAGATCAATGGTTTCCTGACAAAATCTCTTCGTATTACTACAGGAGTACAACAGGGAGATCCCTTATCAATGTTAGCTTTTTGTATTTCGCTACGTCCCATGCTTGCCTCACTGGAAGCTCAGTTATAAGGTATTTCTATTCTGTTCGCTCCTTCCCTTATTTCATTATTTTATTACCGGGGTGTAAGTAAGAAAAGGTACTAGCGAGAGGTTCAGTAACAAGGCTCAGACCATTCTATGTTCGGAGAGACGCCTCCGTCCTCCAGGTACATACCTGCGCTTTCTTCCTCGATGTTCACACACCAAAACCAAATCCAATACTGATCCCGAAATTCCCTTCCGATCTTCTCAGATCGGTTCGGTTGCTTCGCTATACAAATTCCAATACCTGTCGATTCATATCCGTCTGTCAGGCTGGTACCTTTCCACGGACGAGGCAAGTAATGGAATTTGTAAGGTCTGCATTCCAAACCGACGAGAACATCCTGTCTCCATAATGTTTCGTTTCAAGTACACCTTCTAATTTTTACCTACAAGTCAACATACCTCCCTGTCAAGAAGCGTCATCTCCGATGGTCGCTTGTCTGAGTGTATCATTTATTGGTTCATACATATTAGCAATTCCTTTGACACGATATAGAAGTACATCAAGAAACTATCAAGCCTGGTAAGCAGAAAAATTTTACCAGTACCCATCCATAATACTTATTAGTATGCATAAACAAAAAGCAAACATATCGTTAGGAGATAATACGATCTCATTGCAGAGATTAAGGTATTCACCAAAATGGCAATTTTCCAGTGACGAAAGCAAAGTACACACCATTCCTGATCAAATATTTCAAATGTTAGATTTAAATCAAAGTTCAACATTTGTAACAAAACATAAAATAACATTACAACCGAAATCCTCAACTTATGTAAAACTACGGCTAGAAAACATCCAGATTGGGACTAAATATAACACATTTGAACCGAATAAAGAATTGTTGGACTCATTAGATATTTTAGCACCTTATGCATTAGATAATGAAGAAGAACGCCACATTTTGCTAACAAACACAAAAAATCATCCGTTAGTAATACAGAAAAACACTCCAATGGGTTCAGCAGGAAGTAACCAAATAATTTCTGAAATTTATGACACTAACGTCAATGCGAATGCAAATAGTGGTCATAAAGTACATCATTCATTCGAGCAAGGTGACGAAAATTTAGACCAGGAAACCTTAAAACGACTCATTAAACATAGGAAATTTTATGACGTTAAACAAATTGATATAAATCCCGAACTAACGGAAGACCAAAAACTCAAAATTCAAAATTTAATTTACAATTATGCAGATATCATGTATTGGAATTCTGAGTGCTTTTCTAAAACAAACGCAATGGAAGCACACATAGATGTTGCTGAATGTGTTCCTCCATTTGCTAGGCAAATTCCCATACCCATAAATGTAAGGAAAAAAATGAAAAATGAAATAACAAGACTTCAAGAACAACAGATCATTGAACCTTGTGAAAACTCACCATTTCGTCATCGCATATTCTTAGTTAAGAAACCAAATGGAACCTACAGACTAGTTTCAGACTTTTCTATGCTATGGTTGAATTTATGTTTATTCTTTTTACATTTGTTGGAACCAAGTTGTCATTTATTATACTACAATTTGCACCTATGTCTACAAGTACTTTACAGGGTTTCCTATTTACTGTTGCTTCTAGAAAACTAAGATTATTCTGTTTAATTATGGGAACTCTATGTGAACTTTTCCCCTGACGACCGTTCCCACGTTCATAGGGTTTCAATAGTTTAAAGAGGCATTAGGTGATTGTTGTTCCGATGAACCTGTCTGATCGTAATATACTTGTTGATTATATTGTTGGGCTGTATGTTGTTCACGTTGAGGGCAACAGTTTTGGCAGGGTTGCCATCTCTGAGCTCGTTGAGAGTGTTGTCTCTGGAATGGCCTATAACCTCCTCTATGGTAATTTGAACGTCCCCTGTTCCCACGTTGGTAACCATTGTTTGAATTATTTGATCTATAAAGTTGTTACTTCTTTGGGAATGTGAACTATTCCTACCGTTATATCTTTGGCGTGCAGGAAATCTATTCTTAGTTCTAGTAGGCTGTGATCTATTCCTGAACGTTTGTGCACTATTCTGAAAATGATTAATTTGGAGTTCATTCATTTTAATTTCCAAATCTTTTAATTGATCTTGTGTTACAAAGTTTTTTTCTGTTTGCAGTTGACTGTTTATTTCCTGTTGATTATTTGAGCTAGTTTGAGGTTCTTTTATGGGAGGTTGGGTTACTATGTTTTGCAATCCTATCTGATTTGTTGATGCAACTAGACCTTGGGTATATTTAAGGGCCGCTAATTCCCTAGCTTCTCTGTACGCTTGCTCTTCCAAAAGGGTTTGTTTTCTTTGTAAGTTGTTGATGAACCGTAGAAGTTCATCCACCGAATTAAAATTCTTGTCGGAAGCTACTTGAAGGTACTGCGTACGTAGTCCCCCCACAATGTAATAAATTACATGCTCTATTGATGCTTGGGGGAGATATTTCTGGATCAAGGCATGCTTACGCAAGATGTAAGCTTGCGGGGTTTCCTGAATTTGTTGGACTTGTTCCTTTAAGAAATCTTCAACCAGGAGAGGTTGACCAATGTCCCTAAAAGTGTTGGTAATTTCTGTTTTTAGCGTTTGATACTCCTTATTTGCATAATCTGGTCGAGATTTTATTCCCGTTATTAAATCTAAAGCGATTCCAGTGAGGAATAAAGGCAAGAAATCTTTTCTTTTTGCAGGGGTCCAAGTTAATGCATCCGCCATATTTTCAAAAGTTGTGAAAAATTGATCAACTTCTAAGGGTTTTGCCCCTGAAAACTTTTCAGGTTGAATAAAATTTGGTATGTTCAATGCCATGACTTCAGTATTGTTGACAACGGTGGAAGGAATAATGGCAACACAGTCCGTGGAATGTGCAGTGTTGGTGGAAAACTGCTGCATGTATCGCGACCTTGCCCTGGTGACGGGACGAGACGGTGAAATCGGAACCGTTTGTTCGGCCAGTTGCTGAATCCTCGTTAAAGATAAGTCGAATTCGTGTTCATTTTCCCTTAGCATTCCTAACCCGCGTTCTGAAGCACATATTTCCTATAAGGAACTCGCACCTACAACAACTAAATGTTACAAAACAAGGCCCGTACCTCCAACCATGTTCGCTCCTTCCCTTATTTCATTATTGTATTACCGGGGTGTAAGTAAGAAAAGGTACTAGCGAGAGGTTCAGTAACAAGACTCAGACCATTCTATGTTCGGAGAGACGCCTCCGTCCTCCAGGTACATACCTGCGCTTTCTTCCTCGATGTTCACACACCAAAACCAAATCCAATACTGATCCCGAAATTCCCTTCCGATCTTCTCAGATCGGTTCGGTTGCTTCGCTATACAAATTCCAATACCTGTCGATTCATATCCGTCTGTCAGGCTGGTACCTTTCCACGGACGAGACAAGTAATGGAATTTGTAAGGTCTGCATTCCAAACCGACGAGAACATCTTGTCTCCGTAATGTTTCGTTTCAAGTACACCTTCTAATTTTTACCTAGAAGTCAACAATTCTGTCGAAATCTCTAAACGTGTTAACTAGAATGCTGGCGTCATCAGCGTAGGCTAAGTCCCATGCAGATGTGGCCACGGTACATAAATTAACGACGGAATTTGGTGTGCATTCAGGCCTCGAAATTAATGTACAAAAATCGTGTCTGATGCAATTAAGTACTGACCCAACACACACACACACACACACACCCGTACGATACTGCCCTGTTGTTACCACCTTAAAAACACTTGGTGTGATATTTACGAAATCCCTGCACAGAATGATCCAAATAAATTATGATCGAGTGATTGGAGGTGTAAAAGCAGTGCTGCAAATCGGTAAGTTTCGAACCCTCAGTTTGCAATCACGAGTCACGTTTGTTAACTTGTATCCTCTTTCGAAAGTGTGTTTTATAGCCAACAATACTTCCGATGCGCAAGCTTGATGTAGCAAAGCTGAAAAGTGCAGTGAACTGGTTCGTGTGGAATGGACAGTTTCTACGTGTTAATCACGAGACCTTGTGTTTAACCTCGGCTGACGGGGGCATGAACCTCGTTCACGTGGAACACAAGAGCCAAGCTCTCCGCATCCAAGCGGACGTAGAGACGATGATTCAGCGCCCTGATAGCCTTACTAGTCATGTCCTTTGAGACTGCTTGCCTCACATATAATTGGTTTCCCCCATAAACGTTACTACCCTCCCCCATAATTTTATGTACCTCCGAAATACTTTAGTGGAGATTGCAACGTCCTCCAGTTGGACACCAGTCGTCACAAAGTTAGTCCGCTACTACTTTTGTCGGGAACATGAGACTCTTTTATCACTCATCAGGGCTTGCTGGGTAGAAATAAAACACAACATGGTTTTCAAAGTTAACCGCAGTTTTATGATCACTAATATTTCATAATCACATATATTTCCTATCGTATGTGGACCTACAATCAATGTACTGATTTACTTACGTATCTTTGCTTTTCTGAAGCGACGTAAAGAACAATTCTATAACATATGAAATCACAATCACTAAACACAAATGCATATAAATTTTACGTTGGACAACACAAACGTAAGTTCACGAAAGTTTCTGTACTTAATTATTATTTCCGTGTACAGCTAGAATGAAATGAAAATAATTACCAATTACACTATTCGGGCATTCCATTAACAGTTACCATGTTTCTGTTGATTTCTCACCTTCACCTGTTTTCTAACTGAGTCTGTCGTCAGGTGAAAAACATTAAGGTGGGTTCACTTCCTCTGCTGAGATGAGAAAGTGACGTCAACACGAACACATTATGACGTATTTATAAACATATATACAAGTTCCAAACACAACTGTATCAATCTAACTATAGTTGTCTGTGACAACTTGCGCATTATTTGAAGTACCAAACATTTTATAAATATTAACTTCTTACAAATATAAAACCTTAAACTCTCAGGTTCGTTACAAGATCTGCTACGCCTTGTTGCAAACTCCTACCATTACCTTCTCTATCTGAAAGCCTCATGGCTTGCTCCGTGCACGTGACTAAGCGTCATCAGCTGGAGGCGAGATAGCCGCCATGTTTGATTTGCTTCTTCGGAATCAATGTTGGACCTTTTTAGTGAATATGGAATTGTAATGCAAATTTAAGAACTGTAATCGAGTTTACATGACGTATAAATGTGCTTAAATGTGCAAGAGGTATGGTGTATAAGTGTTGTGTGCTCAATTGCAGAGACAATTATAATGAAAAGGGTAAGAGTAACGTTCACATTTCTTCAAGAAGTTGCTGAAAATGAGAAATGTTTAGGGCAATTCCATGTGATTTGGTTCCTACGAAAAGATAAAAGTTAAGTAACAAAGGTTTTATACTCATAAATAAATAAGAATAATAGTTCATGATGTAAACATTTCATGTGTCTGGAATAGGCATCTAATACACCTACTTTTAAATGTGGTCATGTTTTGTCTCTTGTCAACAATTTTTTTTAGAAATATCAAATAATTTACCCTGAATTACAAACATTGGTTAACGTTAAGATTATTGCTTATGATTGCAAATTAATTTGTTTCAAGATTTAGTCAACGTTTAAAATATTAGCTACGTTCGTGTCTACCAAAGCAGTTTGTTGCTGCACATTTTATGCAAGCATTCGATAAAATATATTATTTACACAACTTTTCAGTTTCAAAATATGCTTAATAGAAGAAAACTATACAACGGGGCAAAGCTGATACATTCTTATTTTATCCCGCTTTATGCTAATCGGAGGCTAATGGAAGATATGTTGTGCATTCAAATACAAGGGTGCGATGTGTAACAAGAACTTAGATGAAATATTCGTGTGTAAAACTATCCAGGAACATATTGCTTATGTTCACACAGAAAGCATTTTGTTACCTAGCTATGTTAATATGAACTACAAATGTATTAAATGTTATAAAACTGTTTCATATGAACTGCTTTTTATTTTTTGTCTTTGTGAAGCTTCAATGTTCGTAACTTTGATCATTAAATCAGTGATAATGTTTATTGTTTCATAATTTATTAACGTTCTTCACGATTTTATTAAGTGTAAAAACAGTGTAAAGAAATATTCCAAATGTGTATTTCTCAAGTGAACGCTAAGATCGAAATATTAATCTGCTTTTTTTAATGAAAATGTTGAAACTCATTATTGTTACAGATCTTACTATCGACAATGAAAAGATTCAATTTGTTTATTATCTTTTGTTCAATAAAGTCAATAGGATCGAAATTACAATGTGACAAATGAGTTAGGTTTAGTCTTTATTCACAGATATGTAACATTGCCCTTGCACCAATTTCTTTCGCTTTGTTGAAAGGTTATAGAAATTAAGTTTTTGTATTGAGATTGTAGGTATAGCTACGCAGAATATCTGCATTATCTGCTTGATTAATTTTGGGTAAAGTTAGACAATTTAATTGATTAGGTAACTTGGAAAGTTTACGGTCAACCTAACATGGGGGTTCTGATTTAATCAATTGATTTTACATACAAAAGTTCATACAAAAGTGGTTACGAGTTTTACTGTAGCTGACAAATATTCCCGATAATATTTTTAAAGATATACAATGTTTAAATTTTATCGCCAGGAAGTTTCTGTTTTCAACTCTTTCTTTGTGCTATGGTAGGAATTTTTGTGGTGGCCATAGTGACTTCCTGAATGAAAATTTTGGTGTAAATATTCAATATTATATTTTTTTCTTCTAACTATATTCGTCTGGAGGGTAAATGTCAAAATTTATCTTAATAAAAGAAATAAATATACCTTAAGTCTCTACGGTAAAATTACGACAAGGGGTTTACAGCGTTAAGACGATCGCCTCCAGATGATGACGTCTTGACTGAGCGCTGTGGCCTGAACCTCAAGATGGTCTTGCTCCTACCCTTCCAGTTCCAGTGGTGTCGCAAATGTACAGAGGAATGCGTAAAGTGTCTCAACAAGTGTGTAAAGTTGCAAGACACCCGGAAGTTGGAAGTTCGTTGGCCTGGGGTGTGGAAAAATATTCTAGCGAGACATCTCCCCTCAAGGATACGATCGGCGTGTACGTTATATGGTGGAACCACAAGCAAAACAACCTGCGCAGACCCGCGACTCGTGTGCACCGTACTCCCGCGAGGAGGGGAGGGGGGAGTGGACCATGCTTCCTTATGGCCAGAGCTGAAGGGAAGAAGGGGAATTTGCGCGTGGACTTTTCGTCCAAGGTTTTTTTTTCCTTGTGGTCGATCTATAGTGCATCAAATACTGCTGACCGGCGTGAAGCTCCATGCAATGCACATGGCAGACACCTCACTATGTTCAATATGTCACGTTCCTGAAACCTTAGTGCATAAGCTCAGTGAATACCAACTAACTGCTACGTACTTGAAATATGTCTCAAAACTCGTAAGTGTAATCTGTCGCACAAGCGAGAGGAATATCACAGTTGATCACCTTCTCCCACCGTTAATTGTTACCCACGAATGAAACAGAACAGTGTACAGTGATTATTGGAACATTATGCTTGGTTTGCCTCCACCTATCAGCAACCAGTAATACTTTTGTTGCTGCAGTTTGCAACAGCTTGATAATTATAGTTTTTGTAAAAGGGCATTTATTTGTAATCATTTATATCGCATAAGCAGTATTTTTTTCCTTTGGCGTTGTGCATTGTAGATCATTTGCAGTGGTCATGAGATTATTATTCTTTCAGGTTTGGTAATTGCAGTTTGAGCCCAATCAGTGTGCAAAGTCATGTTCCAATGTTGAGAAATGTGTACATTGTAGTTGTTACTTTATTATAATCCGTACTATGTGATGGGAGTTTCGTAGCACCCGTACCCATGGGTATTTGTAAAAGTCGGCTCTTCGTGGCTATAGACCAAGAAATGTCATAAAAATTGGTGGCTTCGAATTTTCCGTCGATTCCGGGCTCCGCCCTAGGGTAATTTGCTTGCCGCCTTCTCCCGCTACCGCAGCCCCACCTCCGTCCCTCTTAAAGGCATGTTACTACGTAGGTAATTTCAATGTTATAAAAATGTATCTTTCGTAGCACGTAGATGTCTAAGCATTTCCTTCCGTGCTAGTGTCAAAGTCCCTTTCTTCGAAGAAAAATGGCTGAATGTTCCATGTACGCTGTGGCATAGGGCCCACCCACCCCGAACAATGTACAGCCGTTTAAAGTTGACAAGCAGGCGTTTGAAGTTGCGTGGTGAAAGTTCACTTGCGGCCATGTTAGTTTAGTAGCACCCGTACCGATGGATATTTGTAGAACTCGGATTTTCAGGGGTATAGCCCAAGAAATGTCATAAAAATTTGTGGGTTCGAATTTCCCGCCGCTTCCGGGCTCCGATCCTGGGGTAATGGCTTACAGCCTTCAACCGCTACCTAAAAAAAATCAAAATGGCTGAAATTTCAATGTACCCTTGGGGGGGGGGACAAAAGTTTCGACACCCCCCCCCACTTTCTATACGTCCTGACAAAATGGCTATCTGGGATTTTTCGTACTTAGCACCGTTTAGGCTCTTCTCGTACTGTCTACGGCTACCCGTGACGTCACTTACATACGCAAGGAAATATCATGCAATTTTTCAAATCTTTTCACAGCTTCACAAAATCATGAACTGCAACTACACTATCAAAGCTGAAGATGGGCAATTTTGCAGACGTGCGTAGAAAAGTGCATCCTACGAGCCCAAATGAAAATGGCGGCCCCTACGCATCACCTAATTCCAATGGAGGCCAGCGAACCGTACGGTGACGTCATCAGCTCAACCTGCACGCTACAGATAAAACGACCGTAGCGCCACACCGTCGACACTGGAACAACCAAAAAAAAATTCACCATGCAGGGGACATGTTGGGCAACCTTCCCCACACCACTTTCCCTATACCTATGTTGAATGGTTTTCCCGCCAAAAATTCCGAAACTTGGAATTTGGTCGAAGAATGGCAAAATTCCTAAATGGCGGCCTAACTAAAACCGGTGGAAATTCGAAATATATATCATTGAGTAAGTACGTCTATGTTAAGGGACGTCCACCTACTGATATTTTCCCAGGACCCCCAACGGGGACGCTGGTGTCGCGCAAAAGTCCGAAAGTGCAACTTTTTAAGGAGCGAAAATCGGCCATTTTGAAACCCTTCCAGATGCATAGTGGTATGCAAAATCGAAATTTGCGTTTCCGATGCACGGTCCTGGGTGTCTCCTTCACACGATGCCAACTTCGATTTGGGCCCACGTGTCACGGTAGACACTGAGGAGGGATCCCTGGAAGCCATGCTTTCCGTAATGGTCACAAATTGCATTTTTAAGAAAACTATCCGTGGTCATCAACAGACCTCCAACACAATTCCCGATTTTTGTGCGTGGACAAGTTCCAACCTGCTTTCAGAATCCGGTGAGAGATCCGACCCTGCTCTCATAATAACTACCTAAAAAAATTCAAAATGGCTGAAATTTCGATGTACCAGGGGGGAAGGGGGTACCCCCGAACAAAAATTTCGACATTTCCCCCCACTTTCTATACGTCCTGAAAAAAATGCTATCTTACTTTCTTCGTACATAGCACCGTTTAGGCTCTTCTCGTACTGTCTACGACTACCCGTGACGTCACTCCCATACGCAAGGAAAATCATGCAATTTTTCAAATGTTTGCACATCTTCACAAAATCATGAACTGCAACTACAGTATCAAAGCTCAAGATAAGCAATTTTGCAGGCGTGCGCACAAAAGTGCATCCTACGAGCCCAAATCAAAATGGCGGCCTCTACGCATCACCAAATTCCAATGGAGGCCCGCGAAGCGTATGGTGACGTCATCAGCTCAACCTGCACGCTATACGTCAAAACGATCTGAGCGCTTCACCGTGGACACTGGAACATCCAAAAAAAAATCAGCATGCAGGGGACATGTTGCGCAACCTTGCCGACCCCCCTTTCCCTATACCTATCTTAAATGGTTTTCCGGCCAAAAATCCGAAACTCGGAATTTCGTATAAAAATGGCAAAATTCCAAAATGGCGGCCAAACTAAAAGTGGTGGAAATGGAATCATTCACTGGGTCCGTCCATGGTAAGTGACGTCCACCTAGCGTCATTCTCCCAGGACACTCAAAAGGGGGCGCTGGTGTCGGGCAAAAGTCCGAAAGTGCTACTTTACACGTGTCGAAAACCGGCCACTTTCAAACATTTACACACGGAAAGCGGTTCGAAATTCCAAAATATAAATATCAAATGCAACGATAGCAATACCTCGGTAACCAGTCCCCGACAACGTTTTTGAGTTTTGAGTTTACTCGAACCTATAAATCGATGCTTCAGTTTTTCGGATATCCACGTTCCCATTTCAGAGGGTCGCTGCGCCGCCTACACAGCTCCAACGCGCATCCCGATTTTTGTGCATGGACAACTTCCAACCTGCTTTCAGAAACCATGGAAAAATCCGACTTTGCTGACAAAACGGATACGTTAAAAAATCCAAAATTGGTGAAATTTCGATGTACCCTGGGAGGGGAGGGGTGCCCCCCGAACAAAAATGTCGACATTTTCCCCCACGTTCTATGACTGCCTAAAAAATGGCTATCTCACTTTCTTCGTAGGCTATTCTCGTACGCCACACGAAGACCTAGTCACGTGACACGTAATTGCGAGAAAAAACGCAATTTTTACACTTTTTGCAGAGTTCGCGTACATCTTGAACTCCACGAAAACTATTAACGCTGAATACCCAAAATTTTCCACACGCAAGCATCACACTACGGCGTGCAATGTCCAACCTAAATGGTGGTTTCGTGCATCACCGGAGCCCAACGCAGGCCCGCAATGCAGGTCGTGACGTCATTTCCAGGAACTGCACTGCCTACGGAAAAACGATCTGAGCGCCACAGGGCGGACGGTGGACAAACCAAAAAATGTCGCAATGCAGGGGACATGTTCACCTACCTTCCCGATCCCCCTTACCCTATACCTATGTGCCGTAGTTTTCCCGCCAAAAATTCCCAAAAATGAATTTTTTAGTATAACGCTACTAACTAAAACCTTGCGTAAAAAGTATTCCAATATGGCTCCGAAACTAACACTGTTGGAAATTCCTTTCATATGTCGTTCAATCGGTATATCCTTCCTTAGTGACATCCACCTACCTTAACTTTCCCAGGACACCCAACGGGGACGCTGGTGTCGCGGAAAAGTTCCAAAGTGCTACTTTTCACTTGCAAAAAATCGACCATTTTTCAAACATTTCCACACGTAAAACGGTTCAAAATTTCGAAATATAACTCAAATGGAACGATGGGAATACCTCAGTAACTAATCGCTTGCAACAACTTGTCCCCAAAATGCACCGGTTTTGAGTTTACTCGAATCTACGATTTCATGTTTCATTGTTTACATCGTGAAAGCCCTTAATGGCTCGAAAACTGGCAACACTGCCAAAGTGGCACTCCTCCCGGAACCCTCCCGAAGAAATATGTTAGTTGCGCAAAAATCGCATTTTGGGCCCCATGGCCTCCATAAGAAAAATTGCCATATTCGGTACGGATAAATTCGGGCCCCCCCGTGACGTCACGTGATGCATGCGACGTGAGCTCCACCTATTTGGACCTCAGTAGTGTAAGTTAGTTGTTTCAAAATAGTACTTAGTAGGTATGGTCTTTTTTTACCAATTGAATATCACTTTTTGACATACTTTGACAATTTTTTGTCGATGTTTTAGCGTTTAGCGATGTTTTAGTACAAATTTTCACTATACTCATTTTTCCCCCACTCGTACTTGGTAGGTATATCATGATGTTACGTGATACAACTTAACCTATCCTTTTTTTACGATTATTTAATTTTTTTACGATCCTAAGTGATATAACTTAACCTATCATTTTTTTTATTTATGTACTGTTTGAACGTTATTATTTGAGGATCATATTTTGTTGGTATTTTTTTCATCAATCGAATATAAGTTTTTGACATATTTTGACAATTTTTTGTCGATGTTATAGCGTTTAGCGATGTTTTAGTACAAATTTTCACTATACTTATTTTTCCCCCACTCGTACTTGGTAGGTATATCACGATGTTACGTGATATAACTTAACCTATCTTTTTTTTTACGATTTTTTTTAATTTTCTTACGATCCTAAGTGATATAACTTAACCTATCATTTTTTTTATTTACGCACCGAACTAACCTACAAGGGGGACTCCGTTTGTTTTAATATTTCAGTATTTTAAGGTTTTCACAAATTTTATATAACCTAAAATGTGTTGGATGTTGATTTTTAGTATGTGGCAATTTTTTATGAATTTAAAACTGCTCTGTGACCCTCTCGTTCTTCACGTCGTAGGCGAAGGACTTCTCTGCAATCAGGATGACGCTGCATAGGGTATCCTCGGGCAAGGCATCGTGGAACTCGCAAACACCCACTCTACAAAAATTCTACTATATGATCTTTCACTGGCTAACCTAACCTAACCTAACCTAACCTAACCTAACCTACTCTAACCTAACCTAACCTAACCTACTCTAACCTAACCTAACCTAACCTACTCAAACCTAACCTAACCTAACCTAACCTAACCTACTCTAACCTAACCTAACCTAACCTACTTTAACCTAACCTAACCTAACCTACTCAAACCTAACCTAACCTAACCTAACCTAACCTACTCTAACCTAACCTAACCTAACCTAACCTAACCTAACCTAACCTAACCTAACCTACTCTAACCTAACCTAACCTAACCTACTCAAACCTAACCTAACCTAACCTAACCTAACCTACTCTAACCTAACCTAACCTAACCTAACCTAACCTAACCTAACCTACTCAAACCTAACCTAACCTAACCTAACCTAACCTACTCTAACCTAACCTAACCTAACCTAACCTAACCTACTCTAACCTAACCTAACCTAACCTACTCTAACCTAACCTAACCTAACCTAACCTAACCTACTTTAACCTAACCTAACCTAACCTAACCTAACCTACTCTAACCTAACCTAACCTAACCTAACCTAACCCACCCTAACCTAACCTAGCCTAAAGCAAGGAGCTAATTGTACAACAACTTGTACCTAATTGTACAACATATACACAGACATAAAAGAGAGAGCCTTCCCGTAACTTACTTCATGTACAATTTATATGTTTTTACAACTGTGAAAAGAAAGCATATGTGTTCTGTATGCATATATTTATTCTTATTTTTCGAAGTTGAATGAAAACACGTGTTTTTACGTTCTCGTAATACTGACCTTGCTCTACTGATTTTAAATTGCTTCCATCCGGTTTTTTTTTCTGTGCTATTTCTGCATGCACGCAACATTCGCTTTCAATAGGCAGAAGGAGTTTTAGTATAGCAGGCTCCGAGTTTTACAATTTATTAAATTAAACAATAATTTATGTAAGAATATACTTGTACTTACCGAACACAAAATAATAAAAGCACATGTGAATCTTTGCGTGCGTTCATGTTATATGACGACTGAGTAAAAAAATAATGTTGACTCCCCGAAAGATAAAAGTTCCTGGTTCGACATCAGATGCATGCAAATTTTATGTTTTGCTCTCCAAAATCTTGATTTCTATGTTTGTGCTATTTGCCATACAGCAGAGGAGAAGAGGGGAGAGGGGAGGGGAGGGGGTACTATTAGCGCCATCTATTAGCAAACAATAGAAATAAAAAGTAGGGTCAAACTTTTTCAACACCCAAAAATTTTAAACGTCCTCGTTTAGTAATACGATCAGCAAAAGACGTTTGAAAGAGTACTCTTAGTCGATAAAGCTAATTGCTAGGGCCCATATATTGCTAAAATGTTCTTTAATTTACATATTTCTCATACCGCCATATGTTGTTCTAGTTGACTTCTTCCAAAAAAATGCTAATTAGCGAGAGTTAATTAAGCAAGGCAAGTAAAAGAAGCAAATAGGACAATATGTGGCGGCGTGGAAATATGTAAAAATTCGACTCGATTCGAATTAAAATTGGAGGATATTTTGCATTTTTTTTCCTATAATGTACAAAACATTTACCGTACATAATCTTTTCCATTTACAACAGTATAAAATAAGAGGAGTGTGTGACAATATCCATATTAATTAGGAAGGTATGTTGTATGCTAGGTTAGCTAATTGTGTCTTCACTGTATAGAGGAAAGATGGAAAAAGAGAGCTCTACAAAAACTAACGCTCTTAACAATATTGAACGCCCCCGTGAAAATTATATATAAATAAGGCATAAGCGCATTATCTGCTTTCATGTCAGATTTTCCCGACCTGTGAGCTGTAGTGTTTAGACGACAAGCGGCTCGCTCAAATATTATACCGTTGACAATATTGAACGCCCCGTGAAAATTATATATAAATAAGGCATAAGCGTATTATCTGCTTTCATGTCAGATTTTCCCGACCTGTGAGCTGTAGTGTTTAGGCGACAAGCGACGTGCTCTAATATGATACCGTTGACAATATTGTACGCCCCGTGAAAATTCTATATAAAATAACATACCTGAAAATTATATTCACAGTAGATTTATTTTTTGAGTTTTGTAATTACCCCAAGAAATTCTATATAAAATAACATACCTGAAAATTGTATTTACAGTAGATTGAATTCTTGAGTTTTTGTATTCGCACACAAGAAATTCTATATAAATAACATACCTGAAATTCTATTTACAGTAGATTGAATTTTTGAGTTTTGTAATCACTCCAAGAAATTCTATATAAAATAACATACCTGAAAATTGTGTCGCTATATACTAGACTTTTTGATTTCTGTGATTTTGGAGAAAGCAATGGCATCCACCACCAGTTTCAATCGTAAAAATGATAAAACTGAATGTGTTACTTGTGGGAAGCTAATCTCAAGGAACAATTTATCGGTACACAGGGCAAGATGTAGCGAAACAGGTTCGAGAATTAATCGTTCGTTACCTTCTAAGCCATGTGCTCGATGCGGAAAAATAATCAGCATTACAAATTTAAGTAAACATCTCAAAATTTGCAAACCATCGACCGAACAAGGAACATCGAAAAGGAAAATCGATAATTCAGAAACGGAAGCTTCCACTTCCAAGCAAATTAAATTATCTAATGAACGCAAACCAATTAGATCTGCATTTAACGACCAACTCCAGGATTTTTCAATTAAGTCAGAACCAGGTCGTGACATCCTTAGTTTCTTGGATGAAACGAAAACATCTGTACTAAATATTTTAAAAGATAAACTTGAAAACAACTCTATAAAAGTATACGTTGTTCTGTTTTCTGAATACAAGAAAGTTGATGGCACAACGAGTATTTTTTATCATCGTACAAAAAACCAGACTCTTTATTTGGCGGACGTCGAAAATTTGGACAACTTCTATTATAAAGTTTCCAACGAGCTGGTTAAGAAACATGACGATTTCGAGGCTAAAGGGTCGGGATGGTCTCTATGTGGAAGTCCTCACACGTTAACTGTTTACGAGAACCGATTCTCGCCTCTTCGAGCTTCCAGCTACGTTCCTCTTCCACCGAACATTCAACACAAGAGGGCTGTGCTAAATATACAGAACAGCGATAACAAGTGTTTTCTCTGGTGTGTGTTGGCTGCACTGCATCCTGTTCATTGCAAAAATAATCCACAGTGGGTTGGACATTACAAACAATACGAGACCGACTTTCAAAGTGTAATGTCTGACATTGAATACCCGGTGACATTGTCGGATATAACAAAGTTCGAAAATCGTACAGGAAAACGCATCGCTATTAATGTGTATTCCTTCACGTCAGATAAATATCTCGTGCACCCTGTCAGGATAAGCGATATCGACGATGACGATGCCTGTGTAATAAATCTCCTTCTAATTTCCAACGAGGATGTTCATCACTATACGCTAATTCGTTCACTATCACGTTTGGTCAGAAGTCAATCAACCAAGCATGCAAACAACATCGAAGTTTGCCCGAGATGCCTAACCACGTTCGACGATCAAAAACAACTCGATTATCGAAAATACACCGGACGTCAAATTACTATCGAGAAACTTGCCGAACATAAAATTTACTGCGGCGACAACAGACCGGCTAGAATGTTGATGCCCGAAACGAACGAAGTCGAAGAATTCAAAATGCACAAGGCATTGTTGGAACATCCCGCAATCATCGTCGCAGATTTCGAGGCGTTCCTCAAACCACTCTCCTACTGCGAACCGGATCCCGAAATTTCCTCCACAACGCCGTACCAGCTTCATCAACCTAATAGTTTCGGCTATGTTGTTGTGCGACGTGATAAAATAAATGAAGCATATATATATCGCGGGCCAAATGTAATCGAACACTTCCTGGAAAAAATGGTGGAGGAGGTTGAGGTAATTGGTAGCGTACTGCTTACATCAAAACCGATGCCACCTTTAACTGAAAATGAACTTCAAAATTACAATTCCACTGAGGTGTGTCCGGTATGTGATCAAAGTTTCACTGATGAGAACAAAAAAATATTCCACCACGATCATTTCAGCGGAAACTACATAGGTGGAATTTGCAACACGTGCAATCTTAAAATCCAGAAACCTAAATTCATCCCCATATTCTTTCACAACGGAAGCGGATATGATTTTCACCACCTGGTGAGACATCTTGGCTACGATCCGAAACGTATAGGTGTCTTGGCCGAGAATGAAGAACGTTACATTAGTCTCAGCAAGCAAGTGTCGATTCCGGGAACGAAAAATACAATCGAGATGCGCTTCCTGGATTCGTATAGATTTCTCTCTGCAAGTCTGGATGCTTTAGCGAACAAACTCACCGACGATCAATTTAAAATAACTAGAGCTAGTTTTCCCAACGTAGACATAGAACTCGTTAGACGTAAAGGGGTTTATCCTTACGAATATGTTAGTGATGGTTCTAAATTTAACGACGACGCTCTTCCACTTCCAAGAGAATTTTACAGCAGACTCAGAGAGAAAGGAATCACGGACGAAGAATACCAACACGCGCAACTCATGTGGGAGAAATTAGAATGTAGGACACTCGGAGACTACCACGACGCATACTTAAAATTAGACGTGACGATACTCGCGGATGTTTTTCAAGCGTTCAGGAAAACGGCAACGAATATTTACAAATTAGATCCAGCGTATTTCTACAGTCTACCGGGATTAGCGTGGTCGGCAATGTTATTCCAGACAAAGGTCAAGCTGGAACTGATATCGGACGTTGACATGTTGCTATTCATCGAAAGAGGGATACGAGGTGGAATGGTGCAATGCGTACAGAGACATGCAAAAGCTAATAACGTACACATGAAAGAAGATTACGATTCAAATCGAGCATCGAATTACATCTTCTACGCCGACGTTAATAATCTCTACGGACATGCCATGGTTCAGAAACTTCCTTACGGGGGATTCGAATGGTTAGATCCCACTTCGATAGATATTATTCATTTCGACGATAGCGAGTGTGGTTTCTTCGCAGAGGTAGATCTCCAATTCTCCGACCACCTGCACGACACGTTTTCGGATTTGCCTCCGACCCCCGAAATCAAATGTCCACCCGACTCGGTTCAAGACAAGCTTTTGTTAACATTGAACCCTAAACAGAGATACGTTGTCCACTACAAGAATCTCCGGTTTTTGATTGCGAAGGGTGTTCAGATAGTGAATGTTAGACGAATACTAAAGTTTAAACATTCCACGTGGTTAAGACCTTACATAGAAATTAACACACAACATAGAACAGCTGCCACTTCCGATTTAGACAAGGACTTCTTTAAATTAATGAACAATGCGGTGTACGGAAAGACCATGGAGAATGTTAGAAAGCACGTAGACGTGAAATTAATTTCCGATAAGAATAAATGTCGGAAGTGGATAGCCGATCCTAGATTCAAGTCGAGAAAAATTTACAACGAGAATTTGGCACTTTTCAATCTACATATAAAATTGATGAAATTCAGAAAACCAATTTACGTTGGCGCAACGGTTCTCGACTTGTCGAAACTTTACATGTTCGAATTTCATTATGACGTGATGAAACCCTTCTACAATGATAAAATATCACTTTTGTACACGGACACCGACAGCTTCATTTACAGCATACAAACACCTAACCTATACGAAGACATAAAAAATCCTTCCATGCTTGAGTATTTCGATACTTCTGCATACCCTCAACCCAACAGATTTGGAATTCCATCCCTCAACAAAAAAGTCCTAGGTAAACTGAAAGATGAATGTAACGGTGATATTATTGTCGAGTTCGCAGGTTTGCGTTCGAAGATGTATGCCATAAAAACAGAGAGTAGTGTCACGAAGAAAGCAAAAGGTGTGGGCAAAAATACGGTGGAGAACAAACTCACCTTCCACGATTACATCGATTGCCTCAAGACCAGGTCGTCGGTTCTAAGAGAAGAACAAAGAATCCAGAGCGTCAACCATATCATCACAACAAACGAAGTTAGGAAGGTAGCATTAGATCCGCACGACGATAAAAGATGTATTTTGTCTTGTGGAATCCACACGTTGCCTTGGGGACACTATCGTTTAGAAAATAGTAAAAATTGTAGGCAATGCAATTGAAAAAAAATGAACTTAAATAACTATAACTAAAATAAAAAAAACTTTGACTGTCTCAAATTATCACATACACAATAAAGAACTATCAAGGACAATGAATCTCTTTGGTTTCCGAAAGCAAACAATGGAGACTGTACACCACAAGGCAGATCATGAATTTCTACCTTCCATGTTATCTAAACTCAACGGCCTGTTGATCAATCAATTTTCAAAACGTTGCTCTTCTTGCTGGAACAGTGACGATTTCGGATTCGCGACGATCGACGTGACGAGGACAGAAACAAAATCAACGACTTTCTAAACGTTGCAACGTTGTGAGAATAAATAACCAGCATGCCTATGAATTTGTTCGGTTTCAAAAAACAGATCATTATGGAAACCATACCAGATCATGAAGTCTTACCTTCCGTGTTACCTAAACTCAACGGTCTGTTGATCATTCACCTCAACAGCATTTGGACGAAACTGAATGACGATGTGGGCAAGATGTTTTATGTTTTTAATAACAATTTAGATTTCTACGAAATTCCGATCGACGGGAAACTTCAAATCACCGTGAATCCGGAAAACGCAGGCGAAATCAAAATTTCTACCGGCAAGAACATTTTTCGAATTAAGCACGACAAGATGCTTTCTAACATTACGTACGATGTTTCCGCAGGAGATTACCTGTACGTGGAACTCCTCGGAGATTACGACAAACTTATTCCTCTCTTCGTAGAATTACGAATCGTCTATCCTATTATAAATAACCGTTAACCAAAAATGCCTAACGACATTTTCGGCAACACCAAGCGTGTAGACCACGCAGAAGAGATTCTCATGTTGGACATTCGAGTTAAGAAGTTGAGGGCCGATTTGATCGCTTTGCAGGAGACCTTAAACAAAAGTTTAGAGTCGGAAATCGCTACGCTCCAAACGCAATGTCTCGACCCCATTCTGAAAATCGATTCCGAACTGAAAACGCTCATAAAAAATTATGTCGACGTACCTTCTTACGACAACGTTCAAAATATACAGTTGAGCGTGGATTCGCTTCAAAATGATTTGGCCAAATTACAGCAATTTCAATCGAAAAATGAAGATTTGGAAAAATTGAAACTCGAAATCGAAGAACGAACTTTCGCAATAGAAAAGAATTTCTCTGAACTTCAAACCGTCGTGAACGATATTGATGTAGAACGCTTGCATGTCGTTGTTTCCAAATTACAAGAAGAATTCACCAGTACGTTGGAAGAAATTAAATCCAAGTTGCAGACTTTGGAAGATACCATGACGAACCTACCATCGTCGGACGAACTGCAGGTCATTGGTAAAAGCGTCGCGAACATAAAAATTCAATTGGAGGCCTATCGAGATTTCGAACACATTCAAACCACCATCGCTACGCTTCAGGCGTCCTTGGAATTGATCAACGAAGAAATTAAAAATATTCACGCTGAAGCGAGAGCGTTGACGAGCATTCAAGACACGTTGAGCACGGTTCAGCAGAAGATCGAATATTTAGAAAATTTGAACGTCGAAACGAATCTCGCTCATTTTCATCACGTACTCGACAACATACAGGGTGACTTGGAATCGTTACGGACGAGCGTGCCTTCGAGCGAAGATTTGGAAAAATTGAAAACGGCGGTGACGGCACTATCCGATTCGGGCGACATTAAAAGTTCATTGAGCGATCTCGAGAGTAAAGTGGCCAATCTCCCCACCTCCAAAGAATTGCACGTTTTGAAAAGAAACATATCTCGAATGCTGAAACGACTAGAAACGGAAACGGCGAACGTGGAACAGATTCGAGACGAAATTATTTCGCTGGTGTCGACGCTGCCCACTTCGCAGAGCGTCGCTGACCTTCACACGCAGTTTACAGAGATGCGAAGCATCGTGAACGATCTTACCGAGAAGAGCTCGAAATTGAATCAAGTCGAGAACCTTCAGAGCATCGTCGTCAACATCAGAGATCAAGTTGGAGTGCTGGAATCCACGCAGGAATCGACGCAGGCCTCTTTCGGTGCCAAGTTGCAAGAACTCAACGAAAACTACAAGCAGTTGAACGTGGAAGTGAAAATCAAACCGTCGTTTTCTGCCGTAACGGATACCATAGTCGAGCATTTGCTGCCCATCGAAAATAAACTCGGACAAGTTCACAGTAACCTCGTTAGCGTCGACACTAAATTCGCTAAACTGCATTCTCTGCAAGCCATCGAAATCAACAGCGTACCCAATCAACAAAGAATCTCCACGTTCGTCGAAGGTAACAAACTGTACATGTTGCATCCTTATCATCCGTACTACAAGTTTCTCCTCGATGGCACGATTCAGATAAACGAATTTTCGTACTGGTCTCACGGCAGAAAAGCTAGCGTTCCCACCATGACTTTGATATCGAATCGTGGTGTCCAGAAAGCAGGAAACATTCCTCTGGCACGTTGGAACGAAACGCGCAACATATATGAAATACACGAAGACGAAGATCTCACCGTTTTCGACGTGAGTGCCGGCGATAAGCTGATCATTCAAAACACGAGCGAAGTGCCACCTTCTTTGAATCCCATCACGCTTGTGCTTCTCTTGAAACGTAATCTCTAAACAAAAAATGTCTAGGCAAGCCATCGTCGAAGAATTGCATAAACCTGCACGCCGCAACTACGAACGTTTGGCTGTGGTAACCAAGGGCATCGACGACCTCTGGCAAAGTGACCTCGTGGAGATGAGTAGCGGCAATTTGAAAAACGTACATAAATTGAACAAGGGCAACAAGTACCTCCTCACCGTCATAGACACGTTTTCGAAATTCGCATGGGCTCTACCTTTGAAGGCGAAAACGGGAACGTGCGTCACGGAAGCATTCAAATTAATTTTTCGCGAAAGCGGCGGCAGACGACCACGGTTTCTGCAAACGGACAACGGTAAAGAATTTTACAACGCCGTATTCGAAAAATTTATTCAAAAACACAAGATTCGACATTATTCGACCTTCAGTCACATCAAAGCCAGCATCGTGGAAAGATTCAATCGAACCTTGAAAACACACATGTGGAAACGATTCACGCTTCGGGGAAATTACAAATGGGTCGACATCCTGCCGGAACTCGTCGACACCTATAATGATACGGTACACAGAACGATAGGTATGAAGCCAGTTGACGTTACCAAGTCTGACGAGCAGCGTTTAATTTCTACAGTTTACTGTCCAAAGTACACGCCCACGACAAAAAAAGCTAAATACAAAATTGGAGACCGGGTGAGGATCAGCAAATTCAAACGCACCTTCGAGAAGGGGTTCACAAAAAATTGGAGCACGGAACTTTTTACGGTGGTTCGAGTTTTACCCGGAAACCGATACACGTATATAATAAAAGATAGTAGCGGCGAGATTTTGAAAGGAAGATTTTACGAAGAGGAACTCTCTAAAACGAAACACCCCGACACGTACCTCATCGAGAAAGTATTGCGTAGGAAAGGTGACAAACTGTTTGTCAAATGGCTGGGACTTCCGGAAAAGAGTTGGATCGACGCGGACGAAGTGATCTTGTGAGTACGTGGAACGTGGTGAAGCGTCTACCGGATCCGGAAAGTCAAACGAAGAAAAAGAACGGCGAGTTGCTTCCCGACAGCATCCGCTGTCTGATCGTAGGTCCTTCGGGGTGTGGGAAAACGACACTGCTCGTGGACAATTTTCTCCTCGCACCGAATTGGTTAGATTGGAAGAACAGGCACCTGTACGTGTTCTCGAAAAGTTTAGAGCAATCCAAATACCAGCAACTGATGAAACTGTACGATGGTCTGGACATTGCAACGTTTGCCTCGGAAATAAAACCACTCGACGATTGTCGTGAAAATTCAGTTGTTGTGTTCGACGACGCCATCCTGGAAAATCAAAATGAAATTCGCAACTTTTTCACGCAAGGTCGTCACAAAGGAATGGATTGCTTCTACCTAGCTCAAACGTTTTCCAAAATTCCAAAACAGTTAGTACGCGACAACGCTAATTTCATATGTTTGTTTCGTCAAGATCACACCAACCTCAAGCACGCGTACGATGACTACGTAGGCGGAGACATGAACTACAATCAATTTTCGGAACGCTGCTGCTCTACTTGCTGGAACGGTGACGATTTCGGATTCGCGACGATCGACATGACGAGGAAACCCAACGATGGAAAATACAGAAACAAAATCAACGACTTTCTAAACGTTGCAACGTTGTGAGAAACGACGTGTATAAATAACGTCATGACGAAACGAAAAATCGAAGACGAAAATCTCAAGCTTCGCGATTACCTCGCGAAACGCTTCAAAGGTTGGAAATCCGAGAATCGCGGATTCTACGAAGAGAAGAAACGTCAGGATCAACCCGTGATCGATGCCATCAGCGGTCTAGGTAAAGAAATTAAAAGTGTCACGGAACAAAATAAAAATTTGATTAATGAACTCGTACCGCTCGCAGCTAAAAGTTACGCCGTACCCACGCCCATTTCGAGCATTCCTTCGACGCCGTTCGAACTGAAGGATGCACCGGCACGACGTCGAGCTATTGGTAGCACGTCCTCGTCTTCGGATAAAATTGAGTTGGGGCCTTTGGCACGAGACTACCTGAGTACGGGGAAATTCGACAAGGATGAAGTGTTCGGATTGTATCCCAGCATGGAAACCAGCGAGGGTGGTGGTGTGGTGTGGAAGATTGGGAAATCGAAGGTGACCTTCGAAGGCAACGACATTAAAGTCAATTTAGGCGACAAGGATAGTTGGAACAGGTATCCGGGTACGGTGGGACTGTGGGAACTCGTCGCCAAAAAGCAGCCGAAAGATTACACCGACGAAGATTACCAAAGTTACAAGGAAATTCTGATCATGACGGATGCCTTGTACCAGAACAACGACGCCTCGCAGAATAGGGTGAAATCGAGCAGCGGCGAGAAGTACAGGAATCTCATCAAACCGATTTGGAACCAGGTCAAAACAGGCAGCGGCGTCAAACGCTACAACACGTTACCCAAAGAATTTGTTTGGGTGGACGACGTTAGGAAACTCGTGGACCGATTGTTGGTGATAGCCGGCGAAGAGAATGCAGGCAACCGTAATTTCTACAACGAGAAGGTTGGCATCGTGGACATGATCAGCACGAAACTTTCCAACTTCATCGTGAACGACGACAAGGGCATAGGTTACCTGATCAAAATCATCAACACGCTGCCTCCGAAATTTTGGAACGTGGCCGAAGGAAAGGGACTCGTGAACGACATCATCAACAAGTTACCTTTCGAGATGCATCTACCTGGCTACCAGTACTGCGGACCGGGTACCAAACTCGAGAAAAGATTGGAGAGAGGAGACAAGGGTGTGAATCCGTTGGACGCGGCATGCAAAGATCACGACATCGCCTACAACACCACGCAGACGGATCTGGACGCACGTCACGAAGCAGACAAAAAATTGGAACATGCAGCTTTCGAAAGGTTCGTGAGCAGAGACGCATCGCTGGGTGAACGGGTCGCCGCACTGGGTACCACCATCGCCATGAACACGAAACAAAAATTGGGGTGGGGTATATAAATAACATCCAGTAAAAAAAAAAACTTGATATATAAATAACACACATCGTAAAAAAATAATCTTCGGTATATATAAATAACACACATCGTGAAAAAAAAAGCAATTAAATTTCTCTCTAACACTTTGAAATTTTTCTTGATATGACAACTGAAAAAATAAGCGATCTCCAAGCATTAAAACAAATGCTAAATTTGTCAGTCGAGTATGTAAAAATTCAGGAATTGGAAGTCGACAAACCTTACACGATAACTTCCGGTTCAATCGTTTCTACCCAGTATGGTCCCAAGGTACGCCTGTTGCTCAACGCACAATACAGTCTATTTTTACCAGATCGATACGCTAACATGTTATCCGACGAGAAGCTATCTATTTTAATCGAGAACAAAACTCGAATCGTGTACAAGGGGACAAAGGAACTTCTTGGCAAGAAAACGAAGCACGTAATAGAATTTGTGTAACGACTGCGAGGCCTTGAAAATATATAAATAACATACCGTAAAAAACTACACAAAAAAAATCTCAGAATATATATATAAATAACATACCGTGAAAATAACACATAGAGCATCAACATGAAGCCCAAGGGTGTCGTGTACCAGATACCATACTCCAATCTTAAAAATCTAGGTGCTCTCGATGGGTTACTCACCAAGAAACAACGCGAGAAGAAACGTTCTTGCTTGTCGAAAGGACATGGAATGAAATTGCTGCTCAGCACACCTCAATTGAAAAGATTGCAGCGTTCGCGGAAACAGCAAAAGATCGGAGGTTTCATATTCAGCATCCCGGCCATCCTGGCAGCATTGGGGGCCGTTGGAAGTTTGGCTGGCGGAAGTGCCGCCATCGCGAAAACCGTCATCGACTCGAAGAAGAACAAGGCGGAATTGGAAGAACAGAAACGTCACAACCTGGCCATGGAGAAGAAAGGAGGAAAGGGCGTGATGAGAAAGTTTAAAAAAAAGAAACAGAAGCACTCACCAACCGAGACATTGAATCTCTGATCGGACCGTTACGAATCAAACACTTCAGAGGAGTTTTCATGTCCGACTCGTTACCTTCAAGCGTTAAAAGAAGAGAATGCGGAGTAGTCAACTTGGACGGTCAAGAAAATCCAGGCACGCATTGGATATGTTACCACAAAAATGATGATAAAGCATTCGTTTTCGATTCTTTCGGAGGTGTTCCACCTACAAATTTAGTCTATTATCTGAAAACAAACAAAACCTCCATATACTACAACAACGAACGCATTCAAGATTTCGGAGACGTGAACTGCGGTCATCTCTGCCTCTCCGTGCTCGCGTTTCTCTCTAAAATAAATAACCCTACGATCGAGGATTTCCAGAAAGCATTGTGGAACCTCAAACAGCATCACTAGGATGGGCGTGTTCCATCTCACGAGCGAATCTTCAATCTTGAAACTCACGCTGCACGACGACATCGTCTATCCTAAATCCGTGGCTCTGCGTGCATTCTACAGCATGTACCTCATACCTAACGTCACCCAGCACAACAACAAAATTAGCGTAGGAAGCGAACACATCGTCGTCACACCAGGACAATACAATCTTTCCACTTTGCAAGCTCAATTACCCAAAGGCACGTACCTTTCTCAAAATTCGGTCACGCACAGAGTGGAAATCCTATCCGCGACGGAGACCGTGGACCTGGGCACCATGGGAGAACTTTTAGGTTTCGAGAACGACACCAAACTCGAAGCTGGCATCAAGCACGTAGCAACCAACATTCCTAAATTCTTGGCCATAGAGACTCTGAACGTACACTGCAACGTGGCCGAAGGTATGATCACGAAATCCTCGGACGGTTTACTGGGAAGTCACAAGCAGACGGGAATCATAGCCACTTTCAAACCAAGTTCCGAGTTCATGGAACCGATCATCTACACGCCCTCTTCGCCGATCTATTTTCCAGTATGTCGCAACCGCATAGACGACATAGAGTTGGTGGTGACGAACGAGAAAGGAGACGTGGTGGATTTCGCAGGTGCCACTACGACGGCCATCGTGGAGATCAACGTATAATAAATAACCATACATGTAAAATGGAGCAAATCGAAAGTTACGAATTGCAATCTTTCCCTCCCAACCGTCGCACGTTCGCCAATCTGAACGAAGCGAACAGGGAGATCGAATACGACGTGGACGTAGGCGACGGGTTCATTCATCCTCACAGAGCGGACCTCTACCTTCAATTTGACGTGGTGAAGAAGGAAAGCGGAGACGCGTTTCCCGCAGCAGCAAACTTGATACTCGTGGACAACTTCGTGCCTCACCTGTTCTCGCAGGTGGAGGTGAGGAAACACAACACCGTCATCGACAGAATAGATTATCCAGGCATCACGTCGACGGCGGTGGGAACGTTGAAATTATCCAAAACGGACGCAGCGTACTACCAGGCCGGGGGATTCGAAGCTGGGGCCAAAATATCGACGAAAAGTCACACGGTGCTCTTTCCCATGCGTCTGCTGCCTGGTTTCTTCTCGGATTACAAGGAGATCATGTGGAAGGGAGGACTGAGGATCACGTTTCGAAGAGCGGCCAACGACAACGACGCACTGATGCGATACGCTACTTTGGGTCCGGACGGCACCACGCCGATAGCCAACACTTTACCCGAAGCAGCGAAATGCGTCATCCGAAGCATGGAATTGAGAATGCCGGTGGTGGAATACGAAACGAACTACGCCCTCAAGTACAAAGCGGAGATCTTGAAAAGTCCGCAGGTGTCGATTCACTTTCACGGTTACCAGTGCGTGCAGAAGATGGCATCGGGAAGTCACATGGAATTCGACGTGACGACGCAGTTCAACAACATACAGTTCGACATGCCAGATTTCGTCGTGGTGCTTTTTCAGACCGGGAGGGACAAGAATCAGGAAAAAGATTCCAGCAAGTTCGACGACTGCAAGATCAAGAACGTTTATCTGAAGAACGGACGCAACGAAGTGTTCCCGCGCGAGAATTACAACCTCGACGTGACCAAAAACGATTACCTCAAACTTTACGAAGCGTTCTCGGCTTACAAACGCGTGACCGAGGGAAGCGTGGACATGTACTACACGCCCAGCGAGTTCAAAGCACGGAGACCCATGACCGTCATCAACACATCTAAGAGAAAGAAGGTTGTGGTCAACGATCGAACCAACATCAAGGTCGTCTGCGAGTTCCACGATGCCTTGCCCGAGGATACCCTATGCAGCGTCATCCTGATTGCAGAGAAGTCCTTCGTCCACGACGTGAAGAACGAGAGGGTCACAGAGCAGTTTTAAATTCATAAAAAATTGCCACATACTAAAAATCAACATCCAACACATTTTAGGTTATATAAAATTTGTGAAAACCTTATAATACTGAAATATTAAAACAAACGGAGTCCCCCTTGTAGGTTAGTTCGGTGCGTAAATAAAAAAAATGATAGGTTAAGTTATATCACTTAGGATCGTAAGAAAATTAAAAAAATCGTAAAAAAAAAGATAGGTTAAGTTATATCACGTAACATCGTGATATACCTACCAAGTACGAGTGGGAAAAAAATGAGTATAGTGAAAATTTGTACTAAAACATCGCTAAACGCTATAACATCGACAAAAAAATTGTCAAAATATGTCAAAAACTTATATTCGATTGATGAAAAAAAATACCAACAAAATATGATCCTCAAATAATAACGTTCAAACAGTACCTAAATAAAAAAAATGATAGGTTAAGTTATATCACTTAGGATCGTAAAAAAATTAAATAATCGTAAAAAAAGGATAGGTTAAGTTGTATCACGTAACATCATGATATACCTACCAAGTACGAGTGGGGGAAAAATGAGTATAGTGAAAATTTGTACTAAAACATCGCTAAACGCTAAAACATCGACAAAAAATTGTCAAAGTATGTCAAAAAGTGATATTCAATTGGTAAAAAAAGACCATACCTACTAAGTACTATTTTGAAACAACTAATATACACTACTGACCTCGAGTCGGAACCTTCCCCTAAAGTGCACACTGGCCGGAATTTGCCTCCGCTGCCTCCCGGCCGCTGCGGTACACAACAAACACACCTCTGCAATGGGTTACCGGAAACCAAGATGGCGACCTGGAGACCAGCCGGTGAGGGGCTCCGACATCGGACCACGTGCGCTGGCATCGGATATACGTCACCTAAAAAAAAAATAAAAAAAAAAGAAATTCGAAATCGCTACCTCAAAAAATGTGGCCACCATATTGGTTTTGAGTTCTTCAAAATGGCGCCCTGGAGGCTGAAAATGGCGCTTTTTCGTGCACTTTGCCACCTATCCGGTAACACTGCTCGGAACCACATTCCGCTAAGCATTCCTCCGAACGATGCCGGAGATACACATTTCCAAAAATGGGGTCCCCGGCGAAACTTTGGCTCCTCCTGCAGGTCACCGTATGGGCACTGGGGCCCCACGCTTTTTCTCACGCATAGGGAATCCTATGTTGCCTTCAGCGTGGTGCCGGTCCCGATCCGCTCAGGTTACCGGTTCGTGGTGCCACCTTTATCCCCTGCCCATTTTGGGGCGCGCACGTACCGGATAAGGCGCCTACGGCGCCCTCTTGGGGCAACCATCTTCAAATTTAGAAATGCGCGTTTTTGAGGGCTGGTATGGGCCCTCACGACCAACAATGCACGGCTTCGCCGGGGAAAGACACTTGGCCTCCAGGGGACGGTGAATGGCTTGCAGGTCACGTGACTTGGAAATTTCGAAAAAAGTCAATTTCAAAATGGCGCCGTTTCGTTAATTTTGGCCGATTAAGCAAAAACAAAAATACCACGTGGTAGCCCGAAACATCCTCTTTCTAAAAGTCCAAGTTGGATTTCGTGATTTTTTTACGTTTCCGGCGCCCAAAATTCCCAAACCGACCCATGTTTCCGGTACCTATGTTCACTTCGAAAACGCATATTTTTGGACCCTGAGTCGGGGCCCCTGAGCCGATCGGGTTCGTACTTTATATTTCTCACTTTGGTTACTTACCCTTTCGACGGCCGCCATTTTTCGAAAATTCCATGGCGCGTTTACAAAATCCACTCTCGAAAGGCCATTTTTTGTGGGGCCCGCTCCCCTTTCCCATGGCAACCTCGACCAAAAGTGCCCCATGGCGTTGTAGACCAAGGTTCGAACTTTCCCAAAATGGACGCCATTTTGATCTATGACACTCGGCCTCGGCTCGAAAAATCGGTCAAAATGCCCAAAATCGAGGGCCCTTGCCAGGGGTAAGTGGGGCCCCTGCGGGACCTCGTATTGAAGGTAACCCGATGTTTCCTATGGAAGCCCCCATTTGGCTATCTTGGATTTTCGCCAAGGTTGACGGTTTCGGCTACTCTCGTCTACTCTTGTACAGCATTCATATAATATTATTGACCTGACTTTCACGAACAATTTGTGAATTACTTACATCACATATTTCAAGCTATGTCATGAATCAAAAAGAACATTTTATATGCCAAATTCTTAAATATACTGTATCCTAGTATATTTACTATGCTACACTACATCCACATTACTGAAACCTGCAACAAATAAACTTGGTTAATTTTCCAACATTTTGGCACCACTTTCACATCTCTACATTGCATATAGCGGATATGAATAAAATTTGTAATGAGGGAAAGGCTTCTGGGACACCCGGTATTGTGAAACCGATACGAGAGAAAAGTTTTGCTATAGCAAATTTGGCTATTTTTGGCTGAATTAGTTTCTTTGTGAACGCGTGCTCCGCTGTTAACGGGCTATCTTGTAGCCCGTTGGCATACTTTCATAGATGCGTACCAAGAGTTGACTGATATTTGGTGCAGTGGCTCAGACATTCACACATGTTTCATGTTTTCTTTATTTTCAACCCCTTAAATTTCATTCTGCACCTGGTCAGTACACCTAGAACAGTGGTTGCCAAAGTGTGCGCTGCGGCGTCATGGGGGGCCGTGGATAGTTTACAGGAGTGCCGTGAAATGTACCAATATATTCAATCAATGACTGTTCCCACCATGTGCTTACTTAGTACTTTTTAAACATATAATATTTCTGAATTTGTAAAATGTGTTTATTTTTTAACTTAAGGCAAGCAATCTAACCATACTAAAGGCCGAATCACAAGGAACTGGATTTCCAGTTAGTTGGCGCTGAACTGGCTACCTGCCCGGATTTGATGGCTGCCTGGCTGACTGCTTGACTGGTTTGGAGGAATAGGACGTGTTCTAATCGCTACTGGCTTTCCTCGACTGGATTCTGTGGAACAGCCAATCAGAGCAAAGTTTGACTATGTGAAGGTAATCTGCGAGTTTGCAAAGGGGAGTTTTTTTGTCTGTGGTTCCCGAGTGTTGGCTGTTTTTGTTAGTTTCTCGATAAAACAAAAAGGGAATGAGGTGACGTGCAGTGTATTCGTGTTTTTCAGTTCATTAATATTTAGGTATTTATGCAAAGCGATGAGATGTGTACGTGACAAATAAGATTAACCGAAAATGAAAATCCTTATTATCACAAGTGTATTAAATTAAATGTTTGATTTTCTTTAAATTTGTGAATGAATCCTGCGAATCTCTTGTATGAATATGCATACCCGAGTTAATTAAAAAGCTTGTTCCGTACGTATTAATTACCATATTTTTTGGAGCCAATCTCTAGTCCATACTTTCCTTTTTTAAGGTTTAATAAAAGCAGACAACAGTAATTCTCCTACAACATTCTTCACATTGCTCGTCCATATATACGGAGATTGTCTCTGCGCAATGTCTTATGGGAACAAAAGACTATCGACAAGTACGGTAACAAGTATCGTGTGGGTTGCCAGTCCAGCGCCAAGTAGGGCATTCCTACTGGATATCCAGCGAATAACAATTAATAGCAGTCACTGCATACTCTGTAATGTTCGCTTTGTTCATTAATGTTGGCACGATTTACATTCGCCAACCACACGACGCGGTATCTTCTCATCAACAATAATTATCGATTTCCGTGCCGTGAAGCGCACCTTCTGTTCTTTCTCGGAAAATTGGAGGATAAACGTGAGTTTCTGTTAAACAACCGAAAACTATATACACAGTACCATCGTAAACAAGGTTGAAATCTCCCCCCTCCCCCACCCGCTTGAATTCCGTATGTTTACAAGAACCGGCCTCAATCATGGCTGCACGATCCCACAATGCAACAGTTTGTGACGTAGGTGAAACACACCTATAAGCGTGATATTCACGTACCTCGAGTTTTCATGGATATTAACGGTTTTGTTATGATAGTTTTCTTGTTAGATTTTTACATTCAAAGTCAAGTAAATAGGTTCTTCATGTAGTGGTAACTGTAGAGGAAAGGGGATTGCGGGTCCAGCATCGCAGCCACTGTTCATGGAAAATGTGTATGATGTGTGTTAAATATTCAGCCCCATAGGTAGATATCTTGGCGCCCTATCCTCCCTCCAAGCACAGACATTTTACGTGCGCCCTTCGATATTTTCATCTTGTGCCGTGGTTTGTGATATTTACATCCTACAACTTTTGAAACGAAGAAACAAAGATAATCTAATTTAAATAAATACTGGGTGAGTCTGTTAGAAGAGGCCCCATGGAAAATGTGCTCCTTGCATGTAAGCAACCTTGGTACACCGAAGAGAAGAGCGGGGTAGAGAACAGTCCAGGATATCGGTGCCAAGCAGTTTCGACAACATGACATAGAGGGGGATTGAAAAGAAAGTGTCTAGTAGTGACCTTGAGGCAGTTGAGCGACAAGGAAAGTTGTGAGTGTGCTTCGTTGGGTCAGCATGGTGTTAACGGTGCAGGAGCGTATCTTTGTTGTCGAGATGTATGCACGCTTCGATCCTTGAAAACAGTGTGCAGATTTGTTTACGACGGAGTTCGCGGTGAATGGAGTTCCAGCGAAGGCCCCAACCAAATCAGTAATGCAAAAACTGATTGCAAAAATGGCGGGAAACCGGATCCGTGCTGAATAGGCCAAAAGTGCGTCCAAAGACTGTCCGCTCTGAGGCAAAGGTGGGCGACGCAGCGCAGCTAATGGTAAGCAGTCCACGAACATCATCTCGGCGTTTGGCACAACAGTTGCAGGTGTCCCAGTCAACCGCTATGCGGATCCTGAAACAGGACTTGAACTTGCACGCATTCAAAGTTACCGTGATGCATCAGGTGCGGGATGTGGACAAGGCATCTCGCGTGCAGTTTTGTGAGTGGTTTCTGTACAATATTGCTCCGAAGGTGCTGCAGGATGGTTACTTCTTCATTACCTATGAAGCATGGTTTCATCTGTCAGGCTACATAAACTCCCAGAACACGCGATACTGGTCAGGTGACAATCCACAAGTATTCATGGAGGTTCCACTGCACGCCCAGAAACTCGGTGTCTGGTGTGCCGAGTCGTCACGCCACGTCAGCCCTGAGTTCTTCCATGAGACTGTGAACTCGGCTCGTTACATCAGTAACATATTCAACGTGTTTGTTGAACAACTGACTGAGGATGAGCGAAGGGACGCTTACTTTCAGCAGGATGGAGCCACGACGCATACAGCATGTGCAACGATCACGCGCATTGAGTCAGTGTTCCCGCCTGATCGTGGCACGAACCAACCTTGGCCATCTCGTTCTCCAGATTTATCACCCTGTGATAAATCTTGTGGCGAGCTCTAAAGGGACAGGTGTATAGCAACAACCCTCACACACTCGAATTACTCCAGAACAACATTATCACAGCTATCCAGGCCATCCCGCAGGATACCCTCGCCCGTGCTTTTCAGAACATGTGGTATCGTCTGCACACGTGCCTCGAGGTCAACAGAGGACATTTCCAGCACTTCCTCTAGGTAGATTGTTGTCACACTGTACTGTTTTTACAGAAGAGATGTTTCATTCATTTACGTTTATGTCAAGTTGTCTAAACTGCTTGGCACCGATATCCTGGGCTGTTCTCTATCCCGCTCTTCTCTTCGGTGTACCAGGGTTGCCTACATGCAAGGAGCACATTTTCCACGGGGCCTCTTTAAACAGACTCACCCAGTATAAGTTATGTTGGTATATTGAACGATTCGTAGTTTGCATTTCTGATTTTAAAAAAAGATGCAGAACATCTTTAAAAACGTACTATTACTACTAAAGTAAAGTAAAGTAAAGTTCTCCCCTGTGCTTAGCACCACGCCATGAAGGCGTATAGGGGGTGTGGGGGTAACGCCCCACACTTTCTTGATCCGGTCGTGAGTGGGGGTGATATGATCAGCATCACGCCCCTGACCGCCTTTACCCCCCAGGGTTTCCCCCAGGTACCCATGTTATTCGACGCTGGGTGTGCGCCGGGGCCGCTTCCACCGTTAGAAAAGTTCCCGGATTTGAACCGGCCGGGGATCGAACCCGGGACCTTGAGCATGGTAGTCAGACGCGTTACCGACTGAGCCACCGCGGCCACCCAGTGTAGTAACCACTATTACTACTACTTTGCAAAACAATAAATTCCAGGTGTAAATTTCTCTGTCGAATCTTCTGATTTTGTTGCTTTCTATTCATAAAAAGGAAACGATTTAAATGGCGCCTAGAGGCTTCATCACCCCACCCAGCCTACCCTCGCTACGGGCCTGTAAATACAGTTGAGACTGCTTCATACGTAACTCAGTTCTGCGTAATTCTGTTTTATACGTAAATTACTTAGGTCCCGGCAAACTGTAATTGGAATACGTGTTAATTAAACCTTATTTGTACGTAATGCATTTATACGTAGTTCAGTATGATACGTATTAATTTTGAATTGTCATAAAATACAGTTGAGTTGTACGTATCCAAGCTACAACAATGTCACAGAAGTGAGTTTTCAGTTGCTATTGGTAGGCCATGGACAACAGAAAGAGGAAAAGTTACATTTTTGACCTAGAAATAAAATTTATAAGTAGACCTAGTGCCCGGGTTCTAAGCCCTCATTTGGGGCTCGAATCATCATGTGGGGCTCAGTGTTGCCAACTCACCCCACGAAAATTTCACCAACTGATATTTTGAAGCCTTTCACGGTGTATGTTAACCTCACAAGCAGTGTTTCCAACTCGGCGTAGCTTTTCACGGTGTATGTTAACCTCACCAGCAGTGTTTCCAACTCGGCGTAGCTTTTCACGGTGTATAATTTTTTAGCTTTTTTTTTGTGTGTGAGTGTACATGTGTTCGGGCGAGGCGTAGCCTTTTACGGTGTATGTTAACCCCACTAGCCTCAGCGTACATGAGAGTTCTGAATTTTTTTTTGAGGCTGGAATTATTATTTGAGGCTCGTCGTAGCTTTTTATGATGTATATTTTGAGGGCAGAGTTGGCAACACTGTGGCCTATTACTGTAGCTTTTTATGAGGGGGGGTTTATTGCCCTCTGTTTACATCTGGCAACACTGCCGTAGATTGACAGTGTTGTTAAACCTACTGGGTTTTTCACTGTAAATTTTTATTAAAGGACCTGAGGGGTCTATGTATTTTTTATGTCTGGCAATACTGTTGGGGGCCTAGTGTTGGCGACACTGTGGGTTTTTACTGTAGTTTTTTATGAGGGGGGTCTATTGTTTTTTTTTTATATTTGGCAACTCTATTGGATGTTTTTTTTGAGGCTTGGGTTTTACCAACTCATCCGAATAAAATTCCACTATATGATCTTTTACTGGCTAAGCTAACCTACAAATAGAAATTGCCAACACCGACGAGCATCAAATGATGATTTCGAGCCTCAAATAATAATTTCGAGCATCAAATGATGATTCGAGCCTCAAATAATAATTCAAGACTCGTCGGTGTTGCCAACCCACTCTACAAAAATTCCACTATATGATATTTTGAAGCCTTTCACGGTGTATGTTAACCTCACAAGCAGTGTTGCCAACTCGGGGGCGAGGCGTAGCTTTTTATGGTGTATGTTAACCCTACCAGCAGTGTTTCCAACTCGTCGTAGCTTTTCACGGTGTATAATTTTTACACGCACGCGCGTGTATTGTGACGAATGCACTCTCTCATTCTTGAAGGATGAATGCACCTTATCGTAATTTTCCAACTGTGGGACCAAATGTTTATATATCGTGACTTTTGTAAATCTTTTTCGGGAACAATATGTCGCACACACACACGCGCGCGCGCGTGCCTGTATTGTGACGCAAGCAAACAAAAAAAAACTTTGCCTGTCATTACAAAAAAAACTTTGACCGTATTCTTAAATAACTAACAAGGACAATGAATCTTTTTGGCTTCCGCAAACAGATCAACATGGAGACTGAACCGTCAAATTTCAATAACCTCTTACCTTCCGTATTATCTAAACTCAATGGTTTACTGATTGTTCATCTCAACAGCATTTGTACGAAACTGAATGACGATGTGGGCAAGATGTTTTATGTTTTTAATAACAATTTACATTTCTACGAAATTCCGATCGACGGGAAACTTCAAATCACCGTGAATCCGGAAAACGCAGGCGAAATCAAAATTTCTACCGGCAAGAATATTTTTCGAATCAAGCACGACAAGATGCTTTCTAACATTACGTACGATGTTTCTGCAGGAGATTATTTTTATATGGAACTTCTCGGAGATTACGACAAACTCATTCCTCTCTTTGTAGAATTACGAATCGTTTATCCTATTATAAATAACCGTTAACCAAAAATGCCTAACGACATTTTCGGCAACACCAAGCGTGTAGACCACGCAGAAGAGATTCTCATGTTGAACATTCGAGTTAAGAAGTTGAGGACCGATTTGATTGCTTTGCAGGAGACCTTAAACAAAAGTTTAGAGTCGGAAATCGCTACGCTCCAAACGCAATGTCTCGACCCCATTCTGAAAATCGATTCCGAACTGAAGACGCTGATAAAAAATTATGTCGACGTACCTTCTTACGACAACGTTCAAAATATACAGTTGAGCGTGGATTCGCTTCAAAATGATTTGGCCAAATTACAGCAATTTCAATCGAAAAATGAAGATTTGGAAAAATTGAAACTCGAAATCGAAGAACGAACTTCCGCAATAGAAAAGAATTTCTCTGAACTTCAAACCGTCGTGAACGATATAGACGCAGAACGCTTACATGTCGTTGTTTCCAAATTACAAGAAGAATTCACCAGCACGTTGGAAGAAATTAAATCCAAGTTGCAGATTTTGGAAAATACAATGACGAACCTACCATCGTCGGACGAACTGCAGGTCATCGGTAAAAGCGTCGCGAACATAAAAATTCAATTGGAGGCCTATCAAGATTTCGAACACATTCAAACCACCATCGCTACGCTTCAGGCGTCCTTGGAATTGATCAACGAAGAAATTAAAAATATTCACGCTGAAGCAAGAGCGTTGACGAGCATTCAAGACACGTTGAGCACGGTTCAGCAGAAGATCGAATATTTAGAAAATTTGAACGTCGAAACGAGTCTCGCTCATTTTCATCACGTACTCGACAACATACAGGGTGACTTGGAATCGTTACGGACGAGCGTGCCTTCGAGCGAAGATTTGGAAAAATTGAAAACGGCGGTGACGGCACTATCCGATTCGAACGACATCAAAAGTTCATTGAGCGATCTCGAGAGTAGGGTGGCCAATCTCCCCACCTCCAAAGAATTGCACGCTTTGAAAAGAAACATATCTCGAATGCTGAAACGACTAGAAACGGAAACGGCGAACGTGGAACAGATTCGAGACGAAATTAGTTCGCTGGTGTCGACGCTGCCCACTTCGCAGAGCGTCGCCGACCTTCACACGCAGTTTACAGAGATGCGAAGGATCGTGAACGATCTTACCGAGAAGAGCTCGAAATTGAATCAAGTCGAGAACCTTCAGAACATTGTCGTCAACATCAGAGATCAAGTTGGAGTGCTGGAATCCACGCAGGAATCGACGCTGGCCTCTTTCGGTGCCAAGTTGCAAGAACTCAACGAAAACTACAAGCAGTTGAACGTGGAAGTGAAAATCAAACCGTCGTTTTCTGCCGTAACAGATACCATAGTCGAGCATTTGCTGCCCATCGAAAATAAACTCGGACAAGTTCACAGTAATCTGCTCGGCGTCGACACTAAATTCGCTAAACTGCATTCTCTGCAAGCCATCGAAATCAACAGCGTACCCAATCAACAGAGAATCTCCACGTTCGTCGAAGGTAACAAACTGTACATGTTGCATCCTTATCATCCGTACTACAAGTTTCTCCTCGATGGCACGATTCAGATAAACGAATTTTCGTACTGGTCTCATGGTAGAAAAGCTAGCGTTCCCACCATGACTTTGATATCGAATCGTGGTGTCCAGAAAGCAGGAAACATTCCTCTGGCACGTTGGAACGAAACGCGCAACATATATGAAATACACGAAGACGAAGATCTTACCGTTTTCGACGTGAGTGCCGGCGATAAGCTGATCATTCAAAACACGAGCGAAGTGCCACCCTCTTTGAATCCCATCACGCTTGTGCTTCTCTTGAAACGTAATCTCTAAAAAAAAATGTCTAGGCAAGCCATCGTCGAAGAATTGCATAAACCTGCACGCCGCAACTACGAACGTTTGGCTGTGGTAACCAAGGGCATCGACGACCTCTGGCAAAGCGACCTCGTGGAGATGAGTAGCGGCAATTTGAAAAACGTACATAAATTGAACAAGGGCAACAAGTACCTCCTCACCGTCATAGACACATTTTCGAAATTCGCATGGGCTCTACCTTTGAAGGCGAAAACGGGAACATGCGTCACGGAAGCATTCAAATTAATTTTTCGCGAAAGCGGCGGCAGACAACCACGGTTTCTGCAAACGGACAACGGTAAAGAATTTTAAAAACGCCGTATTCCAAAAGTTTATTCAAAAACACAAGATTCAACATTATTCGACCTTCAGTCACATCAAAGCCAGCATCGTGGAAAGATTCAATCGAACCTTGAAAACACACATGTGGAAACGATTCACGCTTCGGGGAAATTACAAATGGGTCGACATCCTGCCGGAACTCGTCGACACCTATAATGATACGGTACACAGAACGATAGGCATGAAGCCAGCCGACGTTACCAAGTCCGACGAGCAGCGTTTAATTTCTACAGTTTACTGTCCAAAGTACACACCCACGACAAAAAAAAGCTAAATACAAAATTGGAGACCGGGTGAGGATCAGCAAATTCAAACGCACCTTCGAGAAGGGATTCACAAAAAATTGGAGCACGGAACTCTTTACCGTGGTTCGAGTTTTACCTGGAAACCGACACACGTATATAATAAAAGATAGTAGCGGCGAGATTTTGAAAGGAAGATTTTACGAAGAGGAACTCTCTAAAACAAAACACCCCGACACGTACCTCATCGAGAAAGTATTGCGTAGGAAAGGTGACAAACTGTTTGTCAAATGGCTGGGACTTCCGGAAAAGAGTTGGATCGACGCGAACGAAGTGATCTTGTGAGTACGTGGAACGTGGTGAAGCGTCTACCGGATCCGGAAAGTCAAACGAGAAAAAAAAAAAGAACGGCAAGTTGCTTCCCGACAGCATCCGCTGTCTGATCGTAGGTCCTTCGGGGTGTGGGAAAACGACACTGCTCGTGGACAATTTTCTCCTCGCACCGAATTGGTTAGATTGGAAGAACAGGCACCTGTACGTGTTCTCGAAAAGTTTGGAGCAAACCAAATACCAGCAACTGATGAAACTGTACGATGGTCTGGACATTGCAACGTTCGCCTCGGAAATAAAACCACTCGACGATTGTCGTGAAAATTCAGTCGTTGTGTTCGACGACGCCATCCTGGAAAATCAAAATGAAATTCGCAACTTTTTCACGCAAGGTCGTCACAAAGAAATGGATTGCTTTTACCTAGCTCAAACGTTTTCCAAAATTCCAAAACAGTTAGTACGCGACAACGCTAATTTCATATGTTTGTTTCGTCAAGATCACACCAACCTCAAGCATGCGTACGATGACTACGTAGGCGGAGACATGAACTACAATCAATTTTCGGAACGCTGCTGCTCTACTTGCTGGAACGGTGACGATTTCGGATTCGCGACGATCGACATGACGAGGAAACCCAACGACGGAAAATACAGAAACAAAATCAACGATTTTCTAAACGTTGCAACGTTGTGAGAAACGACGTGTATAAATAACGTCATGACGAAACGAAAAATCGAAGACGAAAATCTCAAGCTTCGCGATTACCTCGCGAAACGCTTCAAAGGTTGGAAATCCGAGAATCGCGGATTCTACGAAGAGAAGAAACGTCAGGATCAACCCGTGATCGATGCCATCAGCAGTCTAGGTAAAGAAATTAAAAGTGTCACGGAACAAAATAAAAATTTGATCAACGAACTCGTACCGCTCGCAGCTAAAAGTTACGCCGTACCCACGCCTATTTCGAGCATTCCTTCGACGCCGTTCGAACTGAAGGATGCACCGGCACGACGTCGAGCCATAGCCAGCACGTCTTCGGATAAAATCGAGTTGGGACCTTTGGCACGAGACTACCTGAGCACGGGGAAATTCGACAAGGATGAAGTGTTCGGATTGTATCCCAGCATGGAAACCAGCGAAGGCGGCGGTGTGGTGTGGAAGATTGGGAAATCGAAGGTGACCTTCGAAGGCAACGACATTAAAGTCAATTTAGGCGACAAGGATAGTTGGAACAGGTATCCGGGTACGGTGGGACTGTGGGAACTCGTCGCCAAAAAACAGCCGAAAGATTACACCGACGAAGATTACCAAAGTTACAAGGAAATTCTGATCATGACGGATGCCTTGTACCAGAACAACGACGCCTCGCAGAATAGGGTGAAATCGAGCAGCGGCGAGAAGTACAGGAATCTCATCAAACCGATTTGGAACCAGGTCAAAACAGGCAGCGGCGTCAAACGCTACAACACGTTACCCAAAGAATTCGTTTGGGTGGACGACGTTAGGAAACTCGTGGACCGATTGTTGGTGATAGCCGGCGAAGAGAATGCAGGCAACCGTAATTTCTACAACGAGAAGGTTGGCATCGTGGACATGATCAGCACGAAACTTTCCAACTTCATCGTGAACGACGACAAGGGCATAGGTTACCTGATCAAAATCATCAACACGCTGCCTCCGAAATTTTGGAACGTGGCCGAAGGAAAGGGACTCGTGAACGACATCATCAACAAGTTACCTTTCGAGATGCATCTACCTGGCTACCAGTACTGCGGACCGGGTACCAAACTCGAGAAAAGATTGGAGAGAGGAGACAAGGGTGTGAATCCGTTGGACGCGGCATGCAAAGATCACGACATCGCTTACAGCACCACGCAGACGGATCTGGACGCACGTCACGAAGCAGACAGAAAGTTAGAGCACGCAGCTTTCGAAAGGTTCGTGAGCAGAGACGCATCGCTGGGTGAACGGGTCGCCGCACTGGGTACCACCATCGCCATGAACACGAAACAAAAATTGGGGTGGGGTATATAAATAACATACCGTAAAAAACTACACAAGAAAAAATCTCAGAATATATATATAAATAACATACCGTGAAAATAACACATAGAGCATCAACATGAAGCCCAAGGGTGTCGTGTACCAGATACCATACTCCAATCTAAAAAATCTAGGTGCTCTCGATGGGTTACTCACCAAGAAACAACGCGAGAAGAAACGTTCTTGCTTGTCGAAAGGACACGGAATGAAATTACTGCTCAGCACACCTCAATTGAAAAGATTGCAGCGTTCGCGGAAACAGCAAAAGATCGGAGGTTTCATATTCAGCATCCCCGCCATCCTGGCAGCATTGGGGGCCGTGGGAAGTTTGGCCGGCGGAAGTGCCGCCATCGCGAAAACCGTCATCGACTCGAAGAAGAACAAAGCGGAATTGGAAGAACAGAAACGTCACAACCTGGCCATGGAGAAGAAAGGGGGGAAGGGCGTGATGAAGAAGTTTAAAAAAAAGAAACAACAGCACTCACCAACCGAGACACTGAATCTCTGATCGGACCGTTACGAATCAAACACTTCAGAGGAGTTTTCATGTCCGACTCGTTACCTTCAAGCGTTAAAAGAAGAGAATGCGGAGTAGTCAACTTGGACGGTCAAGAAAATCCAGGCACGCATTGGATATGTTACTACAAAAATGATGATAAAGCATTCGTTTTCGATTCTTTCGGAGGTGTTCCACCTACAAATTTAATTCATTATCTGAAAACGAACAAAACCTCTATATACTACAACGACGAACGCATTCAAAATTTCGGAGACGTGAACTGCGGTCATCTCTGCCTCTCCGTGCTCGCGTTTCTCTCTAAAATAAATAACCCTACGATCGGGGATTTCCAGAAAGCATTGTGGAACCTCAAACAACATCACTAGGATGGGCGTGTTCCATCTCACGAGCGAATCTTCAATCTTGAAACTCACGCTGCACGACGACATCGTCTATCCTAAATCCGTGGCTCTGCGTGCATTCTACAGCATGTACCTCATACCTAACGTCACGCAGCACAACAACAAAATTAGCGTCGGAAACGAACACATCGTCGTCACGCCAGAACAATACAATCTTTCCACTTTGCAAGCTCAATTACCCAAAGGTACATACTTTTCTCAAAATTCGGTCACGCACAGAGTGGAAATCCTATCCGCGACGGAGACCGTGGACCTGGGCACCATGGGAGAACTTTTAGGTTTCGAGAACAACCACCCAAAACTCGAAGCTGGCATCAAGCACGTAGCAACCAACATTCCTAAATTCTTGGCCATAGAGACTCTGAACGTACACTGCAACGTGGCGGAAGGCATGATCACGAAATCTTCGGACGGATTATTAGGAAGTCACAAGCAGACGGGAATCATAGCCACTTTCAAACCAAGTTCCGAGTTCATGGAACCGATCATCTACACGCCCTCTTCGCCGATCTATTTTCCAGTATGTCGCAACCGCATAGACGACATAGAGTTGGTGGTGACGAACGAGAAAGGAGACGCGGTGGATTTCGCAGGTGCCACTACGACGGCCATCGTGGAGATCAACGTATAATAAATAACCATACATGTAAAATGGAGCAAATCGAAAGTTACGAATTGCAATCTTTCCCTCCCAACCGTCGCACGTTCGCCAATCTGAACGAAGCGAACAGGGAGATCGAATACGACGTGGACGTAGGCGACGGGTTTATTCATCCTCACAGAGCGGACCTCTACCTTCAATTCGACGTGGTGAAGAAGGAAAGCGGAGACGCGTTTCCTGCAGCAGCAAACTTGATACTCGTGGACAACTTCGTGCCTCACCTGTTCTCGCAGGTGGAGGTGAGGAAACACAACACCGTCATCGACAGAATAGATTATCCAGGCATCACGTCGACGGCAGTGGGAACGTTGAAATTATCCAAAACGGACGCAGCGTACTACCAGGCCGGGGGATTCGAAGCCGGAACCAAAATATCGACGAGAAGTCACACGGTGCTCTTTCCCATGCGTCTGCTGCCTGGTTTCTTCTCGGACTACAAGGAGATCATGTGGAATAGAGGACTGAGGATCACGTTTCGAAGAGCGGCCAACGACAACGACGCACTGATGCGATACGCTACTTTGGGTCCGGACGGCACCACGCCGATAGCCAACACTTTACCCGAAGCAGCGAAATGCGTCATCCGGAGCATGGAATTGAGAATGCCGGTGGTGGAATACGAAACGAACTACGCCCTCAAGTACAAAGCGGAGATCTTGAAAAGTCCGCAGGTGCCGATTCACTTTCACGGTTACCAGTGCGTGCAGAAGATGGCGTCGGGAAGTCACATGGAATTCGACGTGACGACGCAGTTCAACAACATACAGTTCGACATGCCAGATTTCGTCGTAGTGCTTTTTCAGACCGGACGCGATAACGATCAGGAAAAAGATTCCAGCAAGTTCGACGACTGCAAGATCAAGAACGTTTATCTGAAGAACGGTAGGAACGAAGTGTTCCCGCGCGAGAATTACAACCTCGACGTGACCAAAAACGATTACCTCAAACTTTACGAAGCTTACACGGCTTACAAACGCGTGACCGAGGGAAGCGTGGACGTGTACTACGCGCCCAGCGAATTCAAAGCACGGAGACCCATGACCGTCATCAACACCACGAAAAGAAAGCAAGTGGTGGTCAACGATCGTACCAACATCAAGATTGTATGCGAGTTCCACGATGCCTTGCCTGCAGATACTCTGTGCAGTGTCATTCTTATTGCAGAGAAAACATTTGTGTATGACGTCAAGAATGAAAGAGTGACTGAACAGTTTTAAATAAATAAAAAAAAATAGCACACAATAAGAAATGTGGAATTTTATATATATAAGTACAAATTGCAATTAGCAGTTTCCAGAAGTTTAATTTTGCTGTGCCATGCATGCATGTAATCGAGGAAGTGGAAGTAAATTAAAATTGTTTTTTTTTCGCATTGCCTATTACTTTTTGTTACACTCTGGGCAGGTCTTACTAGTTTGGAGGCGATAGTGGCCCCACGGAAGTGTATGGACCCCACATTCAAGAATACACCTCTTGTCGTCGTGTGCATCCAGAGCAACTTTCCTGACAATATTAGTTGTAAGCACATGATCGACGCTTTGGATACGATGCTCTTTTTGTAGAATGGGCGATTTTGTTCTGAGGCACTCGAGGTAATCCTCAAACTTGAGGTGCTCCCGAACCACTTGCCTGCTTACACCCTTTGCTTTTTTTGTTACAGAACCCTTAGCCCGGATCGCATAGGCTTTGGCACGAAGTCCAGCAAACTCCACAATCACATCCCCGTCTTTCTCGTCCTTGAGTTTGCCGGGTATTTTTTTGTTCCGGGGCAGAATTCCATACCGGTTTAGCTGGGGATAGCCCGATGTGTCGAAGAGCTTGACAAGAGCTGGAATTTTGGCTATATCACCATACGCATCGGCCGTGCGAACATGGTACACCAAGCTGTCTGTGTCTGTGTAGAGGAGCGAGATATTGTGGTTGTAGTGTGCACGTAGTATGCCGTAATATGTCTCGAACATGCACAACTTGCTCAGATCCAAAACTGCAGCTCCCACATAGATGGGCTTGTTGAGTAGCACCTTGCCCCGGTTCATGTGAATCAGAGACATCTGTTCGTTGTAAATTGTTCGAGAGCTGAACAGCGGGCTTGCAACAAGTCGACGACACTGTGTTTTCTTCGTCACCAACCTCACATCAACGCGATTTCGCACATTCTCCATGGTCTTCCCAAATACCGCATTGTTCATTAATTTGAAAAAATCGCGATCAAGTTCCGAAGTGGCAGCAGTGCGATGGTTGGTGTTCAGTTCGATGTACGGCTTCAACCATGGAGACTGCCTGAACAAGAGCACGTCGTAAACTGCTTTGACCGAGACCCCTTGCTGCATTAACCACTGGAGGTTCCGGTAGTGTAGCACATAACGCTTTTTGGGCTCCAAGTCCATGACGAGCTTCGGTTGATCCGAGCCAGGTGGACACTTGACTTCCGGAGCAGGCGAAAGGTCACAGAATGTATCCTGCAGCTTCTCGGGGAAGTCAAGATCCACCTCGGCAAAAAACCCAAACTCGTCGCACTCTTTTTCGATGTCGTGGTATAAAGGATCAACCCACTTAAACTGTCCTGTTGGGAGTGGCTGCATCATGGAGTGCCCGTAAAGATTATTCACATCAGTGTACATGATGTAGCTTGATGGTTGGGAGGGGTCGTAACCAGTGGCCATGTGGTGATTGTTGGCGTGTGCGAAGCGTTGCGACACTTGGACCATGCCGCCCCGGATAGCTCTCTCGATGAAAAGCATGATATCATTATCGGAGATAAGTGAAAGTTTAACTTTAGTCAGCAGGAGCATGGCCGACCATGCCAGTCCAGGAAGGCTGTAAAAATATACAGGGTCCAGGTTGTAAATGTTTATCGCAGTTGCCCGAAACGCCTGGAACACATCGGCAAGAAGCGTCACATCAAGCTTCAGGTATGCATCGTGGTAATCACCGAAAGTTCGGCAACCCAACTTGACCCACATAGACTGAGCATGCTTGTACTCCTCGTCGGTAATACCAGAACCTATCAGCTGGCTGTAGAACTTATCCTGGGGAGGCAGCAACTCTTCTTCGAACTTGGAAGGGTCGGTGACGTACTCGTAGGGGTAGACCCCTTTACGTCTGATGAGTGCGACATCTAAGTTCGGGAAACTTGATGTGGTAATGGCTAGTTGGTCGTCTCTGAGCTTCCCAGCAAGAGCATCGAGGCTTGCCTGGAGGAACCTCAGAGAGTCGAGGAACCGAAGCTCGATGCTGCTGCTTGAGTCGGGGATCGGCACCCACTTGCTGATGCTAATATAACGCTCCTCGTTTTGTGCCAGGACATTGATTCTCGCATTGTCGTACCCTAGATGTGTGACCAAGTGATGGAAATCATATCCCGAGCCATTGTGAAAAAAGACCGGTATGAAGCGCGGGTCCCTGGCTCTCAAGTTACATCTGTTGCACCACGGGCCAATGTAGCTTCCGGTCCCATAATGGTCATGGTGGTGGACCTTTTTGTTATCGTCAGTGAAGACCGAGTTGCAAACAGGACAATTTAGAGCTATTTCGTGCTGATGCTTGTTTTTGGGAGACAGAGGCAGCATGGGCTTGGGGGCCAACAGCACCTTCCCTATCTTGATGGCTTCCTGTTGCATTCTCTCCAGGAAGTGTTTGACCGGGTCGGGACCGCGATACACATAGGGCTCGGAGGCAATATGTTGGTCTCGCCACACCACAACATAGGAGTAACTCGAGGCCTCGTGGATTTGGAAAGAAATGGTAGAGGATGTTTCGGGGTTGGGCTCGCAGTTAGACAGAGGTTGAAGAAAGGCCTCGAAGTCTGCTACAATATAGGCAGGATGCTTCACCATAGCACTGTGCATGCGAAAGCACTCTACTGCACCAGGTTCGGGCAGGATAATTCGTGCAGGCTTGTTGGTACCACAGTAGAACATGTGGCGAGCTAGCTTCTCAGCAGCAATATTGGGTCCTCTGATGCGCCGGTAATCCTGCTGTTCTCGATTATGAAATGTAGCCAAGCACCTGCGACACACCTCGACGTGGGTTTTGTCTTTGCTCCGTTGGCTCGAAACAAGCCGAGAGAGGGAACGGATAAGGGTGTAATGGTGATGGGTCTCGTCCTTGATGAGCAGGAGGTTGATTTCTCGTACCTCGTTGTTGTTGCTCACGTTGCTCACCCGGATGGGGTGGACCTCATGTTTGTTCTCGGTGAGACCGTAAACATTGATGGCTAATTGTAGGCCCAACAAGTCACGAGCACGAACCTCAAACTTGCGAATATGCGAGACTTCTACAGGGTAGGCAATCCCGGCCATTGCATCCTCCAGTTCCGACTCATACTGCTTGTAGTGGTTAACACGGTACGAGTGGTTTTTCCAGTGAACAGGGTGCAATGCTGCCAGCACCGACCAGAGGAAGCATTTGGTGTCTTTGTTCTGAATATTGAGAACAGCTTTCCTTGCTTCAACCTCGGGTGGCAGGGCAATATAGCTAGACCCTGCCAGTGGCAGGGACTTGCTAAGTTTCAGACGAAGTTCGTGGGGGTCGCCACACAGCGAACCGCCCGAGCCTTTAGCCTTATGCTCCTCGTGCTTTGCCACAAACTCCTCGACAAACTTGTCGTAGATGCTGTCGAGGTCAGTGATATCTGCCTGATGCAGTGTTTTTGCTTTTGTGGCATGGAAGAATTTATATATTTCATCAGACGGTTTCTTATACTTGCAGCATAGCACAGCATAGAATTTAGTGGAGTATGTAGCCAATGCATCGTTGAGGATGGATATTATCTTAGCTCGCTCGCTCTCCAGAAAACTACGCACATCGCAGAAGCTGTCTGATGTTATGTTAAAGTCTTCTAATAAATGCTCAAACGCAAATCGGTCTGCTTTCTTCGCCAGCTTGACGCGTTTGGCAGGTGGCGATGCATCGAGGGAGGTTACTTCTACCTTTCGCTTGGAAGGTTGCGGTAGAGATGTTCCAGTGCTCTTGCAAGTAAGCTGGTGTCGCTTGAAGTTGGCAATAGAAAAATTTTTTCCACACTTAGAGCACAGTTTGGTTGCACATATTCGCTTTCCCGGCACACAAGTACGACAGTGTCTTTGAAAACGTTTACTTGACACAGCAATTTGGCACGTAGGGCAATTTTTTTCAGAACGCATAATGCAGAGATTTTTTGGGGGTATGTTATTTAATACCTAATGCTGTGCAATGCAAAATATAATTGTTAATTTTTTTTAACTATTTTCTATGACCTTATTTGGGTTTTTTTTTCGCCAAATTATATGCTTCTAGTCTCCTATACAATACAATATACGAACAATATTGTCAACAGTATCATATTTGAGCAGGTCGTTTGTCACCTAAACACTACAGCTTACAGGTTGGTAAAATCTGACATGAAAGCAGATAATACGCTTATGTCTTATTTATATGTAATTTTCACGGGCGTACAATATTGTCAACAGTATCATATTTGAGCAGGTCGTTTGTCACCTAAACACTACAGCTTACAGGTTGGTAAAATCTGACATGAAAGCAGATAATACGCTTAAGTCTTATTTATATATAATTTTCACGGACGTACAATATTATCAACAGTATCATATTTGAGCAGGTCGTTTGTCACCTAAACACTACAGCTCACAGGTTGGTAAAATCTGACATGAAAGCAGATAATACGCTTATGTCTTATTTATATGTAATTTTCACGGGCGTACAATATTGTCAACAGTATCATATTTGAGCAGGTCGCTTGTCACCTAAACACTACAGCTCACAGGTTGGTAAAATCTGACATGAAAGCAGATAATACGCTTATGTCTTATTTATATGTAATTTTCACGGACGTACAATATTGTCAACAGTATCATATTTGAGCAGGTCGCTTGTCACCTAAACACTACAGCTCACAGGTTGGCAAAATCTGACATGAAAGCAGATAATACGCTTAAGTCTTATTTATATATAATTTTCACGGGCGTACAATATTATCAACAGTATCATATTTGAGCAGGTCGTTTGTCACCTAAACACTACAGCTCACAGGTTGGTAAAATCTGACATGAAAGCAGATAATACGCTTAAGTCTTATTTATATGTAATTTTCACGGACGTACAATATTGTCAACAGTATCATATTTGAGCAGGTCGCTTGTCACCTAAACACTACAGCTTACAGGTTGGTAAAATCTGACATGAAAGCAGATAATACGCTTATGTCTTATTTATATGTAATTTTCACGGACGTACAATATTGTTAAGAGCACCAGTTTTTGTAGAGCTCTCTTTTTCCATCTTCCCTCTATACAGTGAAGCTGTAGAAGACACAATTAGCTAACCTAGCATACAACATACTTTTCTAATTAATATGGATATTGTCACACATTCCTCTTATTTTATACTGTTGTAAATAGAAAAGATTATGTACGGTAAATGTTTTGTACATTATAGGGAAAAAATGCAAAATATCCCCCAACTATAATTCGATCCACCTCTGAATCGAATTTTTTACATATTTTCACGCCGCCATATGTTGTCCTATTTGCTTCTTTTACTTGCCTTGCTTAATTAACTCTCGCTAATTAGCATTTTTTTGGAAGAAGTCAAATAGAACAACATATGGCGGTATGAGAAATATGTAAATTAAAGAATATTTTAGTAATATAAGGGCCCTAGCAATTAGCTTCGTCGACTAAGAGTACTCTTTTAAACATCTTCAGCTATCGTATTACTACGTGAAGACGTTTAAAATGTTTGGGTGTTGAAAAAGTTTGACCCTACTTTTTATTTCTATTGTTTGCTAATAGATGGCGCTGATAGTACCCCCTCCCCTCCCTCTCCCCTCTTCTCCTCTGCTGTATGACAAATAGCACAAACATAAAAATCAAGATTTTGGAGAGCAAAACATAAAATTTGCATGCATCTGATGTCGAACTAGGAACTTTTATTTTTCGGGGAGTCAACATTATTTTTTTACTCAGTCAGTAGGTGAAACCGTACGTTCTGGGCCGGTCTTTTGACCTACTTTTGAAATGACAGTGTTGCCAACCCCTTACTTGAAAAAAATTACCAAGGTTTTTTTCTTGGTCTAACCTAACCTAAAGCAAGGAGCTGGCAACCTTGCTTGAGGCTTCTTAATGCTTCGTTCTAGAACGGTTCTTTGACCTACTTTTGAAATGACAGTGTTGCCAACCCCTTACTCGAAAAAATCACCAAGGTTTTTTTCTTGGTCTAACCTAACCTAAAGCAAGGAGCTGGCAACCTTGCTTGAGGCTCCTTAATGGTTTGCTCTTGTAAGGCATAACCCCTATTTTCTCGCAGTGTTGCCAACATCTTACTCGAAAAAAATCACCAAGGTTTTTTTCTTGGTCTAACCTAACCTAAAGCAAGGAGCTGGCAATCTTGCTTGAGGCTTGCCTTACAGTGCATAAAGCAAGGTTGCCAACCTACTGGTACTTTTGCCATAGGCTGCGTCCGAATCGGCAGCAGATGTCACCTAGAACACCGTTCCATCCGGGGACTCAGCCAACCTCCGTTGTCCGAATTCGCGGCAGACGTGGAGTCGGAGGGGAGAGCAGAGAGGAGCGACAGATGCATGCTTGAACTTGCTGTGACGCTGCGCTTGGCAGCCATATTCTAACTTTCACTTTGTACAGACAATATTTACTGATTAGAGGATGTAAAACTCAGTTATACTTTAACATTTTATCGATAATACTGAATGCAGAAAAAATGTAAATGATGAAATAGCGTGTTACATTTTTAATATGATTAGTAAATAGGTGGAAATCATTGTCATGTTTGTTTGGCGTCTGCCTTCTGCTTCCGTGCGATGCGCCTGCGCCCCAGAGCGCGGTGGGTGAAGTTCGAGCTGACACCTGGCGGGAAAAGTGACAACCGTACTACAAGGGGGGCATGTAGATTCGGACGACTTGGACGTGACTTCGACGGCACGCGAGAGCAACGGGAGAGAACTGGACGGTGTGCTTGCCAATCCGGACACGGCCATAGCCTTTTACAAAAAAAGAGAGAGGAGAGAGAGAGAGGGAAGAGTTAAACAACCGACAGCCTACCTACAGCCTTTTTTGGTCTAACCTAACCTAAAGCAAAGAGCTGGCAACTTTGCTTGAGGCTTGCCTTACAGTGCATAAAGCAATTTTTGCCAACCTACACACACTGGGCAAGGAGAGCCGGCACTGCCGTAAAAGTAGTGTAATTGGGTTGTTTCAAAGTCATACTTAGTAGGTATTCTTTTTTTTTATCAATTGAATATTACTTTTTGACATATTTTGACAATTTTTTGTCGATGTTTTAGCGTTTGACGATTTTTTAGTGCAATTTTTATCGCATCTTATTTTTTTCCCACTCGTACTTGGTAGGTATGCATTTGTAGCCTTTTTTTTATCAATTGAAAATCAGTTTTTGACATATTTTGACAAATTTTTGTCGATGTTTTAGCGTTTAGCGATGTTTTTGTAAAATTTCCTATTTTTTTTTTTCCTACTCGTACTTGGTACGAATGCCACGATCTTACGTGATATAACTTAACCTATTTATTTTTTTTCGTGCTAAACTACACGAGAGCCTCTACGTGTTTTGACCTACTTTAGAGTAGAACCATAAAGACAGAGCTGCAACCGAAAGTGAGGCTCCAAGTGAGGCTCGGTGAGGCTCGACTTAATAGTTTGCTCTTGTAAGACATAAGCCTTATTTTCTCGCAGTGTTGCCAACATTTTACTCGAAATAAAATCACCAAGGTTTTTTTCTTGGTCTAACCTATGTTATTGAACTGCGTCGTCACGTCCAAACCTGCATGACTTCCGAACACTATTGGTTTTATTCATATTTTTTCTTACGTATAGGTGTATATGATGAATCCCTAAACAGATTTTTCCTAAGTCTTACTGTTTCCAAGATAACCCCACTTCCGGTTGCTATTTTGGATTTCTGAACATAGGTTCTATTCATACTTTTTCTCACGTATAGGTGTACCTGATGAATCTGCAAACAGATTTTTCCTAAGTCTTACAGTTTCCAAGATAACCCCACTTCCGGTTGCTATTTTGGATTTCTGAACATAGGTTCTATTCATATTTTTTCTCATGTATAGGTGTACCTGATGAATCTGCAAACAGATTTTTCCTAAGTTTTACAGTTTCCAAGATAACCCCACTTCCGGTCGCCATTTTGGATTTCCGAACATAGGTTCTATTCATATTTTACTTACATATAGGCGTATGTGACGAATTCGCAAACAGATTTTTTCTAAGTCTTACCGTTTCAAAGATAACCCCACTTCCGGTCGCCATTTTGGATTTCCGAGCATAGGTTCTATTCATATTTTACTTACATATAGGCGTACATGACGAATCCGCAAACAGATTTTTCCTAAGTCTCACTGTTTCCAAGATAACTAGTAGTGCAGTTTGGACAGTTCACCAACCTCTTGTGAGGAGCTGAAGTGAGGAGCTCGCCTTAATGGATTTCTATCGTAAGGCATGAGCTCTATTTGATAGCGCAGTGTTGCTAGCTTCTTACTCGAAAAAATCACCAAGGTTTTTGGGGTAACCTAACCTAAAACCTCAAAAACTTATTTTTATTAATTGAGGTTTACCAAACCTCAAAAACTCTCATTTTCTCTCTATGTTCAGCGCCTTATTTATTGCGCTGACACAACGTGATGAGTAAATAATGCAGTTTTTTATTCTTGAAGGATGAATGCATCTTATCGTAATTTTCCAAGCCCCGGTCAAATGTTTGTATATCGTGACCTTTGTAAACCTCTCTCTCGGGAACGATGTGCCATACACATGCGCGTGCACGCCTATATTGTGACGCAAACAAACAAACAAATAATATTTTTTTTAAGATTCCTGGCCCCTAACCCCACTTCCGGTCGCTATTTTGGATTTCCGAGCATAGGTTCTATTCATATTTTTTCTCACATATAGGTCACAACAAGTTATGACGTAATGTGATGAGTCATATCTAACGTGGCGTCTTCTGATTGGTTAATTATTACAGGTGTTTTCAATACGGTCCGTGCTTTTATTATATAAGACGGCATACACTGCTGATCAGTCAGTCTCGTGAGAGCAGCCGAAGAGTACGGACGTCCTGTTGCAGCGCTCCTCGTTTTTGTAAAAAAAATAGGTATTTAATTTTTTTTTGAAGCTACATACCATCTATTATTTCAAGTTCAAAGGTGTTTCACGTGGTTTTTCATAGTAATTTCGACCAGATTGAATTTTGACGTGATCGTGCATTTTCTATTTCACCTCAAGAAATTCTATATAAATAACACACCTGAAAGTTGTATTGCTATATACTAGATTTTTTGATTTCTGTGATTTTCGAAAAAGTAATGGCATCTACCACCAGTTTCAATCGTAAAAATGATAAAACTGAATGTGTTACTTGTGGAAAGCTAATCTCAAGGAACAATTTATCGGTACACAGGGCAAGATGTAGCGAAACAGGTTCGAGAATTAATCGTTTGTTACCTTCTAAGCCTTGTGCTCGATGCGGAAAAATGATCAGCATTGCAAATTTAAGTAAACATCTCAAAATTTGCAAACCATCGACCGGACAAGGAACATTGAAAAGGAAAATCGATGATTCAGAAACGGAAGCTTCCACTTCCAAGCAAATTAAATTATCCAATGAATGCAAACCAATTAGATCTGCATTCAACGACCAACTCCAGGACTTTTCAATTAAGTCAGAACCAGGCCGTGACATTCTAAGTTTCTTGGACGAAACGAAAACATCTGTACTAAATATTTTGAAAGATAAACTTGAAAACAACTCTATAAAAGTATATGTTGTTCTGTTTTCCGAATACGAGAAAGTCGATGGCACAACGAGTATTTTTTATCATTGTACAAAAAACCAGACACTTTATTTTGCTGACGTCGAAAATTTGGACAACTTCTATTATAAAGTTACCAATGAGCTGGTTAAGAAACATGACGATTTCGAGGCTAAAGGGTCGGGATGGTCTCTATGTGGAAGTCCTCACACGTTAACCGTTTACGTGAACCAATTCTCGCCTCTTCGTGCATCTAGCTACGTTCCTCTTCCACCGAACATTCAACACAAGAGGGCTGTGTTAAATATACAGAACAGCGATAACAAGTGTTTTCTCTGGTGTGTGTTGGCTGCACTGCATCCTGTTCATTGCAAAAATAATCCAGAACGGATTTATCATTACAAGCAATACGAGTCCGAATTTGAAAGTGTAATGTCTGACATCGAATACCCGGTGACATTGTCGGATATAACAAAGTTCGAAAATCGTGCAGGAAAACGCATCGCTATTAATGTATATTCCTTTACGTCAGATAAATATCTTGTACACCCCGTCAGGATAAGCGATATCGACGATGACGATGCTTGTGTGATTAATCTTCTTCTAATTTCCAACGAGGATGTTCATCACTATACGCTAATTTGTTCACTATCACGTTTGGTCAGAAGTCAATCAACCAAGCATGCAAACAACATCGAAGTTTGCCCGAGATGCCTAACCACGTTCGACGATCGTGACCGACGTTATCATCAAAATCTTCATAGTCGTCAAATTGCTCTGGAGAAACTTGCCGAACATAAAATTTATTGTGGTGACAACAGACCGGCTAGAATGTTGATGCCCGAAACGAACGAAGTCGAAGAATTCAAAATGCACAAGGCATTGTTGGAACATCCTGCAATCATCGTCGCAGATTTCGAGGCGTTCCTCAAACCACTCTCCTACTGCGAACCGGATCCTGAAATTTCCTCCACAACGCCGTACCAGCTTCATCAACCCAATAGTTTCGGCTATGTTGTTGTGCGACGTGATAAAATAAATGAAGCATATATATATCGCGGGCCAAATGTAATCGAACACTTCCTGGAAAAAATGGTGGAGGAGGTTGAGGTAATTGGTAGCGTACTGCTTACATCAAAACCGATGACACCTTTAACTGAAAATGAACTTCAAAATTACAATTCCACTGAGGTGTGTCCGGTATGTGATCAAAGTTTCACTGATGAGAACAAAAAAATATTCCACCACGATCATTTCAGCGGAAACTACATAGGTGGAATTTGCAACACGTGCAATCTTAAAACCCAGAAACCTAAATTCATCCCCATATTCTTTCACAACGGAAGCGGATATGATTTTCACCACCTGGTGAGACATCTTGGCTACGATCCGAAACGTATAGGTGTCTTGGCCGAGAATGAAGAACGCTATATTAGTCTCAGCAAGCAAGTGTTGATTCCGGGAACGAAAAATACAATCGAGATGCGCTTCCTGGATTCGTATAGATTTCTCTCTGCAAGTCTGGATGCTTTAGCGAACAAACTCACCGACGATCAATTTAAAATAACTAGAGCTAGTTTTCCCAACGTAGACATAGAACTCGTTAGACGTAAAGGGATTTATCCTTACGAATATGTTAGTGATGGTTCTAAATTTAACGACGACGCTCTTCCACTTCCAAGAGAATTTTACAGCAGACTCAGAGAGAAAGGAATCGCGGAAGAAGAATACCAACACGCGCAACTCATGTGGGAGAAATTAGAATGTACGACACTCGGAGACTACCACGACGCATACTTAAAACTGGACGTGACGATACTAGCGGATGTTTTTCAAGCGTTCAGGAAAACGGCAACGAATATTTATAAATTAGATCCAGCGTATTTCTACAGTCTACCGGGATTAGCGTGGTCGGCAATGTTATTCCAGACAAAGGTCAAGCTGGAACTGATATCGGACGTTGACATGTTGCTATTTATCGAAAGAGGGATACGAGGTGGAATGGTGCAATGCGTACAGAGACATGCGAAAGCTAATAACGTACACATGAAAGAAGATTACGATTCAAATCGAGCATCGAATTACATCTTCTACGCTGACGTTAATAATCTCTACGGACATGCCATGGTACAGAAACTTCCTTACGGGGGATTCGAATGGTTAGATCCCACTTCGATAGACATTATTCATTTCGACGATAGCGAGTGTGGTTTCTTCGCAGAGGTAGATCTCCAATTCTCCGACCACCTGCACGACACGTTTTCGGATTTGCCCCCGACTCCCGAAATCAAATGTCCACCCGACTCGGTTCAAGACAAGCTTTTGTTAACATTGGACCCTAAACAGAGATACGTCGTCCACTACAAGAATCTCCGGTTTTTGATTGGGAAGGGTGTTCAGATAGTAAATGTTAGAAGAATACTAAAGTTTAAACATTCCACGTGGTTAAGACCTTAAAAGAAACTAACACACAACATAGAACAGCTGCCACTTCCGATTTAGACAAGGACTTCTTTAAATTAATGAACAATGCGGTGTACGGAAAGACCATGGAGAATGTTAGAAAGCACGTAGACGTGAAATTAATTTCCGATAAGAATAAATGTCGGAAGTGGATAGCCGATCCTAGATTCAAGTCGAGAAAAATTTACAACGAGAATTTGGCACTTTTCAATCTAGATATAAAATTGATGAAATTCAGAAAACCAATTTACGTTGGCGCAACGGTTCTCGACTTGTCGAAACTTTACATGTTCGAATTTCATTACGACGTGATGAAACCCTTCTACAATGATAAAATATCACTTTTGTACACGGACACCGACAGCTTCATTTACAGCATACAAACACCTAACCTATACGAAGACATAAAAAGTCCTTCCATGCTTGAGTATTTCGATACTTCTGCGTATCCTCAACCCAACAGATTTGGAATTCCATCTCGTAACAAAAAAGTCCTAGGTAAACTGAAAGATGAATGTAACGGTGATATTATTGTCGAGTTCGCGGGTTTGCGTTCGAAGATGTATGCCATGAGAACAGAGAGTAGCGTCACGAAGAAAGCAAAAGGTGTGGGCAAGAATACGGTGGAGAACAAACTCACCTTCCACGATTACATCGATTGCCTTTACTCACAATCGACGATACTAAGTATAGAACAAAGAATCCAAAGTGTAGACCACGTGATTACAACAAACGAAGTTAGGAAAGTAGCATTAGATCCGCACGACGATAAAAGATGTATTTTGTCTTGTGGAATCCACACGTTGCCTTGGGGACACTATCGTTTAGAAAATAGTAAAAATTGTAGGCAATGCAATTGAAAAAAAAATAAACTTAAATAACTATAACTAAAATAAAAAAACTTTGACTGTCTCAAATTATCACATACACAATAAAGAACTAGCAAGGACAATGAATCTCTTTGGTTTCCGAAAGCAAACAATGGAGACTGTACACCGCAAGGCAGATCATGAATTTCTACCTTCCATGTTATCTAAACTCAACGGCCTGTTGATCAATCAATTTTCAAAACGTTGCTCTTCTTGCTGGAACAGGGACGATTTCGGATTCGCGACGATCGACGTGACGAGGAAACCCAACGTTGGGTTTCCTCGTCACGTCGATCGTCGCGAATCCGAAATCGTCCCTGTTCCAGCAAGAAGAGCAACGTTTTGAAAATTGATTGATCAACAGGCCGTTGAGTTTAGATAACATGGAAGGTAGAAATTCATGATCTGCCTTGCGGTGTACAGTCTCCATTGTTTGCTTTCGGAAACCAAAGAGATTCATTGTCCTTGCTAGTTCTTTATTGTGTATGTGATAATTTGAGACAGTCAAAGTTTTTTTATTTTAGTTATAGTTATTTAAGTTTATTTTTTTTTCAATTGCATTGCCTACAATTTTTACTATTTTCTAAACGATAGTGTCCCCAAGGCAACGTGTGGATTCCACAAGACAAAATACATCTTTTATCGTCGTGCGGATCTAATGCTACTTTCCTAACTTCGTTTGTTGTAATCACGTGGTCTACACTTTGGATTCTTTGTTCTATACTTAGTATCGTCGATTGTGAGTAAAGGCAATCGATGTAATCGTGGAAGGTGAGTTTGTTCTCCACCGTATTCTTGCCCACACCTTTTGCTTTCTTCGTGACGCTACTCTCTGTTCTCATGGCATACATCTTCGAACGCAAACCCGCGAACTCGACAATAATATCACCGTTACATTCATCTTTCAGTTTACCTAGGACTTTTTTGTTACGAGATGGAATTCCAAATCTGTTGGGTTGAGGATACGCAGAAGTATCGAAATACTCAAGCATGGAAGGACTTTTTATGTCTTCGTATAGGTTAGGTGTTTGTATGCTGTAAATGAAGCTGTCGGTGTCCGTGTACAAAAGTGATATTTTATCATTGTAGAAGGGTTTCATCACGTCGTAATGAAATTCGAACATGTAAAGTTTCGACAAGTCGAGAACCGTTGCGCCAACGTAAATTGGTTTTCTGAATTTCATCAATTTTATATCTAGATTGAAAAGTGCCAAATTCTCGTTGTAAATTTTTCTCGACTTGAATCTAGGATCGGCTATCCACTTCCGACATTTATTCTTATCGGAAATTAATTTCACGTCTAAGTGCTTTCTAACATTCTCCATGGTCTTTCCGTACACCGCATTGTTCATTAATTTAAAGAAGTCCTTGTCTAAATCGGAAGTGGCAGCTGTTCTATGTTGTGTGTTAGTTTCTATGTAAGGTCTTAACCACGTGGAATGTTTAAACTTTAGTATTCTTCTAACATTTACTATCTGAACACCCTTCCCAATCAAAAACCGGAGATTCTTGTAGTGGACGACGTATCTCTGTTTAGGGTCCAATGTTAACAAAAGCTTGTCTTGAACCGAGTCGGGTGGACATTTGATTTCGGGAGTCGGAGGCAAATCCGAAAACGTGTCGTGCAGGTGGTCGGAGAATTGGAGATCTACCTCTGCGAAGAAACCACACTCGCTTTCGTCGAAATGAATAATGTCTATCGAAGTGGGATCTAACCATTCGAATCCCCCGTAAGGAAGTTTCTGTACCATGGCATGTCCGTAGAGATTATTAACGTCAGCGTAGAAGATGTAATTCGATGCTCGATTTGAATCGTAATCTTCTTTCATGTGTACGTTATTAGCTTTCGCATGTCTCTGTACGCATTGCACCATTCCACCTCGTATCCCTCTTTCGATAAATAGCAACATGTCAACGTCCGATATCAGTTCCAGCTTGACCTTTGTCTGGAATAACATTGCCGACCACGCTAATCCCGGTAGACTGTAGAAATACGCTGGATCTAATTTATAAATATTCGTTGCCGTTTTCCTGAACGCTTGAAAAACATCCGCGAGTATCGTCACGTCCAGTTTTAAGTATGCGTCGTGGTAGTCTCCGAGTGTCGTACATTCTAATTTCTCCCACATGAGTTGCGCGTGTTGGTATTCTTCTTCCGCGATTCCTTTCTCTCTGAGTCTGCTGTAAAATTCTCTTGGAAGTGGAAGAGCGTCGTCGTTAAATTTAGAACCATCACTAACATATTCGTAAGGATAAATCCCTTTACGTCTAACGAGTTCTATGTCTACGTTGGGAAAACTAGCTCTAGTTATTTTAAATTGATCGTCGGTGAGTTTGTTCGCTAAAGCATCCAGACTTGCAGAGAGAAATCTATACGAATCCAGGAAGCGCATCTCGATTGTATTTTTCGTTCCCGGAATCAACACTTGCTTGCTGAGACTAATATAGCGTTCTTCATTCTCGGCCAAGACACCTATACGTTTCGGATCGTAGCCAAGATGTCTCACCAGGTGGTGAAAATCATATCCGCTTCCGTTGTGAAAGAATATGGGGATGAATTTAGGTTTCTGGGTTTTAAGATTGCACGTGTTGCAAATTCCACCTATGTAGTTTCCGCTGAAATGATCGTGGTGGAATATTTTTTTGTTCTCATCAGTGAAACTTTGATCACATACCGGACACACCTCAGTGGAATTGTAATTTTGAAGTTCATTTTCAGTTAAAGGTGTCATCGGTTTTGATGTAAGCAGTACGCTACCAATTACCTCAACCTCCTCCACCATTTTTTCCAGGAAGTGTTCGATTACATTTGGCCCGCGATATATATATGCTTCATTTATTTTATCACGTCGCACAACAACATAGCCGAAACTATTGGGTTGATGAAGCTGGTACGGCGTTGTGGAGGAAATTTCAGGATCCGGTTCGCAGTAGGAGAGTGGTTTGAGGAACGCCTCGAAATCTGCGACGATGATTGCAGGATGTTCCAACAATGCCTTGTGCATTTTGAATTCTTCGACTTCGTTCGTTTCGGGCATCAACATTCTAGCCGGTCTGTTGTCACCACAATAAATTTTATGTTCGGCAAGTTTCTCCAGAGCAATTTGACGACTATGAAGATTTTGATGATCACGTCGGTCACGATCGTCGAACGTGGTTAGGCATCTCGGGCAAACTTCGATGTTGTTTGCATGCTTGGTTGATTGACTTCTGACCAAACGTGATAGTGAACAAATTAGCGTATAGTGATGAACATCCTCGTTGGAAATTAGAAGAAGATTAATCACACAAGCATCGTCATCGTCGATATCGCTTATCCTGACGGGGTGTACAAGATATTTATCTGACGTAAAGGAATATACATTAATAGCGATGCGTTTTCCTGCACGATTTTCGAACTTTGTTATATCCGACAATGTCACCGGGTATTCGATGTCAGACATTACACTTTCAAATTCGGACTCGTATTGCTTGTAATGATAAATCCGTTCTGGATTATTTTTGCAATGAACAGGATGCAGTGCAGCCAACACACACCAGAGAAAACACTTGTTATCGCTGTTCTGTATATTTAACACAGCCCTCTTGTGTTGAATGTTCGGTGGAAGAGGAACGTAGCTAGATGCACGAAGAGGCGAGAATTGGTTCACGTAAACGGTTAACGTGTGAGGACTTCCACATAGAGACCATCCCGACCCTTTAGCCTCGAAATCGTCATGTTTCTTAACCAGCTCATTGGTAACTTTATAATAGAAGTTGTCCAAATTTTCGACGTCAGCAAAATAAAGTGTCTGGTTTTTTGTACAATGATAAAAAATACTCGTTGTGCCATCGACTTTCTCGTATTCGGAAAACAGAACAACATATACTTTTATAGAGTTGTTTTCAAGTTTATCTTTCAAAATATTTAGTACAGATGTTTTCGTTTCGTCCAAGAAACTTAGAATGTCACGGCCTGGTTCTGACTTAATTGAAAAGTCCTGGAGTTGGTCGTTGAATGCAGATCTAATTGGTTTGCATTCATTGGATAATTTAATTTGCTTGGAAGTGGAAGCTTCCGTTTCTGAATCATCGATTTTCCTTTTCAATGTTCCTTGTCCGGTCGATGGTTTGCAAATTTTGAGATGTTTACTTAAATTTGCAATGCTGATCATTTTTCCGCATCGAGCACAAGGCTTAGAAGGTAACAAACGATTAATTCTCGAACCTGTTTCGCTACATCTTGCCCTGTGTACCGATAAATTGTTCCTTGAGATTAGCTTTCCACAAGTAACACATTCAGTTTTATCATTTTTACGATTGAAACTGGTGGTAGATGCCATTACTTTTTCGAAAATCACAGAAATCAAAAAATCTAGTATATAGCAATACAACTTTCAGGTGTGTTATTTATATAGAATTTCTTGAGGTGAAATAGAAAATGCACGATCACGTCAAAATTCAATCTGGTCGAAATTACTATGAAAAACCACGTGAAACACCTTTGAACTTGAAATAATAGATGGTATGTAGCTTCAAAAAAAAATTAAATACCTATTTTTTTTACAAAAACGAGGAGCGCTGCAACAGGACGTCCGTACTCTTCGGCTGCTCTCACGAGACTGACTGATCAGCAGTGTATGCCGTCTTATATAATAAAAGCACGGACCGTATTGAAAACACCTGTAATAATTAACCAATCAGAAGACGCCACGTTAGATATGACTCATCACATTACGTCATAACTTGTTGTGACCTATATGTGAGAAAAAATATGAATAGAACCTATGCTCGGAAATCCAAAATAGCGACCGGAAGTGGGGTTAGGGGCCAGGAATCTTAAAAAAAATATTATTTGTTTGTTTGTTTGCGTCACAATATAGGCGTGCACGCGCATGTGTATGGCACATCGTTCCCGAGAGAGAGGTTTACAAAGGTCACGATATACAAACATTTGACCGGGGCTTGGAAAATTACGATAAGATGGATTCATCCTTCAAGAATAAAAAACTGCATTATTTACTCATCACGTTGTGTCAGCGCAATAAATAAGGCGCTGAACATAGAGAGAAAATGAGAGTTTTTGAGGTTTGGTAAACCTCAATTAATAAAAATAAGTTTTTGAGGTTTTAGGTTAGGTTATCCCAAAAACCTTGGTGATTTTTTCGAGTAAGAAGCTAGCAACACTGCGCTATCAAATAGAGCTCATGCCTTACGATAGAAATCCATTAAGGCGAGCTCCTCACTTCAGCTCCTCACAAGAGGTTGGTGAACTGTCCAAACTGCACTACTAGTTATCTTGGAAACAGTGAGACTTAGGAAAAATCTGTTTGCGGATTCGTCATGTACGCCTATATGTAAGTAAAATATGAATAGAACCTATGCTCGGAAATCCAAAATGGCGACCGGAAGTGGGGTTATCTTTGAAACGGTAAGACTTAGAAAAAATCTGTTTGCGAATTCGTCACATACGCCTATATGTAAGTAAAATATGAATAGAACCTATGTTCGGAAATCCAAAATGGCGACCGGAAGTGGGGTTATCTTGGAAACTGTAAAACTTAGGAAAAATCTGTTTGCAGATTCATCAGGTACACCTATACATGAGAAAAAATATGAATAGAACCTATGTTCAGAAATCCAAAATAGCAACCGGAAGTGGGGTTATCTTGGAAACTGTAAGACTTAGGAAAAATCTGTTTGCAGATTCATCAGGTACACCTATACGTGAGAAAAAGTATGAATAGAACCTATGTTCAGAAATCCAAAATAGCAACCGGAAGTGGGGTTATCTTGGAAACAGTAAGACTTAGGAAAAATCTGTTTAGGGATTCATCATATACACCTATACGTAAGAAAAAATATGAATAAAACCAATAGTGTTCGGAAGTCATGCAGGTTTGGACGTGACGACGCAGTTCAATAACATAGGTTAGACCAAGAAAAAAACCTTGGTGATTTTATTTCGAGTAAAATGTTGGCAACACTGCGAGAAAATAAGGCTTATGTCTTACAAGAGCAAACTATTAAGTCGAGCCTCACCGAGCCTCACTTCGAGCCTCACTTTCGGTTGCAGCTCTGTCTTTATGGTTCTACTCTAAAGTAGGTCAAAACACGTAGAGGCTCTCGTGTAGTTTAGCACGAAAAAAAAATAAATAGGTTAAGTTATATCACGTAAGATCGTGGCATTCGTACCAAGTACGAGTAGGAAAAAAAAAAATAGGAAATTTTACAAAAACATCGCTAAACGCTAAAACATCGACAAAAATTTGTCAAAATATGTCAAAAACTGATTTTCAATTGATAAAAAAAAGGCTACAAATGCATACCTACCAAGTACGAGTGGGAAAAAAATAAGATGCGATAAAAATTGCACTAAAAAATCGTCAAACGCTAAAACATCGACAAAAAATTGTCAAAATATGTCAAAAAGTAATATTCAATTGATAAAAAAAAAGAATACCTACTAAGTATGACTTTGAAACAACCCAATTACACTACTTTTACGGCAGTGCCGGCTCTCCTTGCCCAGTGTGTGTAGGTTGGCAAAAATTGCTTTATGCACTGTAAGGCAAGCCTCAAGCAAAGTTGCCAGCTCTTTGCTTTAGGTTAGGTTAGACCAAAAAAGGCTGTAGGTAGGCTGTCGGTTGTTTAACTCTTCCCTCTCTCTCTCTCCTCTCTCTTTTTTTGTAAAAGGCTATGGCCGTGTCCGGATTGGCAAGCACACCGTCCAGTTCTCTCCCGTTGCTCTCGCGTGCCGTCGAAGTCACGTCCAAGTCGTCCGAATCTACATGCCCCCCTTGTAGTACGGTTGTCACTTTTCCCGCCAGGTGTCAGCTCGAACTTCACCCACCGCGCTCTGGGTGCGATAAAAATTGCACTAAAAAATCGTCAAACGCTAAAACATCGACAAAAAATTGTCAAAATATGTCAAAAAGTAATATTCAATTGATAAAAAAAAAGAATACCTACTAAGTATGACTTTGAAACAACCCAATTACACTACTCGTAAAAGAGAGAGAGATGGATGGATGGCAACACTGCACGGGTTCAACGTCGGAAAATGGAGCTCGGTGGAGCTCGCCTTAATGGTTTTCTCTTGTAAGGCATGAGCTCCATTTTCTCGCAGTGTTGCCAACTTCTACCTACACCCCTTTTTTTTAACTTGGCAAGGACTAGAGAGAGAGAAAGAGACCTATAGCTGGCAACAGTGGTGAGCGAATGCACTTTATTGTAATTTTCCAACTCCGGCAATGTTTATATATCGTGACCTTTGTAAACCTCTCTCGGGAACGATGTGCCACACACACACACACACACACACGCGTGCGCGTGTATTGTGATGCAAGCAAACAAACAAAATAATAATAATTGTTGTTTTTTAGGATTCCTGGCCCCTATAACCCCGCCAGGAGTGCGTGGTGCCCAACACAGTTCTAATGGCCACGGCTAACAAAACCTTGCCTCTGTAGAGTTTCATGGGTTCTTTTTTTTAACCCCCCCCCCATGACTCCCTACAGAGAACCTCCGTGTGTAATGTGTGTGTTTTATGATTGAAGAGAAGAAAAAAATTTGGTTAAGAATAGAATGTGTAAAAACTAAAAAAGTTTCCGTAGGGTGCAGCATCTGAAAAAAAAATATCCTCAAAATAGTGTACATAATATGATAGAAAAATATAAAAAAAAATGTGAATGCAAAAATTAGTGTGAATAATTGTTTTTTTAAAAAAAAACGATAGAAAAATATAAAAAAGTGTGAATGCAAAAATATAAAAAAAAGTGTGAATGCAAAAATTAGTGTGAATGATTGTTTTTTTTTTTTAAAAAATGGTGCAAGAAATAATACGTACTTTTTTGATGTAGAAATCTAATGGTGCGAGCAGATTTCTTCCTCGTCATGGTATCCCCATTCTCGGGTGTGGATGTCACAGTCCAGCACCCTTAATTTGGTGTCGTGGGGATCAAGCGCCACTTTGTTGATCGTGGATGTACGCAATTGGTCGATGGTGCTTGTGATCCGATGTTCGGTCATGCGTTTGATTTTTTTGTCGAACAAGCACGACTTGTAATCTTCTACGGTTAGTTTGTTTGTGCTCGAACGCCCCACCCCCTTTGCCTTCTTTATTTCGGTCTTATCCTGAATTTTGATGGCATACATTTTCGCTCGAAGACCCGCAAACTCTGTGATGATGCGGCCGTTGACTTCATCCTTCATCTTCCCGATTTTCATTTTCTGGCTGTCGTCGAAGAGAGCGTGATCTTTTGGATAATTAGAGAAGTCGAAATGCTGGCTCATGTTTTTCAGATCTTCGTATAGATCATCGGTGTGGATGTTGTATACGAAGCTGTCCGTGTCGGTGTATGCCACCTCGATCGCCTCTCCATAGCGTGGTTTCATAATGTCGTAGTGAAACTTGTACATGGCCAGCTTCGACAACTCGAGGATCGCGACTCCCGCGGCGATTGGTTTGTTGAATGTTATGTGGTGGAGAGCACGTTCGATCAATACCAACGTGTCGCTCAGTATCGTGAAGTTTTTGTACGTGGGCTGAGCGACGTGCTTGTTTATTTTCTTCGGGTTGGAGACCAAGTTGATATTTCTTTTTTTCCTCGCATCTTCCATGCTCTTGCCGTAGATGCTGTTGTTCATCAATTTGTATAGGTCTTTGTCTGCGGAAGAAGAAGCTGATGCTCGACGTTGAGTGTTGCCGTCGATATAGGGTGCTAGCCACCTGGTCTGTCTAAACTTCAATCCCGAGTGCACGCGCTTCAAAACCAATCCATGCCGGAGGTAGAATTGTAGGAGACGATAATGCACCACGTAATTCTCTTTGCTCTTGAAGGTGAGCATCAGCTTCTTCTCCGGACCCGATTCCATCACAGGTGCCATCGCAAATCCATGGTGTTTTCGATGAAGCGATGCAGGATATTCCAAATCTACTTTCAGGAAACATCCATTTTCATGATCTTCGCTCCATTCCAAACAATCTTGAAGTTCCTGCTCGCTCATCCATTCGTATTCTCCGATGGGCAGAGGCTCGGACATGGCATAACCATAGAGATTGTTCATGTCCCAGTATGCCAAGAAGTTTGTCGGTTTCTTTGCATCAAAATCGGCGACATATGGATTGTTGGCCTTGACGTATCGAAGGGGACACTGGACGATTCCACCACGTTTTGCCTCTTCGACAAACAAAAGTTGATTGACGTCTTTGATGAGTTCTATCTCCACCTTCGTGGATTTTAACATCGCCTGCCAAGAATAACCCGGTGTGGTGTAGCTGAAAGCGGGGTCCAAACCATATGCTGCCATTCCTCTCGAGCGATGGAGATGAAAACGGTCGCTCAATAGCGTAACATCCAGTTTCAGATACAGATCGTGATAGTCGGCCATGGTTTGACAAGATAATGTAGACCAGACGAGCTGAGCATGATGGTAGTCCTCTTCGGTGCAACAGGTGTCGCTAAGACGACTGTAGAATGCTTCTCTCGGTGGTAACGATGTTTCTGAGAATTTGGAAGCATCCGTCATGTATTCGTAGGGGTAAACACCCTTGCGTCTCAACAGTGGTAAATGTTGGTCGCCGAAACATTTCCTGGTGGCGACCAAATCATCGTCGGTGAGTTGAGACGCGAGTGTCGCCAAACTCGAAGACAGAAAGTTGTAGGAGTCCAAGAAGCGAATTTCTACGTGATTGCCATTTCCAACGTCCACCTTTTTGCTGAATGAAATGAATTTCTCGTTGGTGCGAGCTATGACGCTAATGGGTTGAGCGTCGCATCCCATCTCCTTTATGAAGATTTTGGCGTCGTAGCCCTCCAAATTGTGAATAAATACGGGAATAAAATTTGGTTTTTTGATTTGTAGATTACAGTTGTTACACAGGGGGGCCACATATTTTCCCGTGTGATGGTTGTGGTGGCGAACTTTGACATTTTCGAGGGTGAAGTTACTTTCGCACACACCACACTGAGAGGCAAGGTCGTATGCTTTCTTCTCTTCCTGGGTGAGAGGCTCCATTGCTTTGTCTTCTCTTAGTAGAGGAGCGAATCGTATGGCCATCTGTTTCAGGGTTTGAATGAATTTTTGTGGAGCATCATTGCCACGATGTAAAATAACATTGCCTGTGTTGTTGACCATCAATCCAAAAGCGCAGGCTTCGTGATGTAGAATTTCGGTGGTGCTCGATACGCTGGGATTCGGTTCGCATGTGGCGAGTGGAAGTTGGAAACTTTCAAAGTCGGCGCATATCACCACGGGATGCCAGAGTAATGCCTTGTAGTTGGAAAATGTCATGTCTCGAGAAGGCATTTTGATAGCCGTAGCCGGATGTTTACTACACATTTCATGATGATCTCTGAGTTCTTCATCAGCGTTCTTTTTTCCTTGACCGTAGAATATACTCAGGCATCTGTCGCATACTCGAATTTTATGGTGATTTGTGGTAATTTGACTTCTTATTAATTTTGGAAGATTCTGAATTAGACAGTAATGATAATTATCATCATCTTCGATCAGGAGTAATCTGATGACACGATTACTTTTAATGTTGCTATGTCTGAGAACGTAGATGGTGTTTTTTTTGTCTAATCCGAATATGTGTACTGCTATACTTTCGTTTTTATCTGTCTTGTACTGTGTCTCAAATTTACTAATGTCTCGTAGATTTACAGGGTAATTAATGCCAGTCATAGGTTTTTCAAATTCTGAGAGATATTCTGGCTTGTTGTAGTGGTATAAACGATGCTTATGATTATTGGCTGGGTGATGATCGGCAATGATGCACCACAAAAAGCATCTGTTATCTTCATTTTGAATGTTGATGACGGCTTTCTTACTGGCTATTTCCGGAGGCAAATTTATGTAGCTGGATGCTCCCATCGGGTTGTATCGTGCCACCTTCAAAGTTAAAGTGTGAGGCGAACCGCAAAGTGTCCAACCCGATCCACGTTTTTGGAAAGTCTCGTGCTTGTTCAACAAAGCGTCAAACATCTGGTTGCAAATGGCATCCACCTCATCGACGTCGGCGGCGTGGAGGCTCTTTACACCAGTGTAATGATGGAAAGTTTCTCGCTCTTTTTTCATGTTTTCGTAAATGACGGAAACGATGAGGTGGATTTTCAACGAGCATTGCAACAAAGCTTCGGTGATAGACGAAATTAACTTGCTTTTGACCGAGCGAAAAAAGTTGTTTAGATCAGATGTTTCTTCAGATCGGAAAGTCTCCTCGGTTAAAATATTTCGAATACTTTCGCCAGCACTCTTCTGCTTCTTTCGTGGCGCTTGATCGTCAACATCAAGCTCTCTCTTACTTGATCCTTCGCCATGCATATCCTTCCGATGTCTTCTCAAGTTAGAAATAGATATATATTTCCCACATTGGTCGCATGCACGTTTCGCTTCCTTCTTCTCCATTTTTTTTGCTAAGAAAAAAAAGATGAAGTTACTAAAAATTGCACATTTTTTTGTGGTGTTATTTATATTAGATACGATCTCAATTTTTTCTTAAATAACCAACATGAATCTTTTTGGTTTCCGAAAGCAAACAATGGAGACTGTACACCGCACGACGACAGATCATGAATTTCTACCTTCCGTGTTAACTAAACTCAACGGTCTGTTGATCATTCACCTCAACAGCATTTGGACGAAATTGGATGAGGACGTGGGCAAGATGTTTTATGTTTTTAATAACAATTTACATTTCTACGAAATTCCGATCGACGGGAAACTTCAAATCACCGCGAATCCGGAGAACGTAGGCGAAATCAAAATTTCTACCGGCAAGAACATTTTTCGAATCAAGCACGACAAAATACTTTCTAACATGGCATACGATGTTTCCGCTGGAGATTACCTGTCCGTGGAACTCCTCGGAGATTATGACAAACTTATTCCTCTCTTCGTAGAATTACGAATCGTCTATCCTATTATAAATAACCGTTAACCAAAAATGCCTAACGACATTTTCGGCAACACCAAGCGTGTAGACCATGCAGAAGAGATTCTCATGTTGGACATTCGAGTTAAGAAGTTGAGGAGCGATTTGATTGCTTTGCAGGAGACCTTAAACAAAAGTTTAGAGTCGGAAATCGCCACGCTCCAAACGCAATGTCTCGACCCCATTCTGAAAATCGATTCCGAACTGAAGACGCTGATAAAAAATTATGTCGACGTACCTTCTTACGACAGCGTTCAAAATATACAGTTGAGCGTGGATTCGCTTCAAAATGATTTGGCCAAATTACAGCAATTTCAATCGAAAAATGAAGATTTGGAAAAATTGAAACTCGAAATCGAAGAACGAACTTCCGCAATCGAAAAGAATTTCTCTGAACTTCAAACCGTCGTGAACGATATAGACGCAGAACGCTTGCACGTCGTCGTTTCCAAATTACAAGAAGAATTCACTAGCACGTTGGAAGAAATTAAATCCAAGTTGCAGACTTTGGAAGATACAATGACGAACCTACCATCGTCGGACGAACTGCAGGTCATCGGTAAAAGCGTAGCGAACATAAAAATTCAATTGGAGGCGTATCGAGATTTCGAACACATTCAAACCACCATCGCTACGCTTCAAGCGTCTCTGGAATTGATCAACGAAGAAATTAAAAATATTCACGCTGAAGCAAGAGCGTTGACGAGCATTCAAGACACGTTGAGCACGGTTCAGCAGAAGATCCAATATTTAGAAAATTTGAACGTCGAAACGAATCTCGCTCATTTTCATCACGTACTCGACAACATACAGGGTGACTTGGAATCGTTACGGACGAGCGTGCCTTCGAGCGAAGATTTGGAAAAATTGAAAACGGCGGTGACGGCACTATCCGATTCGAGCGACATCAAAAGTTCGTTGAGCGATCTCGAGAGTAGGGTGGCCAATCTCCCCACCTCCAAAGAATTGCACGCTTTGAAAAGGAACATATCTCGAATGCTGAAACGACTGGAAACGGAAACGGCGAACGTGGAACAGATTCGAGACGAAATTAGTTCGCTGGTGTCGACGCTGCCCACTTCGCAGAGCGTCGCCGACCTTCACACGCAGTTTACAGAGATGCGAAGCATCGTGAACGATCTTACCGAGAAGAGCTCGAAATTGAATCAAGTCGAGAACCTTCAGAACATTGTCGTCAACGTCAGAGATCAAGTTGGAGTGCTGGAATCCACGCAGGAATCGACGCTGGCTTCTTTCGGTGGCAAGTTGCAAGAACTCAACGAAAACTACAAGCAGTTGAACGTGGAAGTGAAAATCAAACCGTCGTTTTCTACCGTAACGGATACCATAATCGAGCATTTGCTGCCTATCGAAAATAAACTCGGACACGTTCACAGTAATCTGCTCGGCGTCGACACTAAATTCGCTAAACTGCATTCTCTGCAAGCCATCGAAATCAACAGCGTACCCAATCAACAGAGAATCTCCACGTTCGTCGAAGGTAACAAACTGTACATGTTGCATCCTTATCATCCGTACTACAAGTTTCTCCTCGATGGCACGATTCAGATAAACGAATTTTCGTACTGGTCTCACGGCAGAAAAGCTAGCGTTCCCACCATGACTTTGATATCGAATCGTGGTGTCCAGAAAGCGGGAAACATTCCTCTGGCACGTTGGAACGAAACGCGCAACATATATGAAATACACGAAGACGAAGATCTCACCGTTTTCGACGTGAGTGCCGGCGATAAGCTGATCATTCAAAACACGAGCGAGGTGCCACCCTCTTTGAATCCCATCACGCTGGTGCTTCTCTTGAAACGTTATCTCTAAAAAAATGTCTAGGCAAGCCATCGTCGAAGAATTGCATAAACCTGCATGCCGTAACTACGAACGTTTGGCTGTGGTAACCAAGGGCATCGACGACCTCTGGCAAAGTGACCTCGTGGAGATGAGCAGCGGCAATTTGAAAAATGTACATAAATTGAATAAGGGCAACAAGTACCTCCTCACCGTCATAGACACGTTTTCGAAATTCGCATGGGCTCTACCTTTGAAGGCGAAAACGGGAACGTGCGTCACGGAAGCATTCAAGACAATTTTTCGCGAAAGCGGCGGCAGACGACCACGGTTTCTGCAAACGGACAAGGGGAAGGAATTTTACAACGCTGTATTCCAAAAGTTTATTCAAAAACATGACATTCGACATTATTCGACCTTCAGTCACATCAAAGCCAGCATCGTGGAAAGATTTAATCGAACCTTGAAAACACACATGTGGAAACGATTCACGCTTCGGGGAAATTACAAATGGGTCGACATCCTGCCGGAACTCGTCGACACCTATAATAATACGGTACACAGAACGATAGGCATGAAGCCAGCTGACGTTACGAAATCTGACGAGCAGCGTTTAATTTCTACCGTTTACTGTCCAAAGTACACACCCGCGACAAAAAAAGCTAAATACAAAATTGGAGACCGGGTGAGGATCAGCAAATTCAAACGCACCTTCGAGAAGGGATTCACAAAAAATTGGAGCACGGAACTTTTTACCGTGGTTCGAGTTTTACCCGGAAACCGACACACGTATATAATAAAAGATAGTAGCAGCGAGATTTTGAAAGGAAGATTTTATGAAGAGGAACTCTCTAAAACAAAACACCCCGACACGTACCTCATCGAGAAAATATTGCGTAGGAAAGGTGACAAACTGTTTGTCAAATGGCTGGGACTTCCGGAAAAGAGTTGGATCGACGCGAACGAAGTGATCTTGTGAGTACGTGGAACGTGGTGAAGCGTCTACCGGATCCGGAAAGTCAAACAAGAAAAAAAAAAAAACGGCGAGTTGCTTCCCGACAGCATCCGCTGTCTGATCGTAGGTCCTTCGGGGTGTGGGAAAACAACACTGCTCGTGGACAATTTTCTCCTCGCACCGAATTGGTTAGATTGGAAGAACAGGCACCTGTACGTGTTCTCGAAAAGTTTGGAGCAAACCAAATACCAGCAACTGATAAAACTGTACGATGGTCTGGACATTGCAACGTTCGCCTCGGAAATAAAACCACTCGACGATTGTCGTGAAAATTCAGTCGTTGTGTTCGACGACGCCATCCTGGAAAATCAAAATAAAATTCGCAACTTTTTCACGCAAGGTCGTCACAAAGGAATAGATTGCTTCTACCTAGCTCAAACGTTTTCCAAAATTCCAAAACAGTTAGTACGCGACAACGCTAATTTCATATGTTTGTTTCGTCAAGATCACACCAACCTCAAGCACGCGTACGATAACTACGTAGGCGGAGACATGAACTACAATCAATTTTCGGAACGCTGCTGCTCTACTTGCTGGAACGGTGACGATTTCGGATTTGCGACGATCGACATGACGAGGAAACCCAACGACGGAAAATACAGAAACAAAATCAACGACTTTCTAAACGTTGCAACGTTGTGAGAAACGACGTATATAAATAAACGTCATGACGAAACGAAAAATCGAGGACGAAAATCTCAAGCTTCGCGATTACCTCGCGAAACGCTTCAAAGGTTGGAAATCCGAGAATCGCGGATTCTACGAAGAGAAGAAACGTCAGGATCAACCTGTGATCGATGCCATCAGCGGTCTAGGTAAAGAAATTAAAAGTGTCACGGAACAAAATAAAAATTTGATCAACGAACTCGTACCGCTCGCAGCTAAAAGTTACCGTACCCACGCCTATTTCGAGCATTCCTTCGACGCCGTTCGAACTAAAGGATGCACCGGCACGACGTCGAGCTATTGGTAGCACGTCGTCGTCTTCGGATAAAATCGAGTTGGGACCTTTGGCACGAGACTACCTGAGTGCGGGGAAATTCGACAAGGATGAAGTGTTCGGATTGTATCCCAGCATGGAAACCAACGAAGGCGGCAATGTGGTGTGGAAGATTGGGAAATCGAAGGTGACCTTCGAAGGCAACGACATTAAAGTCAATTTAGGCGACAAGGATAGTTGGAACAGGTATCCGGGTACGGTGGGACTGTGGGAACTTGTCGCCAAAAAGCAGCCGAAAGATTACACCGACGAAGATTACCAGAGTTACAAGGAAATTCTGATCATGACGGATGCCTTGTACCAGAACAACGACGCCTCGCAGAATAGGGTGAAATCGAGCAGCGGCGAGAAGTACAGGAATCTCATCAAACCGATTTGGAACCAGGTCAAAACAGGCAGCGGCGTCAAACGCTACAACACGTTACCCAAAGAATTCGTTTGGGTGGACGACGTGAGGAAGCTCGTGGACCGATTGTTGGTGATAGCCGGCGAAGAGAATGCAGGCAACCGTAATTTCTACAACGAGAAGGTTGGCATCGTGGACATGATCAGCACGAAACTTTCCAACTTCATCGTGAACGACGACAAGGGCATAGGTTACCTGATCAAAATCATCAACACGCTGCCTCCGAAATTTTGGAACGTGGCCGAAGGAAAGGGACTCGTGAACGACATCATCAACAAGTTACCTTTCGAGATGCATCTACCTGGCTACCAGTACTGCGGACCGGGTACCAAACTCGAGAAAAGATTGGAGAGAGGAGACAAGGGTGTGAATCCGTTGGACGCGGCATGCAAAGATCACGACATCGCCTACAACACCACGCAGACGGATCTGGACGCACGTCACGAAGCAGACAGAAAGTTAGAGCACGCAGCTTTCGAAAGATTCGTGAGCAGAGACGCATCGCTGGGTGAACGGGTCGCCGCACTGGGTACCACCATCGCCATGAACACAAAACAAAAATTGGGGTGGGGTATATAAATAACATACAGTAAAAAATAAACATGTCTCGTATAACTGATTTGCCGCAGGAACTACTATCTAAAATATTCAAAAAGATAGTTAACGGAGATGTTAATAAACTTGTGATCATAGCTAAAACGACGCCGGCATTTCACATGGGATGCGAAATAGTTCTCAAGGACCGTCTTCGGGAGATCAGTGGAATGAGGTGCGGTGATCTCGACACTCTTCTGTCGGCCGCGGGGGAGAAATTGAACGAGAGGTTGGACGAACTGCACGAGGCGAGGCAGGGAAGAAGACGATATACTGATGACTGGCGTAAGTCCAAACAGGAAACTGAAGAAATCATCACGCAAATCATCGCGTTCTCCGAAGCACGAACTTTCTTCCTCTGTTAAAAAAATCTTCGATACAAATCGTGAAAAAAAAAATATATATAAATAACACACATCGTGAAAAAAAATAATTTTTGGTATATATAAATAACACACATCGTGAAAAAAAATTAAATTTCTCTAACACACACACTGAAAATTTCTCTTCTTCGATATGACAACTGAAAAAATAAGTGATCTCCAAGCATTAAAACAAATGCTAAATTTGTCAGTCGAGTATGTAAAAATTCGGGAATTGGAAGTCGACAAATCTTACACGATAACTTCCGGTTCAATCGTTTCTACCCAGTATGGTCCCAAGGTACGCCTGTTGCTCAACGCACAATACAGTCTATTTTTACCAGATCGATACGCTAACATGTTATCGGACGAGAAGCTATCTATTTTAATCGAGAACAAAACTCGAATCGTGTACAAGGGGACAAAGGAACTTCTTGGCAAGAAAACGAAGCACGTAATAGAATTTGTGTAGCGACTGCGGGGCCGTGAAAAAAAAATCTCAGAATATTTATATATAAATAACATACCGTAAAAAACTACACGAGAAAAAATCTCAGAACATATATATAAATAACATACCGTGAAAATAACACATAGAGCATCAACATGAAGCCCAAGGGTGTCGTGTACCAGATACCATACTCCAATCTGAAAAATCTAGGTGCCCTCGATGGGTTACTCACCAAGAAACAACGCGAGAAGAAACGTTCTTGCTTGTCGAAAGGACACGGAATGAAATTGCTGCTCAGCACACCTCAATTGAGACGGTTGCAGCGTTCGCGGAAACAGCAAAAGATCGGAGGTTTCATACTCAGCATCCCGGCCATCCTGGCAGCATTGGGGGCCGTTGGAAGTTTGGCTGGCGGAAGTGCCGCCATCGCGAAAACCGTTATCGACTCGAAGAAGAACAAAGCGGAATTGGAAGAACAGAAACGTCACAACCTGGCCATGGAGAAGAAAGGGGGGAAGGGCGTGATGAGAAAGTTTAAAAAAAAGAAACAACAGCACTCACCAACCGAGACATTGAATCTCTGATCGGACCGTTACAAATCAAACACTTCAGAGGAGTTTTCATGTCCGACTCGTTACCTTCAAGCGTGAAAAGAAGAGAATGCGGAGTAGTCAACTTGGACGGTCAAGAAAATCCTGGCACGCATTGGATATGTTACCACAAAAACGACAATAATAAAGCATTCGTTTTCGATTCTTTCGGAGGTGTTCCACCTACAAATTTAATTCATTATCTGAAAACGAACAAAACCTCTATATACTACAACGACGAACGCATTCAAGATTTCGGAGACGTGAACTGCGGTCATCTCTGCCTCTCCGTGCTCGCGTTTCTCTCTAAAATAAATAACCCTACGATCGAGGATTTCCAGAAAGCACTGTGGAACCTAAAACAGCATCACTAGGATGGGCGTGTTCCATCTCACGAGCGAATCTTCAATCTTGAAACTCACGCTGCACGACGACATCGTCTATCCTAAATCCGTGGCTCTGCGTGCATTCTACAGCATGTACCTCATACCTAACGTCACGCAGCACAACTACAAAATTAGCGTCGGAAGCGAACATATCGTCGTCACGCCAGGACAATACAATCTTTCTACTTTGCAAGCTCAATTACCCAAAGGCACGTACCTTTCTCAAAATTCGGTCACGCACAGAGTGGAAATCCTATCCGCGACGGAGACCGTGGACCTGGGCACCATGGGAGAGCTTTTAGGTTTCGAGAATGACACAAAACTCGAAGCTGGCATCAAGCACGTAGCAACCAACATTCCTAAATTCTTGGCCATAGAGACTCTGAACGTACACTGCAACGTGGCGGAAGGCATGATCACGAAATCTTCGGACGGATTATTAGGAAGTCACAAGCAGACGGGAATCATAGCCACTTTCAAACCAAGTTCCGAGTTCATGGAACCGATCATCTACACGCCCTCTTCGCCGATCTATTTTCCAGTATGTCGCAACCGCATAGACGACATAGAGTTGGTGGTGACGAACGAGAAAGGAGACGCGGTGGATTTCGCAGGTGCCACTACGACAGCCATCGTGGAGATCAACGTATAATAAATAACCATACATGTAAAATGGAGCAAATCGAAAGTTACGAATTGCAATCTTTCCCTCCCAACCGTCGCACGTTCGCCAATCTGAACGAAGCGAACAGGGAGATCGAATACGACGTGGACGTAGGCGACGGGTTCATTCATCCTCACAGAGCGGACCTCTACCTTCAATTCGACGTGGTGAAGAAGGAAAGCGGAGATGCGTTTCCTGCAGCAGCAAACTTGATACTCGTGGACAACTTCGTGCCTCACCTGTTCTCGCAGGTGGAGGTGAGGAAACACGGTACCGTCATCGACAGAATCGATTATCCAGGCATCACGTCGACGGCAGTGGGAACATTGAAATTATCCAAAACGGAGGCAGCGTACTATCAAGCGGGAGGATTCGAAGCGGGGACCAAAATATCGACGACAAGTCACACGGTGCTCTTTCCCATGCGTCTGCTGCCCGGTTTCTTCTCGGACTACAAGGAGATCATGTGGAAGGGAGGACTGCGCGTCACCTTTCGAAGAGCGGCCAACGACAACAACGCACTGATGCGATATGCTACTTTGGGTCCGGACGGCACCACGCCGATAGCCAACACTTTACCCGAAGCAGCGAAATGCGTCATCCGGAGCATGGAATTGAGAATGCCGGTGGTGGAATACGAAACGAACTACGCCCTCAAGTACAAAGCGGAGATCTTGAAAAGTCCGCAGGTGCCGATTCACTTTCACGGTTACCAGTGCGTGCAGAAGATGACATCGGGAAGTCACATGGAATTCGACGTGACGACGCAGTTCAACAACATACAGTTCGACATGCCAGATTTTGTCGTAGTGCTTTTTCAGACCGGACGCGATAAGAATCAGGAAAAAGATTCCAGCAAGTTCGACGACTGCAAGATCAAGAACGTTTATCTCAAGAACGGGAGGAACGAAGTGTTCCCGCGCGAGAATTACAACCTCGACATGACCAAAAACGATTATCTCAAACTTTACGAAGCGTTCTCGGCTTACAAACGCGTGACCGAGGGAAGCGTGGACATGTACTACACCCCCAGCGAATTCAAAGCACGGAGACCCATGACCGTCATCAATACCACAAAAAGAAAGCAGGTGGTGGTCAACGATCGCACCAACATCAAGGTCGTCTGCGAGTTCCACGATGCCTTGCCCGAGGACACCGTGTGTAGCGTCATCCTGGTCGCAGAGAAGTCCTTCGTCCACGACGTGAAGAACGAGAGGGTCACAGAGCAGTTTTAACAGGTTTTTTAACATCTTTTCTTGCACAATAAGGAATTTTTTGTACTAGCACAATCAGTTACAATGGCACAATACAAATTTCACTAGTTCAGATCAGTTACAAATGTCAATTTCATCAGTTATCAGTTACAATATCTTTTTTTCATCACTATAGCACGAGACAATCAGAATTTGCACAAAATTTGTTGTTGCGCGCGCGCATATGTGTGTGTGTGTGTGTGTGTGTGTGTGTGGCACATCGTTCCCGAGAGAGGTTTACAAAGGTCACGATATATAAACATTGCCGGAGTTGGAAAATTACAATAAAGTGCATTCGCTCACCACTGTTGCCAGCTATAGGTCTCTTTCTCTCTCTCTAGCCCTTGCCAAGTTAAAAAAAAATGGGTGTAGGTAGAAGTTGGCAACACTGCGAGAAAATGGAGCTCATGCCTTACAAGAGAAAACCATTAAGGCGAGCTCCACCGAGCTCCATTTTCCGACGTTGAACCCGTGCAGTGTTGCCATCCATCCATCTCTCTCTCTTTTACGGCAGTGCCGGCTCTCCTTGCCCAGTGTGTGTAGGTTGGCAAAAATTGCTTTATGCACTGTAAGGCAAGCCTCAAGCAAAGTTGCCAGCTCTTTGCTTTAGGTTAGGTTAGACCAAAAAAGGCTGTAGGTAGGCTGTCGGTTGTTTAACTCTTCCCTCTCTCTCTCTCCTCTCTCTTTTTTTGTAAAAGGCTATGGCCGTGTCCGGATTGGCAAGCACACCGTCCAGTTCTCTCCCGTTGCTCTCGCGTGCCGTCGAAGTCACGTCCAATTCGTCCGAATCTACATGCCCCCCTTGTAGTACGGTTGTCACTTTTCCCGCCAGGTGTCAGCTCGAACTTCACCCACCGCGCTCTGGGGCGCAGGCGCATCGCACGGAAGCAGAAGGCAGACGCCAAACAAACATGACAATGATTTCCACCTATTTACTAATCATATTAAAAATGTAACACGCTATTTCATCATTTACATTTTTTCTGCATTCAGTATTATCGATAAAATGTTAAAGTATAACTGAGTTTTACATCCTCTAATCAGTAAATATTGTCTGTACAAAGTGAAAGTTAGAATATGGCTGCCAAGCGCAGCGTCACAGCAAGTTCAAGCATGCATCTGTCGCTCCTCTCTGCTCTCCCCTCCGACTCCACGTCTGCCGCGAATTCGGACAACGGAGGTTGGCTGAGTCCCCGGATGGAACGGTGTTCTAGGTGACATCTGCTGCCGATTCGGACGCAGCCTATGGCAAAAGTACCAGTAGGTTGGCAACCTTGCTTTATGCACTGTAAGGCAAGCCTCAAGCAAGATTGCCAGCTCCTTGCTTTAGGTTAGGTTAGACCAAGAAAAAACCTTGGTGATTTTTTTCGAGTAAGATGTTGGCAACACTGCGAGAAAATAGGGGTTATGCCTTACAAGAGCAAACCATTAAGGAGCCTCAAGCAAGGTTGCCAGCTCCTTGCTTTAGGTTAGGTTAGACCAAGAAAAAAACCTTGGTGATTTTTTCGAGTAAGGGGTTGGCAACACTGTCATTTCAAAAGTAGGTCAAAGAACCGTTCTAGAACGAAGCATTAAGAAGCCTCAAGCAAGGTTGCCAGCTCCTTGCTTTAGGTTAGGTTAGACCAAGAAAAAAACCTTGGTAATTTTTTTCGAGTAAGGGGTTGGCAACACTGTCATTTCAAAAGTAGGTCAAAAAGCAGGTCCAGAACAAAGCATTAAGAAGCCTCAAGCAAGGTTGCCAGCTCCTTGCTTTAGGTTAGGTTAGACCAAGAAAAAAACCTTGGTGATTTTTTCGAGTAAGGGGTTGGCAACACTGTCATTTCAAAAGTAGGTCAAAAGACCGGCCCAGAACGTACGGTTTCACCTACTTCAGTCGTCATATAACATGAACACACGCAAACATTCACATGTGCTTTTTATTATTTTGTATTCGGTAAGTACAAGTATATTCTTACATAAATTATTGTTTAATTTAATAAATTGTAAACTCGGAGCCTGCTATACTAACACTCCTTCTGTCTATTGAAAGCGAATGTTGCGTGCATGCGGAAATAACACAGAAAAAAAAGCGGATGGAAGTAATTTAAAATCAGTGGAGCAAGGTTAGTATTACGAGAGCGTAAAAACATGTGCTTTCATTCAACTTCGAAAAATAAGAATAAATGTGTGCATACAGAACACATATGCTTTCTTTTCACAGTTGTAAAATCATATAAATTGTACATGAAGTAAGTTGCGGGAAGGCTCTCTCTTTTATATCTGTGTATATGTTGTACAATTAGGTACAAGTATTGTACAATTAGGTACAAATTGTTGTACAATTATTTCCCCCAGTTGTCCAGTTGGAGTTGGGGGGCATAACACTGGTACTATTTGTAATCACAGTGCTTACTCATGTATTTTGTTTAATATTTTATTTCAAATTCACTGTCAGAAACTAGTGTTGCCAGTTCCTGGATGTAGGTTTACCTACTCTGTTGGTTGTCACTGTCAAGCTTCCAGTAATCGTACAGCATAAAAAGCTATAACCCCCTTCTCAAAATATATACATTGTATACGCCAAGATGCTCAATAGCCTAGCAACACATCATGAAAAAAACATGTCAAGAGAACCCAATAGGTTTATAAGTCAGTGCTGCCAACTCCTATTTGTAGGTTAGCTTAACCTGTGAAAAATCATATAGTAGAATTTTTGTAGAGTGGGTAGGCAACACCGACGAGGCTCGAATTATTATTTGAGGCTCGAAATCATCATTTGATGCTCGTCGGTGTTGGCAATTTCTATTTGTAGGTTAGCTTAGCCAGTAAAAGATCATATAATGGAATTTTATTCGGATGAGTTGGTAAAACCCAAGCCTCAAAAAAAAACATCCAATAGAGTTGCCAAATATAAAAAAAAACAATAGACCCCCCTCATAAAAAACTACAGTAAAAACCCACAGTGTCGCCAACACTAGGCCCCCAACAGTATTGCCAGACATAAAAAATACATAGACCCCTCAGGTCCTTTAATAAAAATTTACAGTGAAAAACCCAGTAGGTTTAACAACACTGTCAATCTACGGCAGTGTTGCCAGATGTAAACAGAGGGCAATAAACCCCCCCCCTCATAAAAAGCTACAGTAATAGGCCACAGTGTTGCCAACTCTGCCCTCAAAATATACATCATAAAAAGCTACGACGAGCCTCAAATAATAATTCCAGCCTCAAAAAAAAATTCAGAACTCTCATGTACGCTGAGGCTAGTGGGGTTAACATACACCGTAAAAGGCTACGCCTCGCCCGAACACATGTACACTCGCACACAAAAAAAAAGCTAAAAAATTATACACCGTGAAAAGCTACGCCGAGTTGGAAACACTGCTGGTGAGGTTAACATACACCGTGAAAAGCTACGCCTCGCCCGAGTTGGCAACACTGCTTGTGAGGTTAACATACACCGTGAAAGGCTTCAAAATATCAGTTGGTGAAATTTTCGTGGGGTGAGTTGGCAACACTGAGCCCCACATGATGATTCGAGCCCCAAATGAGGGCTTAGAACCCGGGCACTAGGTCTACTTTTATATACTAGAAATGGACGCTAATCCACACAAAACTAAAACTGAAATAGCCGCAAATTTAGACATCGCTTATACCACACTTTGCAGTCATTAATAAAAGCAATGCTATTTTAGAGAATTTTCTATAATTGGGTAGTAAAACTATATAGTGTCTACTGTAGTATTTAAGTGTCAAAGTGTTCACTAATAAGGTGGCAATGTATTTAAGAATCAAACTTTTAGATTCGTTAATTTACCACTTTATGACAGAAATAACCTGTATATCTTGTTCCTCAAAATGTATACAATTACAGTATTTTAATAATGATATGACATTGTATTTAAATCTGATTTGTAAGTAATTCTCAGTTATACGTATTATTTATTTTCTCTCCACCTTGACATACGTATAACTCAGGTTCAACTGTATGTGCATAAAAATAAGAAGTACTTTTGAAATAAACATAAACGTTTGAGATTAATCGGTGGGTTACAACTCGACGATTTTAAAATAATCCTTAGCATTAATGCGGTGTTATTGTTGATAGTAATGTTTTGAACTTACAAAGAGCAACAATATTGATGATTTGACACAAGATCGTTGCAGATTGTGAGCAATATAGGAATTTTATTTCGTGCATAATACATCGTATTTCCTCCTTGTACGAAATTGTTTTTATTATTATTATTATTAGAAGAAGAAGAAACCCCGGAAGAAGTGCTTACTTTTGTGCTATCACTCACTGGTATCTACTTTGTCCATAACAGTCCACCATCATATCTGAGCACAAATCAACATATTTTTTTACACAGAAAAACAAACATTTATCTCGTCTCTCTCGATCATCCACAACAATGTCATTCTAGAGTGTCAACAATCCGTCGTAAACTTTATCATAATCGTATTGCGAGGTCGTAATCATTCGATGCCAGTTTGCAATAATATTTTTCAATAATGTTTAATGTAGGAAACAGCATTTCTTTGGGACCATTTGCAATGTAAGTTGAAAAGAAAATGCAGCGTTGCCACTTCTTGTAATAAACAGGTAACAAAATTCCATGTGTTACGTTGAGGAGGATTTGACCAAAGAAATGCGTTCGACTTTGGCGACAGTAGGTCTTTTAAGCATAAAAGCATGCGAGTAAGGGAGAATTCACACCGAAGCGACACGCGACAAGCTACACGTGTCGCTGAGACAGTGCCGTTGCCCCAATAACATGCATCGTCTGTTCTTCGTGCATGCGCAGTGAACGTTTTTGTTTGTACTGAAGAGGCTCGTGTTGCTTGTCGCTTGCCGCTTCGGTAGGGTGACCAGATTTTCTGAAACGAAAATCAGGACATCCATAGGTGCGTACGGGGAGGACTGCAGCTATAACAAAATGGCACAGGGTCAGTGTGTGGAACAGACAGCCCGCAATTTCTCTACCGTTCGACAGACATCGCTGCGTGCTGTGTTGGCCCGTTCCACACATCTTTACTCCGTTGAATAAACATGTGTCTAAAATCGGTTTCTCAATGTGAATTGACAATTATAATGGATTTTAAAAACAAGACCAATATTGTATTTATGGAACTACCCAATACTAAGAAAAAGTAGTTTCGCACAATTGGAAAGAAAGGTTTTTTAACAAATGTTAAAAATCTAAAAATTAAGAATAGTGTTTAAAATCTTTCTGCCTGGACCGTACTAAAATTTCATCACTATGGGATCACCCGTTTCTTATTTATATAATTCCAAAAAAGGCAATACGCAAAATTAAAGAAAAAAACGGCAGTTCTTTGTTCTCACAACGATTAAAAATAGAATTCACACTTGAAAAAAAATTGTTACCGAACAGATCAACGCGCAATTGAATAAGCTAAATTTTGATGTAATTCGTTTTTATGTGGGTCTATTGGTTAATTTTTAATTGGAGTCCAAATTCGAGTATTAATAATTTTTAATCCGACAGTAGTCTGCAAAATGCAGTCCACGGTGTACTACGTGGAATAGAACTTGACATTTGCGTGACTTCGGAAACACACACTTTTTGAACCTTTGCAATGCGACCAACACTGTTACAAAATCTAGTTATTAATCAAATGTAAATACGTTATCCAGGTGTGAGTAGCTGCCGAGTGTTCAATTTGTATGCGTTGAGTAAAAGTTCGCTTTAAAACCTGAAGTTATTCTCTTTGAATGGGAAGTAACTACAAGAAAAATACCAAATCATGTAGTCCCTTTCATGTAATCATCAAGTCAGTTTTTGGATTGCTTCACTTGTCTGCAAATGTTCCGTTGCTCGGTTCCCCTCTATCACATGTTCTAATTTACTTCATTTTGTGCCACTTTTAGCTAATCGCGAAGATGAGATTATATGATGAAATTGAAGAAGGGACACTCACAAAGAACATCCATGCCGGGGCCGAGATTCGAATCCGAGACCTCTGCCGTCGTAGCGTGGTATGATGACCATTCAACAACGGACGTCGGAACATTATACAGGGCATACACAAATGAATGGCGCAGTCTCAAAAGTTAATAAAAAAAGTTATTTCTCACGTTACACGGGCACAACATACACCGTCAGTGGCGGAAACTATCGAAGTTTCTTACGCGTAAATGAAAATTCTTCAGTATGCGTACTATGGGTGGGTATCACAACACACATCACGGTAATCAAAATTATCCCAGACTCGGTGTAGCATGTCTGCTGTAATGGCCTGCAGTGCATACGTCATCCAATCAAGAAGTTCATCGATGGACATGGGCAATGGTGATACATAAACACTACTTTAAAAAAGCCCCAAAACAATGAAATGACATGGTGTAATATCCGGCGAACGGGGTGGCCTGGGGAGAAGGTTTTTGCCGGACGTCCGATCCGGCGCTTTGGAATAACACCATTGAGAAGCACTCATATGTTCCTGTGAAAATTGGGGGAGGGGGGAGCTCCGTCCAGTTGTAGAATGAAACGTCATAATTGGTATTCAGTCAGGGCCCTGCTTGAAGTACCTCTAGTCACCGACTTGGAGGGACTTCACTGAAACGCCTCACGCACTCTTAAATGTTGTCATCAGACACACGAGGTCGGCCAAGCCTTTTGCCTTTACACCAGTTTCCACAAACTGTCGCTGCCACCTGGTTATGTTATTCTCACGTGGTGTGTCTTTTTAAACTGCGCACTAAACTCACGCTGCACTGTAATCACAGATCTGGACACATCTGCTGTGAACGCCATCTTGGAAACTGAACCCGCAGCCTCTCAGTGAGCATGAGAATCGAAATGTTGGTAGCGTATGAGAAACTTGGACAGTTGCCGACGATGACGGCGTATGTTATACCCGTGTAAGGTAGGGTGACCAGATATTTGTTGACCAAAAAAGTATAGTCGATAGGTTGAAGGTGCGCATGAATTTTGCTCTATCACGGGGTCCGCAAAAATCCCGCGCGACTTCTTGACAGTCTAATTATTATGGAAATTATGCAAAATTAAAACTTCCTTTTTATTTTACACTAACTTTGCACAAAAAAACTATATTTTGTGGCTACATAATATCTATTTTAATATTCTGATGCAATTCTTGAATATTCTAAAGCAAATTTCTTGGTATGTTGATCCATATAATTGGAGGAGAATATTTACACACCAATATTGATCAATATTTTGAACAATTTTTAATTATTGCAATTTTCAAGTATCGGTATCGGTGGGAATCGATAAGAGTATCAGCATCGGTATCGGTTCAAAGTGGTATCGGCTCAGCCCTAATCATTATCATTAAATTCCAAGGAACTTGAAATATGTTTTGCTTGTTTATGGAATATGAAAATGACTTGAAATTGTTTATAGGAAATTCTTGAGTCAAGGACAAAATACTTCAGTTTGTTGACATCTTGACGTTTTCCGTTCTGTGGATTTTAAGGCATTTTTACGCGTAAAATAAAGAATGAAATTAAATAGCAAGGAAAATAGTATATTTGGTGATTTTGGCAAATTCAAAAGAGTATAGAGTATATGAACCTCTAAAAGAGTATAATACTCTTAAAAAGAGTATGTCTGGTCACCCTATGTAAGGTGATAAATAAATTTGTTATTAACTTTTGAAAATGTCCTGTATAAATGTGTACAATTAATTTTAGAAGAATTTTTGCTAGCTTGGTCTGTTTGTTCAGGTCTTGAGTAACAAGATCTTCCGCTTGTTATCAAAACTAACGTAAGAAGTTTGACTCCAACATAACTTGCGAATAGTATTATTATTACTTTATTTTGGACCTAACAGTTTTAAGACGTTTTTTGTTTATTATAATATGCATATAAAACATACATAGTTGCTTTACATTATAAATATCCGTCTTTCCAACCCCATCTCACAGACATTAGAATCAAAAAGAAAAACGTTCCTCTTTAGAATTGTATGTTACATTTTCTTGAAAACATCCGGATTGACAACGAAACTTGTCAAATTTATTGGAAACTGAACCTTTAAATTATATTAAGTTTTATGTAGTAATATATTTCTCTCTCTATTATACGTATTTTGGGCATTCCAGTATTGTATGTTGCGTCTGCACTTTCTCAGCCACATTCACATCTCTTATTGTTTCAATATTCCAATTCTGAATAAATGTTGCCTAGTACATATATGACTCGATCTCAGTACATTAATTAATAGAATTACATTTGTTGTACTACCACTGACATGATGAAACCATGGATTGTGTGGCTTGAATTCAGTAAATGATCTGTGTGATTCTCCAACTGTTACAAGTTAATTTAGACACAAATCAAAGCATTCATTCAAAATTTTCTTCTTTTATAAATGTCAGTAATATTTGGAAGGCACGCTGCTTCTTTGCACACTCATGAATACGGGAATTGCCTGTTATATTACCATGTGTTTTAAACCAAGCAAACTCGAAGCTCCATGCGAATGTCTAAACAATGTTCAAGCTTCTTCTCATCAACAATCTTATCGTTAAACGCAACAATTGCGGTTTGATGCATTTCAGTTTCAAACATGAAGAGAACGAAATAAAAGGACTGTTGCTTTTCTGTTAATTTTTTACCTTTTTATATAAGTATGTAGTGCAATTAGCATTATAATTTAAGTTGTTAATAGTGCATAAACTGATAACCCAGAAAACCAATAACAACAAGGAAATAAAACATTCTATACTGTAGTCTATAAAATATTAGGATATTTTTCTTTATTTTAAAAATGGCTTCTCTGCTTCAGTATATGCCTCTCTTATGCCATAGGTGTATCATCGTCATCAGAATTCTACCATGAATGACATTTTTGTAGAAGTTAATATATGATTTAATCCACATATTTAATGGAAACATTATGGTCCTTATTATTATTGACAGTTTTGTTATCACTTCCACTAATTGCATGCGCTGTATTAATAACACTTGTAAGCTTTAAGATATAGACACGTCTGATTAAAAAAAAAAAAAATTAAATTTTGATAAAACAATACACTTAGATTTAAAAAGAAACCGCTCGCCTAAAGATGTTTCCTTCTGGGTTTCAAGACAGCTAAGTGATGAATGAGAGACTCAAAGTCAATTCATGTAAACTCCGTACCAGCTAACTGTAGACCAGGCGAACAATAACAAGTCTCTGCGTAAATAGTGACGCGAGACGGCTCCACCAACGAACAGTGACAGAAACAGGGTTGTGTAATGGGCGACGGGAGTTTTCCAGAATTCCTCCCCATTTCCTCCAGCGTTGCAAACTTTTGAAAAGGATAATACCGAACGCACATGGCAAACGGACCGTATTCTTGTCTGCAGGTCCGTGCGATTAGTTTAAGAATTCCTTAGGGAAATATTACGGATAAATCTGCAAGGGCAAATTTTAACAAGCCGTGCATTTAGCGTACGGAATAAGGTCTGGACCGTACGTCCGTACATGTATGGTCAGGACCGTACGGTTGGCAACGCTGTGCTTTCACCACTCGATTTTCCTCCCCCTCCTCTGCCGATATGAGCGTCCCTGCTCTACAGTTAGCTGGGATGATGTATAGTTTTATTTTGCTATTATCACAATATTGTCAACTCTTCTATTTCTTCAATATCTCATTTCTCTGGGACTCCTGGATTTGCGGCCCCTAGATTATAGCCTAGGATAGCCTAGTGGTGGCAAATCCCCCTGCTGTTACGTAGAAGTGTGTGTTAACAACAAAAACTTTCACGAGCACTACCTGGTGATGTTGAAAGTAACTGAAATGTTTGCTGCAGTGCCGCATGAAGTTAAGCGGAAGAACAAGAAGGCGGAAAATAGAACCATATCGTATTAAATTAGCTGCAGGCCTTTATCAAAAACCACAGACTATCTATAAAAAACGGAAGTAGATACCATTCTTAACAACGATGCTGACGAAAGACAACAGCCGTTTATCTTTGTAGAGACTTGTCGTAAATGCAGGAATCCGTTTCAGCTTAGAATCAGTGGATTTTCAGTTGTATACAAGTAGCGGTATCAATTATATATATGCGCTCAATATGACGATTGATTGATTTTGTGCTTTAAGTCCACTTTATGCACAGTAAGGCTAATAGGGACTGAACCTACACTTTAAAGTGGGATCCGAACCACTTGTGCCTCCACCGGGTATCGAACCCGGGACCCCTTGATAACAAGGCGACGACGCTACCACTGCGCCATTGGGGAGGCCCCAATATGACGACATGACGTAATATGACACTACAAGAGTTAGTTGTGTTTTCGATTAAAATTAGGTTATAAAAAACGGAATTGGATAGAAAATGAACCTTCACACCCGCCTGGGTTGCCCCTGGGAAGAGGGAGCAAAGGAGCACGCCCCCCTTGGGAATTGAATGTATACTTAACATTATATATTATACACATAATTACATTTTAGGTAGAGTAATTTGTGTTAATTATTGCTGATTGATTAATTGATTTTGTGTTTAAGTTCACTTTGTGCACAGTAAGGCTAATAGGGACTGGACCTACAGTTTAAAGTGAAATTATTCCTGAGGCATTATAACTTCAAACTGAAGGGATGTTTTCGAGGGATCGCCGATATTGCGGGGGAAATTACGACTCGTTTGTCCTCCCCTCTGCTTGCCCCTCGCGGGGAAATATCCTGCAGATGTGCAGTCATGGACACTTCTGGATTGTAATAACCAAACTGTAATCAATACATTCATCTGATAAAGTGTCCGGAGAGGATTTACGTTAAACCATATGTAATTTTTATTTTAAAAAAACACTAGGCTTTTTAGCTTATTAAAAAGAATATGAATTATCAAATATAAATGATTGAAATTGTCCATGTAAGTGTCAATTTACTGGGCAATTTCGTTCGAAGAAATAGCGCCATTGTATAACGAAATTCATTTTATGAAAATACAGTCATTTCGATTTGACATGCACGAATTGAATACTGCCCCTCCCCCTTCCTATCATATTTCCATCTAGCTTAGATCAGATAACTGACTGCCAACGAACATAAACCGCTTCTGCGACAATTGATTTTATGTAAGAATCGATGAGGATCCATGTTGTTCGCATATCTGCTTCCACATTTCTGCAAACTCACCGTCCGGCATGTATCCCACAGTTCATAACAAACGAACGTGGTTCATTTGGCTTTTCAAAACTTGTAATTGTTGAATGAATGCAATAAGGAGAAGAATGAGGGCGTTGAATATTTGGGCAACAGTTTCAGGACATAATGTTCCTTCCATCACGTCAGTTACGTTCGTTTGTTAATGAATCACATTTACATATTTTAAAAATTACAAGTAGGACAAATTCAAACACTCACCATGACACCAAATCTCAGCACAGTTGCACACTGAAACCCTGCAGACAGCAGAATCGCTCTCCAATTGGCTCCAGTGCCTGCCCTTCGACTGGCTTCAACGCAGTGTCGCCAAACACTCAACACGTTAAAACCGCACACGCTTGTCATGTAATATAGATCGTACTGGACAGTAGAAACATGCACGCACTTTGTCGATTTACACCTACGGTTGTAGTGTAGTTTGTATGCAGGGCGAAAAATTGTACGAGTGTCTTAGAAATTCAGTTTTTTTATGTGTGTTCTGAGAACTTCATTTTTTAAATATATATATTTTTTAAAGTTGACCGAATTCTCCTGATTCTCATCCACAATAGCAGAATCAGAAATGCCGTATCGCAGTTCAGTATTGACATATCACTCCTGATTATTTTCGAGATATCTAAAATTCTCTCCAGGACTACACACTTAGCGTTCGACAAGGTTTGGGCCGCATGTTCGTATCGAACATTAAATTATTGTAAATGTACGGTTTGCAATGCTGCTTCAAACGGACAGGCGTGAGTGCAGATGTAACTTCTATCTCAGGTTGTCCTTATCTTAGGGACCAATGACGTTTTGGGGGGGGGGGTGTCCAGGGCGTTCGGACCCCCGCCCGAAAGACTTACCAAGTAGTAAAATTAAATAATAAATATATACCTGTTTAGCATTTGTTACATAATCGATGGCATTTATTTTTTATTTCCGCCGAGTTTATTGGAAGGCAAGGAATTGGGATCCTACGGCTTTGAAGAATAGTTCCAAAAACTTATGCACACTGCTACTTATGATAATATACATAACATATTAATCAGGAACTTTACTTTTCGTCAATTGCATCTAACTACTTTTTTGTTATTCAATAAATAATCTATTTATCTATTTGACATTAATTTCCTTGTAAGGGTAGTTTCTTTCATTCAAATTTTGGCGATCATAACTACACGTAAGCTAGATAATGAATACGTGATGTTATATCTCTATTCTTTTACTATTTTTAAACTATTCATGTAATAACATTAATATATTAATTAATTTGCATATTTAATCAATATTATTTTAATTTAATACAATTATTCTAATTAAATTTATTATTATTATTATTATTGAGCCACTTAGTCGAACCCCTCGAAATGTATTTCTAGATACGTGCCTGTTAGGAACTTAGGAAAACTAGAAGAGAACTCTTACTGTGGTGCAATTACGCTGAGAGCCTACTCATGTTAATATAAAATAGAAAAATGTAATACGTGCATTGCACAAAGACTGATACGTTATGAAGATGTTTAAAAGTAGGTGAACAACGAAAAAGTAGTGAAAATTGTTTGTGTACACTGGCGTACGTAGAAGAGGGGTTGATGGGGTTACAGCCCCCTCCGAAATATTGAGAAAATTAACATTTTCAAGTAAAAGCAGTGAAGAACTCGGGGAACAAAGGGGTAAATTCAAAGAAACCTTAAAATGCTCCCGATGGAAAGTTCTAAAAAATACGAAATATCTTGTCGTGTATTCCGCCCTTTAGATAGCAAGTGCGTAGTGAAAACCTTTGCAAATCCAGCTCCGCCCGAAAAAAAAATATATATTTGTATATATATAAAAAATATTTTATTGATTATTTGATTTGACTTGTTTTACTTCGCTTTCTTCCACTTTTGGCTAATCGCGAAGATGAGGATGAGTAATGACATGATGAAATTTCTTAAGGGACACTCACTTACAAAGAGCACCCATGCCCTGGTCGCGATTATAAACTGGGACCCCTGGCGTCGTAGCGCGCTGTGCTACCCACGCTGCGACTGAGGCCGGCTTATTACTTTCATATCCGTATACACCATAACTCACCTTGCTGTTATTCGTAATTTCTTTTTTTTGCCGTAAAGCTACATTTATTCTTCCAGAATTGACTTTGCATCTTTGTGTTTTTCTCTTTTGCATAATTTAACATTTACCAACATAGCCCTATATTATACGTATATACCAATACTATAAGGGTCTCCCCGATGGCGCAGTCGTCACCTTGTAATCAAGGGGTCCAGGGTTCGATACCCGGTGGAGGCACATGGTGGTTCGAATCCCACTTTAAACTGTAAGTCCAGTCCCGATTAGCCTTACTGTGCATAAAGTGGACTTAAAACCCCAAATCAACCAACCAACCAATACTATATAACTCAAATGTAGATAATAAACAAGGCAATAATTAAATCAGAAAAAGACATAGACCTTAAGTAATTTCGTGACTAATTTATTGAAGCGAAACAGAAAGAAAATTCCGCATTACGGCTTTAAGATCGATTGTTTTAATAATAGTAATTTAAAAAAAAATAATAGTTATATTACACAGAGGCTAATGGAGACTGAAGTACACTTTGGGCATGCGTTTAGCCACCGATATTGCAGGAGCAGACCACTTTATTGCAATAGTATATGAGCCGCGGTAGATCAGTCATTGTCGGCCTCCGTGGTGCAATGGTTAGCTTAGCGCGCTACGAAGCCAGGGGTCCCGGGTTAGGACAATGTTGTTTGTGTTTGTCGGGGGATACTACCGCATAAGGGTATTCCTTAAAAAAAAAAAAAATAATAAAAGAAATAGTCATTAGAGCGTCTGACTACCAAGCGAAAGACCCGGGTTCGATCCCCGGGGGGGGGGGGGGCGGAATTTTTTCCACCTGTTCAAGCGGCTCCGGCGTCTACCCAGCGTCGTATAAAGTGAGTACCTGGAGGAAACTCTGGGGGGAAAGGCGGTTAGGGGCGTGGTGTTGATCACATCACCCTCACCTTAGCTACACCATAGTCAGACAGGACAGTCTTTAGGAAACGTAAGGCCTTGCGAATTATTTTCTTTAAAGAAAGAAAGGTGAAAATATAAATAATTATAAAAACAATAATAAATTACTGACGAATATGAGTTATAATAATTTAGGGCCTCCCCGATGGCGCAGTGGTAGCTTCGTTGCCTTGTAATCAAGGGGTCCCGGGTTCGATACCAGGTGGAGGCACAAACTGGTTCGGATCCCACTTTAAACGGTAGGTCCAGCCCCGATTAGCCTTACTATGCATAAAGTGGACTTAAATCACTAAATCAATCAATCAATCAATGTCAATCGATATTTAATAATTTCCCTCACCCTAAAAATGTATTTATTTTTTTCCGGGAGCTGAAATCTGAAGCTATAAAAGGGAAGGAAGAACTTCTAATATTACACTGGCATACACATTTGAACGTTGTTTTTACAAAAACCAGAGTTAATTTTCTTTATAGATTCTGGGTTACTGAGCAAAAATGGCATTCAAAATTCTGCCTTGGTTCTAATTTACAAGATAAATAGACATTTCTATTACACATGTATGGAAGGCAAGGGAATTGACATCTCTTGAAGTGCCGCTTGCTTAAAACCTCTAGTGACTCTCTCTGCTATCATAGAAACATTCCACGTGTATTTGTATCGCTGTTCGAAACAAAAATGTTCTTGTGGAACCACTCCACTGTTCACCTCTCAGGACACCAAAATATTCGGGGAAGAAAGTGAGATGCGGGTTCAGAAAACTCAGCTTCAGTGACATGTTGCAACAGAATTTCTCATAAGAACAAGTAAGCTCTTGTACAAGTCCCTTACGCTTGTTCGACCTCTTCTTCCCACGGAACAATGTGGATACTTTCCAAAATGACTGCCAGCCAGCCATTGTGCTCGACATGATAAAAAAAAAACTGTCAATAATAGTGAAAGTGTCGAACTGCTGGTCTTTAAGGATAATCTCTGAACCAATGAACTCTTACCTAGTTAATATTCTCAGAAGTTAGCTCTGGGAACTTCTCGCACAAGTATGGAAATACGGTTTCATCCTTGTTCAGTGCTTTTACAAATGCTTTCATGCAGCTTGGTGTGTAATTTGCTAGCAAAGCTTTATTGGAATCGACTAGCAACTCGCAAACAATATTTTTCATGCCAGACACAAGAGCTTGTCGGTGAGGCAATTCCTCGTGCTTGTGGACGTCACATTCACCTACAAAGCAACAGTATTTGGCGTACCCATCTCCCAGACCAACTACAGTATCACAATGACTCATGTCACTACAAATTAGCCATTCATGTTACTTATAGCTTATGCTGCTGAGAATCCTATAACTTTCTTTAGCTTGGGTTGGATATGCAACTGGAATGGAATGCATTTTATTTCCATTATGTAGTAGTACAGCTTTCGGACTTGATTGAGTCAATAGAAAGCCTCCATTCGTTTGGTGTAAACTCGATGACTGCATCAAACCTTGAATATTTACGCAGACTGTCATTTCGTCTTTAGCGAGGAAAAATAAGCTGTGTCGGTCAGAAAATTTCATTGGTGAAGTCGTGAAGTTCACGCAATACTTCAGCTTTACATTTGGACAGTTCTGAGTCTCTCATACGTTCACCAAGTTCACAGTGAGTGATTTCGTGTGGTTCATGTGATGAAATAGTTGGCTGATATGTAGGATCATCTGAAGTGGAAAGATGAGGTGAATCAGCAAAAATCACTTCCCCACATATAGCTATAACAAAAGTTTTTTTGGGTTGTCAATAGAAGGACATTGAATCACGAAAGAAGTTACCCAAGAAAATGTGTTGCAAACTGTGAAATACACTTGCTTCGGCTTCTTCACAGAAACCGCGAGCTAAAAATGACATAAAATGACAACTCACTATTGATTAAAATTACTTTGAGCTTTCTATTTTATGCACTTATAAGCCATTTTGGACAAAGATTAACGTTTTGTGGTGTTATCGCAATTGCTAAATATCAATGGCATTCAGTATACAAATAGTCTATGCAGTTTTTTTTGTTACGTTTTACTGTATAACATTAAAACATTAGCCAACCATCAAAAGTTCGAATTCAGCACCTCAAACTCTATAACGATTGGTTGCTTTCGCTTCTGTAAAAAAATAATTTTTCTGTGAGTATTATTGAGTTGAAAACAACGCAAGCATTTAAATGCCTCACACCTGCTTCGTGGCAGTTGAAGGTGTTTTATTGTTGACATTACAATCGGGAGTGCAAGGTCAACAGAATGAAGAAAAGACAAGACAAGACGAAATGCTTTCTATTCAAGAAAAGAATAAATGGGTAAAAATGTCCAAGCAAGTTATCGTGATTTTTTGCTTAAATGTTTCACATGAGTAATACGACAATATATTTTTTTCGGGCCCCTTAGGCTTACTGCCCGCCCGCCTGTATGTTACGTTCATTCCTCTCATTCTTATATATTTTGTTTAAAATTTCTTTTCTCCACCCTCTTTTCTCTCTCTCTCTCTTTATCTCCCACTCACTCTCTTTCCACTTCTTCATTTCTATCTCCCCTTTTCTATGTTATATTCCTCCCCTGATTTCTACCTCTCTCTGTCTCTTCTCTAATGGTTCTTCATCTCTCTTTCTGTGTTTTCTTCCTCCGTCTCTCTTTCTTTCTCACTCTCTCCCTCTTTCTCTCTCTTCATCTCTCTATCATCTCATTTTTCTTTCTTTTCATCCTCGACTTCACTTTAACACTTCTATCTTCTGTACTTATTTTTCTCTCTCTATCATTACCTGTTTATCTTATCTTACTTCTCTTTTTACACCTGCTTCTCCATCTTTTTCCTGCCTCTTTCCATTTTTTTTTTAGCACTGTTACTTTAGGCATGGAACCAAGGCTGTATTGTAAAAGCAGAGATTAGAACGAGAACAGTCAATTCAAGACTGTCGTATAATATTGGAAAAGGTATGTGAACCAAAATTAGTTTAATTTTTCGACCTCTTCAGACATACCAAGCATACTATATCTATCTGATCATTTACACATTTTGATTTGCAGCAAATGGAAAGTGAAGTCAGTGGCATGCGAACCTGTGTCGCGTATTTACAACGTATATTCAGGATAAAATTACGTTTTTTTTGCGCTTTAATGGCTTCTGTACGCTAGGAATATATGCGCAGTCACACGTTGCGTTTACGAGACCGAAGCTTTGCCAAGACTCTACACATTTTTCTTTAATATGTTGTTTTTGTTGTTCTATAAATTATTCTCAACATTTCTCATTACAACCGCCTTTCGGGGCTGAACTCCTACCAGAACTGGGCCCATAAGAGGTCCCCAATACTCGGTCGAACAGTAACCAGATTTGCAGTAGTCAAAATTTGAGTAACACACAATTCAAGATAACTACACATTTATTCAAATTAATCGGTGACTTAGTTACATATTGTTGGTTTAGTTACTGAATATACTATTTCACATGGTCACACATTCAGTGGGAGCGTGCATGAGAGAGAGACAGTAGTTCCTTTCTTCAAAATGGTAATATGAAAGTTAAATCAAATTAAACTTCTTTTGGAATGATCACTTAATCAGTTAGTTACCAATTTATACACTTATGCACGCACAAGGAAATAAAGATCAAACCAATAATACTTAACTGAAAACTAGACTGGGGATTGAAGTGAAGACAAGGCGACTCTCTCTCTCCCATGGCTGCCGATAGACAAGAGCAGTTATCGTCCTACACGTACTCCTCCACTCTTCCACCAATCAGCGCCCTTCAATGACATCACTGTTGACGTACATTCACTGTTGCCAAGCCTTTTCTTCATAATCGCACACTTACACAAATAAAAAAAACAAGAATATGTGATCGAGGGGTTATAAACTTCCCCCCCTGCGATCAAAATAAACTTACGAGGATCACTTTTTTTTTTTTTTTTGTTATTCCTTAGAAATCGTGTTGGTGTAGTTTCACAGGATTTTCCCCTTGATCAGAAGATGAAGTTTGTCTAGACATTCTCTGGGTTATATCCTGCGAAATATACAAAGAAACCAACCAATATCTGACTTCTTACATAAATTAAAACTATCATGTCTCCCTTGTTTTTTTTTTGTGTTTTTTTTCATGATAACTGCAGTCATTTTATAACATTAAATATAGTTTTACACAAACATGACTTATCAATGGGTGAAGTTTACAGTTTATTTACAACCTTGTGAGTTTAGTTTTGTCTTTCGACTAACTTTTACATTTCCTCACAATTCTTATGATTTTTAATTCTTATGAATTTTGAATTCTTATGAATTTTTAATTGTTATGAATGCATTCATATATATATTACTTCAACGTTACAGCCGATAGCTTGCCATACACAAAATGATTATGTTTACAAACAAGACAAGGACATAACAGTATTGATGAACGAAAGACGAATGATTTTCTTACAAACTAATGTTCTATCGGCAGCGTTTTCCCTTTCATTGACCTTATGGTATCTGCACTCTGGGCAGATAACGCTTGAGCAAGGTCACGTGACACCTGCGTTGAACAGAGGGATTTTGCTCGTGTTGCAGCAACACGCTAGATGGAGTGAGATAGCGAGCAATACGAAAAGGTCCCTCATAAGGAAAACTGAGGCTTTTCGTTGTGTGGTCTTTTAAGGACGAGATAACCTGCCTTTTGGCAAGAACAAGATATCCTACTACAAAGGGAATATTGGCAAATCTTTTCTTGTAAAGCTTATTTCGCTTATCCCAATGTTTGTGCAAACAGGCTATTGCGTTTTCCCATTCCTCTTTTAATTGATCTGGAGCAAGGGAATCTTCATTTAAAGTTAATTGCCATTTTATTTCTAGTGGATCATAGAAGTTTCTGCCCGTAAATAGCAAAGCTGGACTGTTATCAATTGCTGAATTGTATGAACAATTAATTGAATATTGAATTTCTTTTAACCCATCCATCCAATGATTTTGTTGCTTAGAAAATAAGGTTCTCAAAGCTCCTTTTAAAGTTTTGATATACCTTTCAGCTAAGTTACTTTGTGGATTGTACGGAGAACAAGTAATGTGTGATGCCTAAATTGAACAAAAAGGAGGTGAAATATTGAGAAACAAAATAGGAAGCGTTATCAGAAACAACTTCCATACAAATCCCCGTATCTAACAATACATTATATAAATGTTTCACAATTATTTTAGATGAAAGTTGCCTTAGTGGCTCCAAACGAACAAATTTTGACATAGCATCTACAATTATAAGTATATATTGATAACCTTTAGATGTTGGTAGGGGGCCGACGATGTCTATGTAATACCTTTGACCTACTTTATTTACTATTTCAGAGGAAAGAGTATTGACTGGTCTTAAATTTCTTTCCTTAGCCTTTTGACAAACATCACAACTCTGACAAAAGGCCTTAACATCTTTGGACATCCCGTCCCACGTGAAATGACGTTGAAGACGTCTAAGAGTTTTCTGCCAATTTCCATGTGCACCACAATATATATTACTATGGAAATAATCCATTAAGTTATTTCTTAAATGTTGCGGTACGCATATTCTGTAAGGCATTCCTTTAGCTCTAGTTTTTCTATACAATACGTCCTTCATTAACTTGTACTTATAACTCGGTACTTTATTCTTACAGTTGGTAATTATCTCACTCAATTGTGAGTCTTTGGCTTGTTCGTCAGGTAATACATGAGAATATATAGGGTGAGACCACATTGACAGATTTAAACTTTGTAATTCATCTTCATCCAATTCTTCAGTATGAAAAATTTTACTGTCGAATATTCTAGATAAGATGTCTGAAGACACATTATCTTTGGCAGTAATATGTTGAATTTCGAACTTAAAGGTTGAGAGTTTTTCTAAATAGCGTGCGTATTTAGTAAATTTCTTTGAACGTCTTATCATCCAAGTCACACTTAAACAGTCCATTTGAATGATAAATGGTTGTGCTTTCAAGTAACATGAAAATTTATCGAGTGCTAACATTAAACTATATAATTCTATGTCATAAATGGTTTTAGTTTTTTCATTTTCTTTTAGTCTTCTTGAGTGGAAAGAGACTGGTCTTAAGTTACCTGTCTCGTCTTCCTGTAACAGAATTGCACCATAGCCAGACAGACTGCCATCAGCTTGAACAACAAATCGTTTATTCATGTCTGGTAATTTTAACACTACATTTTCCTGAAACAACCTTTTAACATGATCTAATGCCTTTTGTTGGCAAGCCCCCCATACAAATTTTACATTTTTTCTTTTCAACTCGTTTAAAGGACCAATTATTTCTTGGAACTGGGGTATATATCTCGAAAAATAAGTAAGGAACCCTACCAATTTCATCAATCCTCGCAGATTTTTAGGGGGATTTAATTGCTTAATTGCTTCGACTCGTTCTGGGTCCATTATTAAATTTTCATTCTTAATAATAAAGCCCAAGAATTTAATTTCTTCCTTAAGAAACTGTGACTTACTAGGAGAAATGGTAACCCCAAATTTTCTCATTCGGTCTAACACTATTTTCAAATGTTCAAAGTGAGAGCCTTTATCTTTTGAAAATATAATTAAATCGTCACAATACCAATAAAGAAAGTTTCCTTTTAGATCTCCAAAGATCATTTGCATTGCTCTAGCTAGAGCCGCTGGACCAATCGTCAATCCGAAGGGAATGGTACGAAATTGATATTGATTGTCTTGGGTAACAAAGGCTGTTACTTTACGGCTCTCTTCGTCTAACAAGATTTGATGAAAAGCCTTTTTGCAATCCAAAACCGAATAAATATTTCCTTGACTCAAAATTGATAAACTTTCTTCTAGATTACTAGGAGGAAACCCATCAAACATTATATGTTCATTCGTCTTAGAATAATTAACAACTAAGCGTTTAGATTTGCTTTTCTGATCGACCAAGAAACAAGGTGCAGCATAACTACTATTCGATGGTTCAATTACATTTTGTTCTAACAAATCTTTAATTATAGCGTTTACTTCTTTCCTTCTGTCAGGGGACGAAGCATAGGGAGCTGTGCGAACAGGTGTTTGATCTTTCATTTTTATAGTGTATACAAAATCCTTAATTAACCCTATCTTATCAGTTATTACATCACTGTAAGTTCGTTTTAACTCACCGATTCTTTGAGTGTACACATCATCGGGAGGATCTATTGAAGTTTCTAAAGCATTCATTGTTGAAGGCTGAGTAGTCTTCTTTTTCCAGCTTCTTCGGTTCCATCTCTGAAATGAAGTTTGGGGACGCGTCTGTCTTCCTGCAGTGGACTCCAACGAAGTGGACGTTTCCGGAAAGGAAATTTTCACCTGTCCCTGTGAAGAATTTTCCTGCGAAACATGAGTGGTATTAATTAAACTATCACAGTTCCACACTATAGGCAAAATGTCTGGCACGTTCTCGAAACGAACTATTCCTTGATTCATATCCAAAATTGCTTTAGTTCGTATCTGAAATTTTACACCAAGAATAGCATCTACGGGTAAATTTTCCACTACATAAAAGTTCACTGGCCAAGTTAACTTTCCTAGGCGAACTATCACAGTAACTTGCTTATTAACTTGTAACAGAGCTGTTACCGGTCATCACTTGACAGTTTTGAGGAACAATCTTTATTGCTCTTTTAGCTTCGAGAAGTTGCAAAGTTGTACTTTTAATTAAGTTATCAGTTGATCCCGTGTCTAAACATATATTTACTGGTAAATGTTCTAAATAACCATTTACAAACACTGCTTTGATACTGTTCGTACTTACGGTATTTGAAGAAGAAAACATCACCTGAGAAGTTGAGGGCATCCGTGAACGATCCTTCGCTCGGAATTTAGAATATGACTGGTTCCTGTAAGTACTAAAAGAAGCATTTTTTTCTTTCTTAGTTCCCAGTAATTCCATTTTTCTCTTCTCTCCACCATAAAAATCTTGAGTGAGACGGCTATGTTGATGAAAAAGAGTTAGCTTCTTTTTCAACATTTTTAGTGTGGTAATCGGTTCTTGAAACATTAGCTGTCTTGAAATGTGTGGTAAAAGTCTCTCCACTAACATGCTCACGAATGTTTCTTCTAACGTTGTCACTGGCAAAATTAGTGCGGCACGTATTCTACTGTCAAGGAATTCCACTATATCCTCATTCTTATCTTGCACTCTTAATACATATTTAGTGATCAGTCTTTCGCGACTCAAAGAATTTACAAATTTATTCACGAAATTATCACAGACTTGCTTCCAAGAATAACCTTTATAAATATTTTCTATCCATAATTTACTCATACTATCAGGCAATTTACTCATTACAGCCAACATGATATCCATTAGGGGATACAGCCTCTTTTCTATTATTAATTGTACATTATACAAAAATTCAAAGATACTTTCCGCTGTGTCATCTTTCACAACGGGGACTTACTTGTATTAATTGCAACAACGTTTGCTGTGCTAAATTTGTAGACAATTTATTTAGGGCACTCCCTGTAAAAACTGTAGGACCCAATTCCTCATCACTAGAACTGGAGCCACTGAAAGACATTAAATTGCAAGCGGGCCGTCTATCAACCCACAACGGCTTACGAGGAAGCCTCGAACACGTCTGCTGTACCTGACCTTCCCTTTGCTGGGTTGCCAAGTTTGGCGGAGAAGTTTGCATTTCTCTCGTTAGTGCTAAGTGTTCATGTCTTGTTGAAGAAATTGGAGGAATATACACAGTTGATTCTGAATCAATTGGCAAGAGTGGATCTGGTAGTCCAGTTATATCTATAGTATCAAGAGGGTTTAATGCAAAAGCCATTTTTGACCGTAGTTCCATTTGACTGATAAAGCTTTGTTATTTCGTATCTACTCACGACCAGGAAATGGGGAGACAAAACTGAATACCTCCGTTGGCTACTAAACATGTGACTCAACACGCTTAATTTCCATATTCAGCGGAATCATTTACCCAAGCCGTAACAAGCATTGTGTCAAATTTTGAGTACTGAAAATAAAGTTTTTTTGTTTTTTTTACACTATAACTGAGCATTAAGAACCATGCTCTGACTTACAACCGCCTTTCGGGGCTGAACTCCTACCAGAACTGGGCCCATAAGAGGTCCCCAATACTCGGTCGAACAGTAACCAGATTTGCAGTAGTCAAAATTTGAGTAACACACAATTCAAGATAACTACACATTTATTCAAATTAATCGGTGACTTAGTTACATATTGTTGGTTTAGTTACTGAATATACTATTTCACATGGTCACACATTCAGTGGGAGCGTGCATGAGAGAGAGACAGTAGTTCCTTTCTTCAAAATGGTAATATGAAAGTTAAATCAAATTAAACTTCTTTTGGAATGATCACTTAATCAGTTAGTTACCAATTTATACACTTATGCACGCACAAGGAAATAAAGATCAAACCAATAATACTTAACTGAAAACTAGACTGGGGATTGAAGTGAAGACAAGGCGACTCTCTCTCTCCCATGGCTGCCGATAGACAAGAGCAGTTATCGTCCTACACGTACTCCTCCACTCTTCCACCAATCAGCGCCCTTCAATGACATCACTGTTGACGTACATTCACTGTTGCCAAGCCTTTTCTTCATAATCGCACACTTACACAAATAAAAAAAACAAGAATATGTGATCGAGGAGTTATATCATGCAGACTAGGCTAGATGGGGGAGCTAAGACTATCTTACGTTAGGCTACAGCCCCTAGCCCACATTGTGATGACGACACTGTTATAAATGGACAAAACTTTCTCAAAGTGTAGAAGGCGTTATTAATATGAATAACTTTTATTCGTGATGTTTTGCTTAATGACGCCTCGTTTTCTTTCTACAAACCTACGTAAAATGTTCACTTTATTCTGTATTTATGCAACAACACATCACAGATTCTCGGAATTATTGGGTTGATGCATTAGTTCGGACAGTATTTTCACCGTGGCAAAAGTATTTTTATTTGGTACTAATTTGAGATTAGCAAAAGATATAAATTAATCAGTAATATATTTGCCTTCATTGTCCATGACTGTCTACCAACGCTGGGGCAGTTTTTCAATTCAACGCCTGAAGAAATCAGCTGATTCGGGGTTAAATGCATCGTCAAGCCAAGTTTGAAGAGCATTTTCGTCACAAAAGGAGCTTCCTTGAAGATGGATTGAGAGCTGAAAAGGTAGCAATCCAAGGGCGCAAGATCGGGGAAGTAAGGAGGATGTGAAGTAACTACCCATCCAAGCTCCTGAATAGCAGCTTTTGTCATGTTAGCGGAGTGAGTGAGGATGTGCATTATCGTGTCGCAGCACTTGATGTTGTTTTCCTGGCCTACTCGCTGATTTGGTTGTTTTCATTTAATGCGTGCGGTATCCTGAATCTTACCCATGGAATGTAAATGTCGCACGATGGTTGAATGGTCACAGTTCATTACATTTGCTAATTCTCGAGTCGACTGATGTGGATCCTCGTGGATTAAAGCGTTTAAACTGTTTTCATTAAAGACCGATGGTTTTACTGGTGGAGAAACGCTTAAGTCAAAAATGCCCTCTTTGTAATGACAAAATCATTTTCTTGCCCTGCTTTTACCGTTGGAATTTTCCCCGTACAAGGTACAAATGTTTCCAGCCTCCTCCACTGCATTTGCCCTTATGTTATACTCAGACATAAGAATATGACGGAGCTTCCCCGATGGCGCAGTGGTAGCGTCGTTGCTTTGTATTCAAGGGGTCTCGGGTTCGATACCCGGTGGAGGCACATAGTGGTTCGGATCCCACTATAAACTGTAGGTCCAGTCCAAATTAGCCTTACTGTGCACAAAGTGGACTTAAAACACCAAATCAATCAAACAAACAAACAAGAATATGACGGAAATGCTCCCCCCTTCCATTGGACACTTATTGTTCTTTAGCCCTAGTATTTCTCCAAATTTGTAAAATTCAATGCGTATTCACAAGCACAACAACGCCACTCCAATTAATGAACATTAAACGATAAACAAAATCCTAACACCGCAGTGTTGCCATACCAAACACAAACGCTACGAACTTATGCATCAACCCAACATTTTAACTCGCTGTGTTTGGAAAGCACCGATGGCACCTCATACCTCGCTTTTCTGCATATTGGGCTAATCGTGACGATGAGGATGGATATATTTATGCCATGTTCATAAAAGTTAGGTTTATCATGACAATGGCGCAAATGGTTGTTGCAATTGTAAAATATAATACTAGCCTCTCCATACACGGAATGCGAACACAGGACTCTTACTTTCACAGTGGAGTACGCAAATCAATAGACCACTAATGCCACCTTCTCCCCTCTTTTCAGTTGACACGTTCTAAGCACAATTACTTCACGCGTCGTATTATTATACTATTAATATTAACTTAATAATACTCGGCGGTGAACGATGAGACTCGGTGAAGTACACAGACTCCTCTCAGGTACAGGGATAGTGTTAGGCAAAGACAATATTCACAGCACAGAGAAATAAAACCACCTTACTGCCGTATGTATAAACTGAAAAGTTTTATTCTTTATTTATTGCAATTATAAAGCAACTATACTTGAGACGAAGGCGAGGATTTCGCTTTGTCGATGAATTGACTCAATTAAAACGCATAAAACTCAATGCGTGGCTATCGGCAAGCCTATGATCACATAGACCTAGCTTGCGCCCCGAACTACCACACCAAGAGATATGCAATGATAACTGAGCCAATATTTGCTCTTTAGCCTTTTATTTCCAAATTAATCCTTAGGCTAACTTTATTATTTGACGTAGAATGGTTGCAGTATTGTGCATATCATCAATGCATGGCTATCGGCGTACCTATGATCACATAAGCCTAGCTTGCGCCCCGAACTACCATACCAAGATGTATGCACAACACCGAGGAGTTCTTTTTAAGTTTAAAAGCTTCGTCGATCCGTGGCGAAAAAGTGTGATGATTTCTTACACGACATCCTCGCTTTTATACTATTTTCGAGAACACAGATTAAAGTACAGATGAATCACTCACTATCTACAAAAGGATACTATCAACAAAACTGACATCTATACATCTTTAGAAATACAAATTCGTATAGTGCACTCTTGCAAACAAAGATACATTAAATTACCCATAATATAGCATAAAGTACAATAAACAATAAACAAAAGATATACATTACAAACAAGGTGCATTATTACATATAATAACAAAGAAATTACGCTTTCTTTTACAAAAATAAATACATTAGTGACATATCTTCTACTGGTGACGTCACATAAAAATGTGGATCATATCATCGTAATATGTTGTTTACACAAGGTCTGTAAATAAAGTAATCAGATTGGCAACACTGCACGTCATCTGGCAACGCTGCGAGCTCACCCGTCAGGGGAAGGCTAGATAAACATCTCATTGCCGTTATTACAAGTTGCAAGTTCCGAGCAGCAAATGCTATTCTCGTAATTGCAGTTTTTTGTGAAGCGGTTGTTCGTCGTGTGTCACGGATATGGAAGAGCGTCGTCAAGCGCCTGGACTCACAGTCAGTATAATCCTCGGTGGGCAAGATCGTATTTAGGGGGGGCGGGTCCAGGGGTCCGGAGGCCCCCTCACCGAGAGACTTACTAAGTACAAGAATTAAATCATTAAAATAATGAATAAAAATAAAATAACTAACATTAAATAATGAAAATATATCGAGGGTTCCCACCAAACTCATTGGACGGCAAGGATTATATTGTGGTGATCATACCTATCATACTACTTTGAATGACGTACCAAAGATTATGCAAGATTTATTACTACTTATAACGTAACATTCATAAAACATCACCAGGAACTTTACTTTTCGGCAACTGGATCTAACATCCCATTTTTTATATTCAATAAGTATTCAATTCTTTATCTATTTGGCAGTAATTTCCTTGCCAGGGCAGCTTTTTTTTTTTTACAAATTTTGCCGAACCTAGCTACACGTAAGCTAATGATTGCGTGCTGCTCGTCAGGGGTGCCCCCCCCCAAAAAAGGCCAATGGCGCATTTACCCCAAATCATGTCATAAATAATCCCGCTAATTATTTAGTTACGACAGCGTGTCTACTGAAAGTACCTTTTTTTTTTTACGCTGTACTTAACACTATACTTGATCTGCCCTTTCCCCTAAACATAGGTACAAATCCTCCCCCCATCCAGGATGTTGGACACATTATCGCCTAGAATAGTTTATCATAATCCTTCCTCCCCAATGGATGAATACGTAAGAATTATTTTTTATTCTAATATAATAGCACAGATAAAGATAGCCTGTTAAACTGTCCATGTCAAGACAAACCCATAATAGCACGATTCAATTTTGTCTTTACAACAATCATATCTAAGTTATGTTTCATTGCTTGAAATACAACTTCAACGTTAACTTTTCCTAAAACAGCAAGATTATTACCATTTTCTGCTTTCAAGATGATAGGAAAATTGTGTATAGTGCAACCTCGCAATGAAGACTCAAAATGTCTACTGTCAATTAAAGCAAGGTTATTAGAAGTAGAATTAAAGTATAAACAGAACCTGTATCCACTAGGAATGGAATCTTAGAATTGTTGACTTGTAAGTCGATAAATAATGATCCATGTGTATGCCAAACAGATTCACTTTCTTTAGTAACGAAAGCAGTGAAAATTTCAGGACACTGAGCATTACATTGGATACCAGGGGCGCTGCAATCAACAAGTTTGCTCAGATTTTTCTATTTTCATATCTGCAAAATTTGTGATCTGTGGGAATGCATGGCACATTAAAATCTGAAAAATCAATGGATGATTCTCGGAACATATGTTTGAAATTGCTGTGATTGTAAGGTACAATCCTATGTTTTGAATGAGCTAGAACATTGATAGATTTTTTATTAACACGTGTGTTAAGTACAATGTTTGTGCTAGAAACCAATTTGTTTTTGCGAGAATTGTTATATTCTCTCTTTTTGCAAGCTGTTAAGAAATGATTTTTCTTTTTGCAGTATCTTCAAGTAGCCCCCGAAAGCTTGGCATTTCCGGTTAGGATGAAAAAAATTACAATAATCACACGGTTTACCAGATTCATTGTTTGATTTGTTACCAATATTCCTTGTATCAGTTCTATTTTGTCTGATGTTCATTTGAAGATTGCCCTTGCACCTGTTTTGGATTTGCGAAGTGAATTCAGTCGGAGTTTCAGAATGTTACACAGCATTCTTTGAGCGACTTTGGTTAACAATTCCTTCATTCAATTCTATCTCAGTAAGATACATGGCCGTATCTATTGTCTTATTCAAGGTCAATTCAGGATCTGACAATAGTCTATTTCTAACACGCACACTTCTCATACCAAGAATAAATACGTCGCGGCACATGGAATCAATAAGATCACCAAATCCATATTTTGAGGCTTGTTCTTTGATTTGCACAATGAAATCAGGAATGCTTTGATTACATTTCTGTTTAATAAGAAAAAACTTATGCCTTTCAAGTACGGGATTCTTCTTGGGCTCATAATGACGGATCAATGTTTGTTGAATTTGAGCAAGACTGAGCTCTGATATTGATTTAGGTTGTATAAGATTATACAAATCAGCATACGATCTGTGCCCTATTGCTGCTAATAGAACATGTTTAGCCTTAACATCGGGAATGTCTGAAGCTTTGCAGAAATGTTCGAATCTATCGAAGTATTGTTTAATACTTTCCTGCTCCCTGCAGAATTCAGAAAATTGTGACAACTTTTGCATTGTGTACAGAGATTCTTACCTCCAACAGACAGCTTGAAGAACAGTCACAAGGAATATGTAGAATTATGAGAAATAGGTATCAAATGAAGTTCCCAACATCCTTGTCGCAATTTTTGGGTTTTGGGTTCTTTCTGTTCTTCGGGGATCCAGGAAATGGAGTAAAGAATACAACAGGAGTTCGAACATAAAAGTGTATAATTCACGAACAAGATTAGAGAATTAATATAACAACTTACATTATGGCATAAATACAAGAAGTCTCGCCCCAAAGAACGGCTTTAACTTTGAGGCATACATGACAGAAACTCTAACACAGACTGATGAGAAACAACACCTAATAACCAGGTCTGGCGTTCACTGCTGATGCAGATCAAGTCCGAAGTATATGTTCAATCGGTATACGACAGAATGTTTATACTATTCTTGCATTGTTTTATATTTGTATTTTTATACTATCCTTGTATTATGTTTTATATTTGTACTGATGACGACATCTACTGCATTATTGTAATACTCAATAACAAATAAACATATTCATATGGAAGCGAGATGACTGGCCTCATTGTGCTGATTTTGTGACCGAGATTTTGCAACACAATCCTTGATGGGAATGAGTACCTTCAACGTGGATTCTTTCCAAATCTCTGAGAATGTGAACAGGCACAGTGTGCGAATATGAGGTTTATAAAATCCACATTTAGTTATGAAAAATGAAAGATATAGCCCTACATTAAATGTCTGGTGCAGCTTGATGCATCTTTTTTGCCAAGCATACAATCACAGCTAACATTTACCTGGATATGATGCAACTTGTGGCACTTCAACTGAATGACTTGGACAATTTTCCAGCAAGATGGTGCACTACATAGGGGATTAATCATTCGAGAATTCCTGGATGAGATATTTTCTGACAGGTGGATGGGACACGACGGTCAGACACCCAGCTAAAGGCAATGTTCCCCGTGCATATAGAACCGTGCCAAGAAAGCACATTTAGGGGATGTAGGGGTAGAGCTCTACGCATTCTTGATCTTGGCCATTTTTTTTGGAGGTGATGTGATCAGCACCATGCTCCAGCCACCTTTACCCCAGGTACGCATTGATTTGAGGCTGGGTGAGACCCTTCATGCGGGACAACGGTGGAAAAATTCCAACCTAGATCGCCCAACCTGGAAATCGAACCTGGGTATCCCACATGGCAGTCAGGTGCACTAGAGACTCAACCACCATACCTCTGAACCCAAGCCACCACCATTGCCAGCTCGACTCTTTTCTGTGGGGTTATGTCAAGGACACACATGAAACACAAGTGTACCTGATCGCAACCTATTGAGAAGGATAACTGATGCCATTGCATGTGCCACCCAAGAAATGTTGCACAACACATACACGAATTTGAATATCGCTTAGACATTCTGCAAGCAACACAGCACACATGTGGAAGTGCATTGACATTGTAAATAAACAACAGGAGTTTCTCTTTCTTTTGACCCAAGCCACGCAGCTGTAACTGTAATAGTTCCTCCTTTGTAATATTGGAAAGACTTTATGACCACCCTGTAGTTTTGTGCACCATAAATATATATTTTAAAACTGAATAATTAAAATTAAATTAATTAAGGTAACTGTGCAATGGTTCTTTTTATGGTAGTTGGATGGTAGCGGAAATTTAGTGTCATTTCTAGTCAAATTTTTATGGCATGGTCCTCAAAATTATATAGGGTATCCCAATAAAAGCGACTGATTTAATATGCTTAAGTAAATACTGTATATTTACAAAATGGCAACTTTTTTTACATCATTACAATGGGTAAATGTTCCGATTTAGGAATGAAAGATGACATCCGACATATGTCCCTCACGACTTGCTCTGCAGGACCTCTCTCTCGATGAAATTTATAATCACTTTTTCACATACTTGCTCATTGATGTGGCTAACAGCCCCGGCCCTAGGAATTTTGCCGCCCTGCGCAATTTTACTTCTTGCTGCTCACACCCCAAAATACGTACAAAGAAAACAATGTATGAACAACTAAGCTTGTTACCTGTTGCAATTTCACATGGTATAACCAATTTTTAACATAATAAAATGAAAGAATACATAATGTGAGAAGATAAGTTATTCATAAATAAAAATAATAATATATATTTAAGCCTAATAATAATAAAATATCTGTTGCATGCATTTACTCACCATAGTTTCTGCCGACATGCAGAACTCTCAGCTCTCCTGTTTTGTTTCACTATTTCTTCATGACTATTTATACTGTACATAATTATGTACATTTTCCAGAACGTTGTACATGAAGTAACATATCTTCACTTCATCACTATTTTCAATAAACTATGTATGTACAATTATGTACGCCTCGTAAACCACGATTTCTGCATGATTACACTATTCCCTTTGTACCTCCCCCCCCCCTTAAGTTGCAAAGCTTAAAAATGAACTTTCTAGCTTTTCTATTTGCAAAGTCACGACTAACAGAACCATAGTATAATTTTTGACCAATTTCATGTTCAATTGAGATCATGGCGCAAGTCCTTCTGATAGTAATTCGCCCATTGTGGAACGTAAATAAGTTTTAATAAGCTTCAGTTTCGAAAAACTACGTTCACCACTTGCAACTGTTACTGGCAAAGTAAGCAGTATTCTCAAAGCTATGGCTACATTTGGAGCGAAACAATTGTCAATAATGTAGTGCAACAAAACAAATAATTTTTAAATCTCTTACAACGACTTGACAAACCAGTTGTTTTAATGACAGCACAAATACACAAGTCTCTCAATACACAGTCACACTCAAACACACACGCGTTCCCACACATGACATACACTAACTACAATAATGTTATACCGTCAAAATCGTAAATGAGGTGCAACGAGCAGAGACAAAAACACCGGACATTTGTACTTACTATTGCGTCTTGCGCGATTCGACAATACCTAACATCACCACCTTTCGCGATCAACATGTCAAAGAACAATGCAGCTCTATTTCCGACTACCAAATGTGACACGTCAGTTGAACTCAAACCTCGATAACAGGGAGCAGGGGTGGATGGATGACTGGCGGACTGGCGCATGATCAAACAATAGATAGCGTTGTAACTTGGCACCGCACACGTACAGTAAACGTTGCTTACCATTTTCACAGATAAAACAATAATACAAGGTAACCAAAAAAGTTCTTGCCATTCTAGACATTGGACGGTATGTACCTTTAGGTTTTGAAGTAATCTCCATCAACATCCAACACCTTTTGCCAACGTTCCTGCAGCTACACAATACCCTGGTGATAAAACTCATAGGGCTTGGATGCAAAGAAGTCCGTGAGTGCATTCCGCAGGTCTCCCTCATTTGCAAAGGATCTCCCACGGAGGTGGTTGTCGACGGAATGAAACAGGTGGTAATCTGTTGGTGCAAGGTCCGGTGAATATGGTGGATGGCACAGTGTCTCCCTGCCAAGTTGCTGAAGGGTCTCCCGGGTTCTCTTTGCCACATGTGGCTTGGCATTGTCATGCAGGAACAGCACACCCTTGCGATTCACCAATGCCGGCTCCTTCTGCCGCAATGCACGGTGCACCCTTTGCAACTGCTGAGAGTAGAGGTCAGCAGTGATGGTGTGACAAGGTGGAAGCGAGTTCGTAATGCACCACTTGCTGACAATTCCACCGTACAGAGAGCATAACCTTTCGTGGGTGCAGAGGTGGTCTTGAGGTGTGAGGAACAGGGTCACGTGGCGACAACCAATGTCCGGTACACTTGGGAGTGTCATAGAGGACCCACTTTTCGTCACCAGTGAGCAAGCGATCAAATATGGGTGTGTTCAGGTGCCGAGTGAGCAAGGACAAACAGGCTGTCACTCATTGTTCCTTGTTGGCTGCCGACAATGTGTGGGGTACCCACTTGTATGACTTCCCTATCCCATGCAGGTGCATTCTGACTGTTTCAGCGGAAACATGGAACCTTTCTGCAAGTACATCACACGTTAGACCACTGTCCTCCTCGATGGCTGCTTTCAGGGCCTCGTCATCCAACACATGTGGTCGTCCACTGAGAGGTTCATCCGAAAGCTCACATCTCCCGAACGGAATTTCTGGAACCAATGCCTGGCAGTGCGTTCGTTCACGGCATTCTCCCCAAATGCCTGGCAAATGCGGCGACTTGATGTGGCAGCTAACAGGCCCACTTTAAAGTCATATAACAAACACACGCGAACAAGCTGCTTCAATACCTCCACTTCTCTTCGACACTGGACGAGCTATGACTGCTGTGTGTGCCGAACGTGCCTGTATTACTGACAGTCGATGGTCAGACTAACTCCCGATGGCTTGGCAGGCACGTGCGTCATTTCGTTTCCTCTCTGTGAGCGCATGATTAATGAGACGTAAAAAACGGCAAGAACTTTTTTCGTTACCTTGTAGCTGCTTCTGTAAGAGGTCAACTAATATAAACTTTCGTTTTGCAATTACTCTTTGCTTTTCTTATCCGTTTCTGCTTTATACCACATATGCAAATGGATTTATTTTTAATTTTCTCCGCCCCACGACGACCAAACTGCCTCAAATAATGCAGCTTCCATTTTTTATACATTTTGCCGCACCCTTGAGCTCGCCGCCCTGTGCAAATGCACGTGTTGCACGTATGGTAGAGCCGGTCCTGGTGGCTAATAACACAATTCAATTTTGTCTTGAGTTCTCACACTGTTCTGGGTTTGTTTGCGTAGACCTTTGATTGATGTGCAGAATCCAACTGTTGTGAACGAAGCCGAATGATTTTTTTTGGACTTGCAATAATGCTGTCATGCACAATAGCAATGTTTTCAACAGACCAGATAAGATCGAATGTCTTATATTGAACCAGTTTCCTTAAATTTCTTGATCAACTTGCAAACTGTACTCTCATTGTAGTGAAACATCTGTTGATAGTATTACCTGTGGATCAGATAAATATGTAATTCGCCTTAATTTTTTGTTAGTAAAACCTCTTTTCCTCAGCCGACAAAGATAAAACTCATCAAAATATCAGCTATTTATAAATGGTGGATTCTCACTCCACCCATACTATTTTTTTTTTGCTAAAAGATGATTGATATGTTTAAAAGGCAGGAATTTGATTTCATTTTCAACTGTAATTTCAAGTAAAATGTCAAAATTCAATAAATCAAGACTACTTTTGTGGTACTGTGTAGTGTAGAACATGGGAGAGGGTAGTAATTCTTACTTCGTGGGCAACTAAACTTCCTCATGAAAGAGAGAAAAAATGACCTCAGGCCAACTTAATTAAATGTGCAATGATGAATGTTGGGAACTTAATGTAGCCACAGAAATTGGCATATTGTGATGCAACTCTCAATCTGTGTTTCTTGCACACTTGTACATGCAAGTATGTCAGGTTTAAGCTATTATAAAGCTTAAGAAATAATCTTCTTTTTTTCCAACTTTATCATTAAATTACTTGGTAATATACATAATCAGGGAATGGATTCATATCTAAATACATATTTTTGTATGAGCCCAACCCTGTGGCCGAGTGGTTAGCACATCGTGCTGCGACGTCAAGGGTCCCGGGTTCGAATCCCAGTTGGGCTTGGTTGTTTGTGAATGTCCATTCATCAATTTCATCATTTCATCACTCATCCCCATCTTCGCAAATTAGCCAAGAGGCACAAAACGCGAAGTAAAATAAACTAAATCAAATCAAATCAAAATCAAATATTTTTGTATGAAGCTGAAATCAGTTATATTTTGTATTATCTTTGTGCATCATGGCACGTAGACTCAAAAAATTCCATTTTTATTTTCCATATTTGTACATATATTAGGTTTTGGCTCTTATTTTACATATTTTTGCACATTATTTCCATATTTCAGAATATTTCTCAACATATACTCCATATTTGCACAATAACTACATGTCCTTGTGTGACGACAGAGTTAGGTATGTCTTGCGAATAACTGACACATTTGAAATACACTGCCATTACTTCTTGTGATTTTGAACACAGTTTTAGTTAATATAAATCCATCTTAAGAGACAACAGAAGGAACTTAATGTTCGAACACTTACAACAAAATTTTGTTATTCATTGTTTTGGATACAGAAAATCAAAACACACTTTGTGTTGTTTTACAATTAATGTCAATGTAAGCGTACTGTATTTTACAGAGGTACCTCATGTAGTGTTTTAAACTATGAGGAAGAATCAAATGAAAACTGCAAAAGTGCCATTAAAAATCTTTTTTTCTTTCTAGGCATTTGGAAATTTGCAGACACAGTCCTTGATGGCTTTCCGAGCTGGTAATACGAAACAGTGCTGGTAGGTGGGGTTGGATGTGAGTACCACTACGCAGTTGCACCAAGCAGGAACAGCGTGGAGTTATTCGATTTTTATGGAGTGAAGGTGTGAAACTGGTTGATATTCATCGGAGAATGCAGACAAAGTATGGGGACGCCTGTCTGTCACAGCGGCAAGTCTACGATTGGTGCAAGAAATTTGCAGATGGTACGACTTTATTGACTGATGCTCCCCGTCCGGGTCAGGCTCATCGAGTTGTGACAGAGGAGTCCATAGCCGCAGCAGATCGGCTTATTCAGAAAACCGGCGTGTCACCCTGGCTGAAATGGCTTCCTTGCTGAATATGAGCTTCAGTTCAGTACAACACATAGTGCATGACAAACTCCGCTACAGAAAAGTGTCCACCAGGTGGGTTACTCAACAGCTGACACAGCAACTGAAAGTCCGTTGGGTTGACGCATGTCAGGAGCTGCTAAGGCCTTATGAAAAGGAGGGTGAGGATTTTCTAGCTCACATTGTCACCGGGGATGAAAGTTGGGTGCACCATTTTCAACCGGAGATGAAATGTGCAAGCAAACAATGGCGACATTCATCTACGCCGAAACCAGAAAAGTTACGCAGCCAGTCCTCTGCAGGGAAAGTAATGTTGACTTTATTCTGGGATAAGAAAAGTCCTATTCTGGAACACTACATGCCCCCACGTACGACAGTGACTAGTGCCACCTACACCAACCTTCTCAAGAACAATTTGAGGCCAGCGATACGCACAAAGCGAAGGGGATTGCTGAGTGCAGGTGTTTTGCTTCATCATGATAACACCCATCCTCATTCTGCTCATGCAACCATGAAAACCATCGATGACCTACGCTTCAAGTGCCTACCACATCCACCATACTCCCCAGATTTGGCACCATCTGATTTCCACATCTTTGGTCCATTGAAGGAGCACCTTGGAGGGCATAGGTTCAACTGATGAAGACGTTCAATCGGTGGTACACGAGTGGCTACACAGTCAACCGAAATATTTTTTCTCACGCGGTATCGCACTACCTATCCGATGGCGTAAGTGCATTGAAGGGAGGGGACTATATAGATAAAATAATTAAGATAAAAAATTATCCCTGCATTAAAATAGTGGAAAAAAATTAATTGCGGTTTTCATTTGATTCTCCCTCGTATTATTAAAAAGGTAAATTTTTACAATTCTAAGTCCATATTTAATGCCATATTTTGGTGAAAAATTTTTACTACATATAAATCAGTTCCCTGTACATAACACTACACATCATTGTATTCACTGATCTATTAGAAACGTAAGAAGAAATTTGTTCAAAAAAACCTGTTTGTTTCAGGAGAGCATGGGGAGGGGGGGGGGGGCTTTTGTGAAAATGTTCCCTCAGTTCGATCTAAATCCACATATTGGTTATTTCATCAGTGACTTCAGCGCTTCCATTATATATTTCATTCAGTCAACCTCTTCCACCACATGTGTGCTGATGAAGGTTATAGATTTTAAGAATTGTGGGTAATTGTAGTCTGCTATAATGGCATCTAACACGAGAGCACACTAGGTTGTGTGATTTAATGATTTTCATATGTAGGTTATGTATGTTCTATAATGTTGTGTTTCGTCTAATCATCCGTCTTCATTGTTGCAATTAGTTTTATAAAAAGTTACAGAGGAGTGGCCTTTAATATAACGACACATTAAGTTTTTGTGTTCAATGTATCATGAATTTCTCAAGTTTTGATTTCTTTCTGTTACCAAAGTTAACAATAACTTGAGGAGACAGAAAAGCAATGATAAAATGGACATATGTGATGAGCAATGAAAAATATGATGAACTATGTAGAGTGAAGTGTATAATGGCTTCGTTATTTATGCATGCTGTCTAATTAACGGAAAACAACATTTTACACAATCAGTTCCTTTTGACATTCATTTGCACAGTGTCGGATCTATAAATTTTAGTACCCTACCAAAAAATATTAGCAAAGGCCCCCTTCCCTCTATCTATCTACACACACTCGTATACATATGTAAAATATAGATGAGCATGTGTTCTCGACTGGGAAAGGAAATATAAAATGTTTTGTTGTTATCACTTCGTTCAGTTTGTGTGCGTGGGGCACCCAAAGTAAATAGTAATTCCTTCAATCCATGGGATTTTTGTCCCTTGCTCCGCCATATTAGATTTATAGTAATACCTGTTTCACCACTTTAACTTGTATGTATGTACACTCCTTGCAAAAAGTTTGGAATATTGTTATATTAGACACAAGAAGTTTGGAATATTATTATATTAGGCAATAGCTGATAAGAACGGTGGCATATGTTGGCAAGAAGACTAGAATGTCTGCCAGACAGATACCATGTGTTGTTGCATTCCATGGCCATGTCTATCACCTATTGTCTAACGTAACAATATTCCAAACATTTTGTGAGCAGTGTAGTTTCAACTAGTAACTCCACACCATAGGGCCAGGGAAGCAAAATTTAAAAAAAAATTAATGTTATTAACCCAAAAAGTGTGGCACGATAGTCAACCTACAATGCATAAAAAAATCCTTTTACCTTTCAATATTTAGGTTGTTCTTTCTTCGCCCTGTGTTGGAGGGTATATTACTACTGTTATTGTTTTCCACACACATTTGATTCCGAATCCTATATTATGTGCATGGCAAGGGCCTCCTAAAGGTTTGCTCATCAGTGGTAAGTCCTGGCAGGACCCAAGCTCTACAGGAGAATACACGAATTCATGGTATGTGCTCATAACTGCTAAGGATGTTACCAGTTTCTGCAAAAAAAAATGTAGCATTGTCCGGTAAAGACTAAGAGGAAAATGCCACCACATCTCTTCATGATTGAATGTTTTTTCACATTTCTTGTTTAATTTTCACTAAAAGGAAAAAGTGTTAGTAACACATATTATTCTGAATATTTTTTATTTTACTTCATTTTGAATCATACATAATACTCTTTGCACCTTCATCAAGGCAGCCAAAAGTAAATTACAAATGCAAGGCTAGAATCAAGTGTGAAATAATCATGTGAATAAAATAAAATTAAAAAAGGTAATTCTGTACAATTACAGTGAGCAATATCAACAAATTAAATTTTAAATTTATATTAATATGGTAACAATTTTACTAGTACCATGTAACAAAATCTTAAGATACAAATAAACTTAAATTATCTATATTATATTAACCTTGCTCCTGCCTTTCCATGACTAGCTCCAATATATGGGAAAAAAGGAAAAAAAAGAAGAAAAAAAAGTTTGAGATGACAGTTCTCAGCTGCAGAAGCTGTGATATATATCAGCAATAAGAGTGTAACAATAGTTGTGGAATTTATTTCATTGCCACTTCTTATTGTATGTCAACCCACCTCTTCCAACATATGTGAAAAAATAAACTTCATAAAATAAAAATTTCTGTTCTACTCCCGTGTTTCATAAATATATATTTTTTCTGTTTAGTGGTTGCATAAAACGCAGATCAAAATAACCATCTAAAGGGTTAAAATGTACAAGCAAGTCATAAAAGAAAAGAATATAGCAGGTCAATTTATGGAAATATAAATAATCAAAAGTTTCTTAAACCTAAAGTGAAAAAGTTATTTTATCTATACAAAACACACGCTTACACTCATAACATGTTCAACATGTTACATGAAAGAAAAAGAGCTTCCTGTTGCAATGATTTTCATGTTCAACAAATGATACAAACACTCGTCTCAATACCCTTGGCATCCTATTGTAATATTCAGGCTATCACTATTCTCTCTATTAATACATTTAATCTCTTGATATCATTTATTTTTTAATTCAGCGAAAATGAAGTTAGACTTCATTTCTTTCTTTTATTCTCGCAACAATAATTCATATATATTACTACAACAGCACAGATATTTTAATTTCATTGTCACAGACAACACACAACCATTTTCCCCCTTACACAATATGTTACTTTAAATACAAAATTAACAAACATAAAATTTGTAATAAAACAATAATTCTACAAAACTCATGAAATAAAACCAACTTCTCATTCAAATATACCTAAATCTATATGTTCAAAATGGAACCGACTATAAGAAGGACTCTCGTCATAAGGAAGGAAAAAGAGATGTCTGAACACGCACAATGGAATATCTGCATACAGTTTTCTTAATGATATTGAAACTAACGATGAGGGTTTCAAAGATATAAACAAACTTCCACATGATAAAGAACATGAAATGCAAAGAGAAATCAATTTATTTATACTCCAACTTCAGTAAACTGTTTATGAAATAATAACAACAAAATGACTTTGTTGTAACAATTACAAAATAAACACAAGTGATGGTGTATTTATAATAGTTGTAGTTAGAGGTATGCATATTTCGTTGTTGACAGAAACACGAAATGTGAAATAACACACTGACTGTAATGTTTATTTTATTATAAAACATAAACTAAACGTAACGTTTCAACCTTCAAGCAAGGTCTTCCTCAGACTCTACACCAAGTACAAACATTTGTTAAGATTGTACTTGCATTTGTACTTGGTGCAGAGTCTGAGGAAGACCTTGCTACAATGTTGAAATGTTACGTTTAGTTTGTTTTATAATAAAATAAATTTCTGCCTTGGTCAGCATATTGAGTTTTTCATATCATGGAAACAAGGCTTAATGGTGTTATAAATGTAATGTTTATTTTCCATGTTTCTGAAAGGTATGAGGTGCATTTTTCTACCATGTATTGTCACGAAATGATGCAAAATCAACGGCAAAATGCGAAATAAGCTTTTATACCTGAATTTTTGAGTTTATTTACCAATGTGACATTTTTTAAAGTCTGAATTATCCTGAGTGTTACGCAAATCACGGAAAATTGTTTAATTTTGCTGAAAATATTTGAGAAGCAAAAATGGACTTTTTAAAGGAATAATAAACTTAATATACTGACAACTACATAAATGTGCTACTAGACGGGAAAAGTTAATATTGTGTAGTTTTCACATTAAATTTAGGGGTTTATTCACCATTTTAACACCAAAATGCCATTTACATACCACTTTTGATTCCGAAATTTGCTGTTTTTGTACCGAAATCTTGATATTTTATTTACCATATGTATGTAAGTTTTAATAGAAATCTGCAGTAAACAATGTCCCTCGCTGTGGCCCTGAGGTATCAGCTTTGGACTTGGGATACGAGACATGTGCAGGTTCGAGTTTCCTGGGGGAAGTGTAACAACTTTTGTCCTGAGATTTCGGCCTGTGTATGGGATCAGTGGCCACCCTCCATTGTGGTGAAATTGGCAAGCTACGAATGAGTAGCAGCACAACGTGGTCATAGAAAACCTACGACAAACAACGACTGGAAGTTCGTTGTGCTGACCACAAGTCATCATCTGCTGAGGCATGTGGAACTATGGCCGGCACTCAGCAGGTATACTTTGGCTCTCACAGGCTGTTACTATAATATTATTATTATTATATTATGCAGTAAACACTGAACACCAATGCATGTTTCATAACATTTCATTGTCATTCAAGACTTGTCTTTTTAAAATGCAGTTTTTCTAATGATCATTTTTTAACAATTTGTTCTTACTTTAATAATGATGATATTACTTTTGGGGGCCTAGTGGTGAACATTTACCTTCTCATTGACAAGCATATCACATGGAAGAAAAAGAAAGTCAAAAAGAATTTAAAATTTATGCATGCACTGTGTGTACATGGAGGGGTTTTAATAAATGTGAACACACAATGTGTTACTTATTTATGTAACCTCATACTTGGGGTCAATAGTACAGTATATTGGGCCCAAGTTCCTTTTGTTTTATTATGATTTCATCATGTTACATATGCACTTCTTACATGGTTCGATTTCGATTTATGTCTGTTAACACATACTGCAGAGTTTTAGCGATTATTGACTGCATGTTTTCTTGACACTGGTTTTTCACTTCCATATACTTATATATAAGTCTTGCCACCAGAACGTTTTGTTCAATACATGCTTTCGTAGTTCAATTTAGTCCCCTTAGAATTTTAATAACCCTAAATGCTTTCGTGGTTAGGTTAGGCAGGTCAGGTACTTCTCTTGGCATTAAAATATACATGAATGCTTTCGTAGTTAGATTAGGTGGTAGTCTGTGTAATGCGTCAAGCGTGCAAAATGGGAAGTTTTGCGCAACGTACCTCTAACATCTTATTTTACACATAAATTGAAATGTGCTGATTAGTTTCAGGAAGGTTCCAAATTACTACTACATTCATTCCCACTAGTCTACGATACTTGCTGTTGATTCTATCAACGGAAAATGTCTTCTCCATGGGTGGCATGCTTGCGTAACGTAATTATTTTTTCCAACATAAATAACTTTTTCGAAATCCAAACAGTGTTCATTACTTTAAAGAAGGTTCAAATTTCATGTAACAATGATTGCCAAAATTGTATGATAATTAAGTATTTCTGCTAGGAGAATTTGGAAATATCATAAAACAATCGGAACCGTTACCGTATATTGACAATTTCATTTTAGAGGAAGAGGTTAAGTTTATTGTTCTGTGGAAATTTGTCTGTCCAGTCTGCACTAACAGTAATTACACTGCAGTGTCACTCTACGGAAGAGTACTGCATGGGACCACTTTTGTTCGCTTGTACTCATTCGAGTATCCAACGCTCAAGCATTTACAATGGAATATCTTAATGTGACAATAATCGAGACACTCATATATGTCAAATATCCGCATTGGTAGTTTCAGCCCAAAATCACCAATTTCATTTTCATGTATCGCTGTGTGCTGGTAAAATAGAATAAACTATGAAGTCAGTCTTGAAACTTTCCTGGCGACGAATAATGAAAAGATTTGGAATCTTTTCCACAACTCATCTGGTCGATAGCCCAAGAGAATCTTTTCATCAGACTAAACTATATTTTAACATGGAGATGATGTTAACTTAAGTTTCACTGCATCTTTCACTTCATGATCGATATTTGAGGGCCCATTATCACAGATAAATTACGGTTACACGTGTACTACTGGGTTTTGAGCGTACACTGCTTATTTTACCTGTTCAAGTGTTATTCGCTTGAGCGAAGAAGGTCCGTATGCTATCTAGCATCGTCCGTGCAAACTATTTGGCGCTTGAGCAAATGTTATCCCTGCAGCACTCTATGGGATTCATAATACACTGCTGGACAAAAAAACCGGACACTTGCATTTTTTGTGATAACGCATAAATTCTGATTCGAAGGCTAACTAAATGTTGCAGAAATTATTGGAAATAAAAAAACCTGAATATATTCAACAGAAAGCAAATTAAAATTTATTGTTAATAAGTTAAATTAGAACATAAACGAAAGTTACAGAAAACTACCAAAAAAAATTAGAAAAAAAAATCTTAGCAATATTTTGTTTTAATATTGTTAAGTGCTACTGGTGGGGTATATAAGCTGTCTAGTAGCGGGTGTTACCTCCCCTGCCATCAATTACAACTTGTAACCTCCGTGGCATACTTCGAATAAGGTTGGCAATCACTTATTGGTCCAATTGCTCCCATTCTTCTTGAATAGCAAGTCTTAGCTCTTCAATTGTTCCTGGAACTATTGCATGGTTTCTGATATGTCGTTTCAGTTGATCCCAGACATGCTCTATCAGATTTAGGTCCAGACTTTGTGGTGGCCATTCTCATCGCGTAATCCCAACTTTGTCCAGGTACTCCGTGACAATATTTGCAATGTGAGGACGTGCATTGTCATGCATAAAAACAAAATCTGGGCCTATGAATGGTGCATATGGTACTACATGATCTGCAAAACATTCTGTAATATACCTGCGAGCTGTCATTGCCCCATTCTCTACAAGAACCAACTCTGTACGTCCTTGTAAAAAAATACCTCCCCAGACCATTACACCACCGCCTCGAAAGGGTGTTATTTCAACGAAACAACATTGTGCATAACGCTCACTAGGTCTTCTGTACACTTGTTCACACCCGTCTGATGAACGTAGGTTGAATTTTGACTCATCGGAGAATAAAACCTTTTCTCACTGCTCCACATTCCAATGTAAGTGTTGTGTAGCAAATTCCAGTCTTCGCTTCCGGTGACGTGCTAACAACCTGGGACCTGCAGCCGGCCTCCGAGATGATAAACCACTTTCATTTAGTCTTCTACGAACTGTTCGTGAAGAAACCACAGCTCTATGAACATTTCTCAAACGCCGTGCCACAATATTTGAAGTCGTACGATGGTTCCGTTAAGACTATGATACACATGTAACGATCTTCCCGTGCTGTTGTGCATCGTTTCCGACCAGAACCCGGTCTTTTACCATAGGAACAAGTTGCATCATACCGTCTGAGAGCTTCATTGATAGTACTTTGTGCTATATTTAGCACCCTAGCAATATACGTGTGACGCACAACGGGGAGAGGCGAAAGGGATGGCATGAGACTCTTTATGAAAGTTTACGTAGGTGTTAACCCTTTCCCCACCTCGCCGCCGTGAGCACAATAAGATGTTCAAAAAAAAACAATTAGTACAATAATATTTATACAAATATTGAATTTATTATTTCTGCGTTGTTGAAAGAATATGATTAAATGATTGTGAACATTATAAGTATATACTTTTGCTTCTTATTGTATTTACAGTTCCGTCTTAGTTATTAGAGGCCTCTACTATTTGTTTTGTTTACCCCATGCACACACACTAACTAAGTCCCGGCGCCTTTCGTTGGGGCCCTTATTCACTGCACTCTCACCTGCATATTCCTTCTAAGATAGTCCAGTCCTCTTCTTTACACACTTTCTTTCTGCGGCTTCATTCTTTCACTGTGTCCAATCCTTTCCTAAGATCCTTGCTTCGATATTACACATGTCAAAAAATCCTTATCCGCACTATTTGCACAATGCACACTCGCACACTCTCTACAGGCTGTTTTACTATGTCCTTCTACTCCGCCATATTATATCTTTGTTGTCCTTTTGTAGACTCTCTCCTCGAAGAGAGAGAAAAAACAACATAAAAAAAACTTCCCCCTTCTCCCTCCTGGGGTGGTTCTTGGACTGACCGGCAGAGGGGGTGTCCAACAAGAGTCCTTTTTGGTCAGTCACACGAGGTGCTGCCCTCTTGCATATTTTGTTACACTACATGTTAAAATTCCACATCTAGCTGCCCGTAATCTGTTATGGACCGTATATGAGGGTACACTGGTAGTACTGGACCTCAACTAATCCCTAACTATAACCCAAATATCCCAGGAGAATAGGAATAGATTAATATTTAATATAAACCCAAGAAAAAATATATAATTAAAATACAAAATTTCTACCCGCACCTTCTCGCCAGAGTCCTCCTTGACTGGATCACTTACACTCCAGAGAAGAGCGCAAACTACACACGAAACACATACAAAAAAAAAATAATATGTATATAATTATTGAAAAAGAAATACTAAACTGGTGGTTGCCTCACAATACGACCATCATCACGAAGAGCTACTGCTTTTACTACCTCTTCACGTCTCATTTTCAAGCTAGCAAACTTACAATACACTTGCAAGATAAACACCAGAAATTACAATATCAATAATATCTGTTACTATGAACCAAAATTCATGCCTCTCTAGACATTAAACAAAATAACATCAACAGGAATTGAAAATCAATAAATTAAAACAAAATTGCATGAAATTAATTTTGAGCCTACTAGGTGTCCCAAATAAGTAAATAAATAAATAAATAGTAAATGGAAAACTATGCAAAATGTTCAATAATGAATGTTCAATTGTTCAATACTTAACTGAGAGCGTAATTCATAAGTAATTGCAATTCAGATGTCAAATATTAAGGTGTCCGGTTTTTTTTGTCCAGCAGTATATATACTTAATACTTTACAAAATAATAAAATTGCTTTGGACAATGGAAATCTTTAATTTTCGCAGCAACATCTTCAGATATAGCTAAGGGTGGCAGAAACGGAAATAAGTGTTGGACTTGCATGGTTGCCAGGTCCAGTACAAAGATAAGATTGGCATGGTAATAACTGTTCCATAAATAATTTCTTGTGCATGCATAAAAGTAGAAATTTCTAAATCCAAGTAACTGTGGTTGATATGAGTGAACAGTGTAGTTAAAGTACAGTACAACTACATTTATAGCATACTTCAAAGTTATATAAAAAAAAACGTGCCTCAACCAGGAAGTACAACTAGGTGTTTACCATGCTAACAAACCAACCCGTGCTGAAAATTTAATTATTCTTGTGCACTGCACAAGCCATAAAGGCAATAAAGTGGTGTACATGTTGGTCTTTACACATCTTCACCCTTAATCACATCGGCAACAGCACCAAACTCTGACTGCCTTTTACTTTGCTATGGTATTTGTTCTTTTCATTCAGACTCAAATTAGTTCTGGTTTATAAAGGGATTATTGTGAGCAAGAAAGCAGCCTCAGTGCTGCCACTCATTATAATTCTTAATATCTAGCCACCAATGCTTAGGAGAACTACAACACAAAGTTGTATTTTTAACCACTGTTAGGCATGTGGGTGACCATTGTCACCATCAATATTCATTACGAGATTTCAGCACTGTGAACAATATTTTGCATGAGTGCTTTTTGCATAGCTGAATGTTCTTTCCTTGTTTGGTTATAACTTGCTCAATCGTGCCTGAGTGTTGCTAGAGTAATGAGCAAACAGAAGGTGCTGCGGAGCGTGGAACAACACATTGTGATCAAATTTCTTGGAGAAAACGTCCAGCCACCAGAAATTTTGCAGAGACTCAAACAAAAGTATGGGAAGAGTGTCTCTCAGGAACCTATGTGTTTGAGTGGTGTAAGTACTTAAGCGGGAAGAGAGCACGTGGAGAATGAGGCACAGCAGTCATCACGTGAGTGGTGGCATACCGCTTCTCCCAGACCCAAGAAAGCAGGGAGGACCCGTTCTGTAGGAAAAGTGATGGCAACGTTTTTTTTGGACTGGCAAGGGGTTATCCATGTAGACTGGCAGAACAGTCACTGCAGCTTATTACTCAGAACTCATGACAACAGAAGTGAAGGAAAAGATCCGATCCAAGCGGAAGTGAGGTGGAAAGTCTTCCTTCAAGACAATGCACGACCTCATACAGTCAAAACAACTAGGGCAACCCTCAGCAAATTGAAATGGGATCTTCTGCAACACCCGCCATACAGTCCCGATTTGGCCCCAAGTGATTTCTACCTGTTTGGAAGCCTTAAATCAGACTTTGAAGGCATGCAGTTTGCAGATAATGACACCATCATCGGCAGTGTTCACGCAGCCAACCAAAAAACTTTTATGCAAACAGCATTAAAATGCTTCCAGAACGTTGGAAAAAATGTATGGACTCTGGAGGGGAGTACTTTGAAGGGTGACATGTGCAAATAAGTATTTGACAATAAAGGATTTGGTAAAACTAATCAGTGCCGGACATATTTGAATGACCTAGTATCAAAGCATTGAAAGAGAACATAGTCAGATGTTATACAGAGGTGGGTTAGTGAGGAAGAGGAGGACACGGAGGCACGTGTTAGTAGTAACAAAAGTGAACATGGCATTCGGTTGTTACACATTTAGGCAAGTGGGTGACTTAGAATTGCAGTAGGAAAACAAAGATGAGCTCAGAAGAAACACAAAGAAAGAACATTCAGCATGCATGTGCAGTGTATTTCATACTTTAAAGACAGAGAATGCTTCTAAGTATGTTTCAGAAAGTAAAATGCCTAATGTAGGTAATTTGTCACTATATGTGAATAACATTGTACCATTCCTGTACAATTTGATTCAACCAAACTTTATTGTCTTGTGCTGGAATATATTATTATTTACTCTATATATATAAACAGGACATTGATTATTTCAAAACAGGATTAAATTTGCAAACATCTATTTTGCATTGTCTGATCCAATGAAGTCAGTTGAGTGTGCTACACAGTTGAACTGATTAACAAACTAGGTAATATAAAAGTTCTTTCCTTCCACTGGGTCTGATGATTCAAATGAGGAATTTGTGAAATGTTACCAGTTTTAAAATAATCAGTGTGCTATTTCGAAATATAGAATGAATAATAATGTATTTGTACAAGTTCATAAAGGAGAAACATGCACACACACACACACACAAAAAAAAAACTCTCGGTTAACGAGTTGAAATGAATAAGTAATTAAAATTAGGTCTTTTTGAGTTTTAAGTCCACTTAAGTGCAGATAGGCTAAATGGAATTGGGTCTACAGTTTAAAGTGGAATCCAACCACTATCTAACTCCACTGGGTATCAAACCTGGGAGGCCTTGATTATACGGTGACAATGTTATACACTATGCCAACAAAGAGGCCCGAACTTAAGTTATCAAAAAAAATATGCATAATTTTGGAAAAGGCATACACATTGTACATGCTGTGTACCAATGCATATTATCATTCTTGTTTTAAAATGTTATATGAAATACACGTCATCAACATATTATTTCACCAGAAAGTACTGAATATGCTAATTTACACCAACTGGAAGATGCCTTCACATGCACACCTCATACATTGGCACATGCGACCCCCTCCCCTCCAAAAGTGATAACAAACATTATGAAAAGTGATGACATCACTACATTCCCACAAAGGAAAAAGGTTGAGCAACATATCCTTTTCCAGACTGCCAAATAATACCAAAAGTTCACCATAAATGGTCTAATTAGTACTACAAGGGTTGTTTGATAAATAAGTGGACTGGGCCTGTGGTTTCGGTGTATGTACAGACTAGGAAAAAACGATTGTGTTTATTGATAACTTTTCTATTGCATGCACATTGTGTGCGATTCAGTTCCAGTGTGCTGAAGGTGTGCAGCCAGCAGAGATTGTTCGCCAGTTAAATGCAGTGTACAGAGACGAAGGTTTGCAGCGCACAGCAGTGTTTAATTGGTGCAAGGAATTCTGAGAAGGAGAAGCAGTGCAGCAGACCGTTGTGCATATCTGGAGGAATCCATCCCTGCACTCACTCACGTTTGAGGGTCAAATGTCTGAGAATAAAACAGATAACTAACAACGTGAATCTAACATGAGCAATAGACAAGAGTATCAAAGAACACAAACATTTTTTTCCTTATTTTTACATACACCGAAAAGACAGGGACAGTTCACTTATTTATCAAACAACCCTTATAGATCTATCTGAAAGAAAAGTGTGACACCACTGAAAATCAATCAGACACATCTTGATTGCAGGTTAATGGTATTAATATATGAATAGCGTTAATACATAGCAGCAGCAGTAGTTATGGCAATACCAGGTTTAGGTCCCCTCCCCAACCTCTCCTGCTTCAGAATTGATTAAGGGGGCCTGTGTGAATAGTCTCTCGCAACTTTCCCCTGCAGTTTCTAGTACACTAGTATTTTACACAAAAAAATATACTGAGAATTCATCATCGTTGATGCAAGAAAAATTAAATTAAAATAACGATGTCACATTTATTTTACCTACACTATGATGAATACTATGAAAATTGTAAAGGTATAACATTTTTGTACTTTGCTAAAACACGAGTCTCAGAGTCTACTATGGATCCTATCAGCTACAAAGGGAAAACTTTTGCACCACTATACGCATTGTATTAGTTATAGAGACCATTTTGCAAAATATTGTTAGCATTGTATTATTGGTCAAAACATTTGTTTGACACTCAACGGACAGATAAGATTGAGTACTGAATGATTTCTTCAATTAGGTAAGGTAAAAGGTAAAGTTCCCCATGGATATAGCACTATGCCATGAAGGCACATTTAGGGGAAGTAACGTACATTAGCGACCTCGGCCATTTGGGAGGTGATGTAATCAGCACCATGCTCTGACCATCTTTACCCTGCAGACTTGTTCCCAGAGCAGGGGGGACAAAGCCAGAAAAATTCCGACCACAGATCGATCACCCACTTTGGGAATAGAACCAGGGTCTCCCATGTGGCAGTCGGATGTCCTGCCAACTAGACCGCTACAGCTCTGATTTCTTCAGTTAAAGTGTCAATGTTTTTATTAATTTTCAGATTTATAGAAGGGAATTTTCTTATCCTTTTTTACATTATGGAAGAAAGGTCTCTTAATGACTGCACTATGAAACCAACTGTTTAAGGGGACCCCTTTACCTCCGCAACCAATCCTCATACTGCGGGGGATCCATGGCTGCCACCGAGCAGAAGCATACAAAAACCTCAATTGATTAATTGGGTGTATTTTACTTCGCTTTTCTGGCACTTTGGCTAATTGCGAAGATGAGGATGAGTGATGATATCGTAGTGTACCTCTCATGAGTTACACTTACCTTTGTAGATGGCAGGAAATATGAAATAATGCGTCTACTTCAGCAAAATGCATTTCCAGCTACAGGAGAGGTAAAATGGAGGGAGGATGATTCTGGTTTTGTAACAGTACAGACCAGACAGTCTGTCTTTGGCTTGAAAGGTGAATATTTGTTTTGGAGAGTTATAAGGAGGAGGAGATATGAGTACCGAGCTAGAAGTTCAGGAGAAGTTAAGAGACAATTGGGAGTGTGTGTGTGAGACTCAACTTTGAAACAGTTATCGATCATTCTTCGAACACGAGACAGGTAATCCCCTTTCTCTCTAATGCTAACCTTGTCGATGCAGTCTTAAGGTCATTTAACGTAATTTATGTGTTGCCATTAATTTAAGAGTTGTATATATTAACATTTATGTAGTTACCCCTCCAGTTGACGATATGATGAAATTGATAAAGGGACACTTACAAAGAACACCCATGCCCAGACTGGGATTCTAACCTGGGACACAAGCATAATAGCACACTGTGCTAACCACTCTACCACAGAAGTCTGCATCTACAAAGCCTTGACTTCTCTCCTAAACATCAGGGTTTCTCTGCAAGTGATACTTAGGAGTACTGAATATAAATAGGAGAATCCACTTCACTGCAGAGGAGTTGCTAGAATTGTTTCTCAAAAATTGAGATTGTGCCTGAATTACTGAATTACTTTTAACAGACAAGATGTCTTTTTCTTTTCTTTTCAAAATAGCGTAATATTAAAATAAGAAACTTTGAAGTCGTTATGACAGGAATTTTATTCTAAAGTTCATGGAGATTTATGCACAATGAAAATTTGTATTTCGGGACTCAAAATGGTTCCTTAGCAACATGCCATAAAGGTGTCGTTACGATCGACCTGTATGCGCCTGCGCAGTATCTCGTGCAACATAGCCGCTCCACTGTTGACTTGCTGTAGAAGAGCAATGTAGTGTTATTCGTTTTTTGTGGTCCGAGAGAGTGAAACCTTCTTAAATATACAGCAGAATGAATGTTCAGTACAGACAATTGTTTAAATCGGGGGAGATTTGCCAGTCGATCTGTTTTTTCACTGCCTCGGTTGCCACGCAAACTGGCCTCCCACTGCAGTGTTCATAACTGACATTTCGTCTTCAGTCTTTAAATCTTTCCACACATTCATACACTCTCAAAAACAAAGCTTTAGCTGTGAAACGTTCCATGGCAGAAACAAAAATGCATAATGATCACCACCTTAGAGTAGGTGACTGTATTAAGGCAAAATATTCCATTTTCATTTTCTTGCGTGAACTCATTATATTATTTTTTAACAAGCCTTTCAATGAACAGATGCAGACTGCAAATCTTGAAACATTTCAAGAACACCATCCCATTTGAATTTCTCTGCTCATATTATTTTGGTTTTAAAAATTAGTCTCATACTGTACTATCATCTTCCATACGAAAAAATTTTGCATGTTCTTTCCCTGTGTATGTACAGCAGTCAACTCACGAGAATATCCCCAAATGAGGGGAGGAAGGGTGCAGGGGTAAAGGGAAGGTCCAGCCCATTTGCAGATTTTAGGGGTAGCAGGAAGTCTTCCACTGCGGACAATATTCTTGTGAAAGTGCATGGGAGTTGATTTGTGTTTGTGTCGGCTACACAAACCACGAAGCGCGTGTTTGCGGCAACAGGTTGCTGCTTTTCTTTCACTGTCCAGAATAGCTTTGCACTGTTTATTCTGTACATTATTTTAGTCTGCTGGGTGCACTCCACCAAACCCAATAGGGCAGTTGCCTTTCGCTATGTCACTTCACTTCCGTCAAGGATCTTCTCCTGAGCGGTCAGCATCCTATAAAATTATTTACAATAACAAATCTTCATGTCCTCCTTGTGAAAAAAACAAAAAAAAAAACCCTTGACTGTGGCACAAATATGCACAATCAGACTAAATGACAGCCTTTACAGAAAATCTCTTGTTCCTTCCTTAAGCTTCTAGTTGTTATCTAGTCTTACTAAAACAATTAGTGATAACTTAATCATAACAATAAGACAATGCAATGTAAAGTGTTGCACACAAATGATCACACTCGTCATGAAATAGTTCTTCAAAAATAAATTATATATTAAAAACACAACATACCTTTCGAAGGCAACTCCACTTCCCATGAATTTCATTTCCAACTAGAAACCTTACACAAAGAGTAATAGAATTTTCAGTTGCAGCAGAAGTTTATGGAAGTAAATTATTCTATTAAATAGGATATTTAACATGTGGATTTTATATATGCCAATGGTTTTGCCTATGCTCAAGGTGCACTCAAATTTGAACCATAAGGCACTCTTTTCTTCTTAATTAATAATTGCGTATGATTTGTTCTCTACTGTTCACAAGCAACTGTTTGCACATAAGAAGAGTACCATCTGGTTTACACCACACCATCATTTGTTTCATTTTTCTTATTACACCATCATAACTTCTTTTTGTATCTCGCAGTAACATACAAAGCAGCAAATTTAGTACTAGGTGTAGCAACATGTCCACTTACCATGCACATATGTTCACTGAAGTAGCAAAGAAATAATTTAAATAAAATGAAGTGACCTCCATATATGCCAAAGGTGGAATGTGGTACACGAACTTGCTACTGCGCAGCTAACAGAAATGGGGGAATTTATTCCAGTGAATAATCACTGAACCACAAAAACTAACTGGTTTGTGATACCCTTTGCAAGGGTCTCCTTGTAATCAACGGGTCCTGGATTCGATACCCGCTGGAGGCACAAGTGGTTCGGATTCCACTTTAAACTGTAGGTCCAGTCCCGATTAGCCTTACTGTGCATAAAGTGGACTTAAAAACAACAAATCAACCAACCACTGCATGGGTAACAGGGACATGCTCTGCAGCTTTTGTGTGCTATTCCATAATATTCAAACTAGTGCATTAAGAAAATATATTGCTATAACTTTCTTCCTTAATCTTGTATTATAATGTTCTTTCACATGCTTTGTTGATATTTGAAAATTCCTTCACAAACAAATGAAACTACAGCTCAGTGAAGAACCATAATGGGTAAAAGTGTTTGCTCACCACAACACTATTTTGTAACAATTCATTAGTAGTAGTTAAATAGTTTTACAAATCACCTAACTACTTAATTTCATTTCTAAAACGTTTGCAAATAAAGTAATATTTTAAGGAAATAGAAGCTGCAATAGGGAGCTGAGCTCTCTATTTACAGAATAATCTTTTCTGAGGCAGATGTCACCTTCAGGCTTCTGCAGCCTGTTATGCTGCTAAGGTGTGAAATGTTGGTGTTGATTGGCTCCTTCACAAGCAACACGAGTCATGAATCACTTAGGTCTAAAATTTTCCCATTTTCCTTATCTACAACACTCCAATTCTTGACCAGATATTCTCTTTTATATGTAGTGTTTACTGTGAGTGTTATGAATATTTTTAGCTTAGTACTTCAATGCACATACAAAAATAATTGTACCATCAGTGATCTTGATATATTCCCTTCGGTTTCAAAATTTTTAATTTTCTACTCACTATACATACTTTAAAAAACATTGAAGGCGATAACAAAAACAAAAAAAGATGCACGTTTTGGAAGGAATTACACAAATCAAACTCAGGCTTGTGCAGCCTGTCATGCTACTATGGCATGAAGCGTTGGTGTCGACTTTTCTCAAGTTGCATGTCTCATGTGTCGCTTAATCCCGCTTAGACATACAGTGGAACCTCGATAACGCAGGGTGTTTCAACAAAAGGAAACTGAACATGGTTTGAGTGCTATTACAGTTAACTTTTTTTTTACATTTTTCACGGGACCATGGTGAAAAACTTTAAAATGAAGAACATTTTATAATATTTTTAAATGAATGCATAATGCGGGAAAATGTAACAGCCGAAAACATACAATCAGGGTTCCACTGTATATAAGCACTTGTGAATGTTGCTTTTACAGGAAGTGAGTCATACTCACATGTAAAGCAACATGTCATTTTCTCCTTGTCAGAAGATAAAAAGGATGGACTGCTTCATTTCAATGTAGAATTTGTATGTGCCACTGTCTGCCACAATAACATGTAGACATGTCAATGCATTTACATCTACACCATTCTATTGTTTCACGTAGAACTTTGATACTCTTCCACATACAAGAATGCATCATTTTAAGTGAAATAAATTATGCCACGCATAAACAAGTGCAACTAATGTGGTCATTTGTTTTCATCTACGTACCCTAAAAATGGGCTCGTAGAAACAGCCTAATTGAAGAATCCAGTATGTATGTAGGTTTTGCAGTTGCACGTGTAAAAAAAAAAAAGGTGCAGAAAATTTCTGCTGCAAAAATTTCTTTTCCAATTTTTATTAACAGCACCCACAAAAATTCACCATAGTCAAGGGTTATCAACTTTCAAGTTTTCACATAAACTTCTGCTGAACATTTTAACAGAATGATCTCTCCACGACCATATTATGCAGTACCTAACATAAGATAAATTTTCATGAAATAAAAAGGTTCACATAGGGACACTTATTCAGTGCGTGTATTAAATCTAACATGCAGATGAGTTTACAATTTTAATAAAGAAAAAATATCAATGACTCCTTCCTCAGAGGTTTTACATGTACATCTGAGAATCTCTATGGTAAGTATACATTCTACCAGCACCACAGTTTTCCCCCAGCATAGTGTTAAGTCTAAATGAGAGAGTTAGCTAATTAAGTGTTCATAGAAAGTTGCTTGCGGATCCCTCGTTTGAACTAGAGCCCCCTGCGTTGCCCTGGCCACTCCCAGAGCTATCCTGGCCAGCACTAGGGTTGGAATCTCCGTTCAGCTGCTCTGAAACGGAAAACATTAAAACTCAATTATGCAGAATTTATAACCAGAGTTTTAAAAGGCCCAGGAGAGAAAATTAGCAAGCGTAAATGGGTTCTGGACCATAAAGAACCTTTTTATTAGTAAAGTATTTCTATTCAGTCCAGGCACCTCTTTTCCGGATTAATTTAAATATGGCCAAGGAACCTTTTTTTCCAGATTAATTTAAATACGATTTAGGAACCTTTTTTCCAGTACAATTTAAATATGGTCAAGAGACCTTTCTTCCCAGATGAATTTAAATATGGCCCAGGAATATTTTTTCAGATGAATTTAAATATGGTCTAGGAACCTTTTTTCTGGATCAATTTAAATATGGTCAAGGAACCTTTTTTTCCACATGAATTTAAATAGTTTAGGAACATATTTCCAGATAAATTTAAATATGGTCCAGGAACCTTTTTTCTGGATCAATTTAAATATGGTCAAAGAACCTTTTTTCCCAGATGAATTTAAATACGGTCAAGGAACCTCTTTTTAGAATCAATATAAATATGGTCAAGAAACCTTTTTTTTTTTTTCAGATCAATTTAAATACAGTCCAGGAACCTTTTGTCTGGATAAATTTAAATATGGTCAAGGAACTTTTTTTTCCAGATCAATTTAAATACGGTCAAGGAACCTTTTTTCAGGATCAATATTAAATATGGTCCAGGAACCCTTTTTTGAATGAAACGATACACAACTTGGACCAAACTCAAATTGTGCAAGAAGAAATGTTCCCATTAGAATTTATGGGTTCCTGGACCTTAACAACCCTGTTTCTAACTGCTTTCACCGAATCAATAACTTCAATAAATAATAATAAAATGGCAAAAGCCAACAGAAAGTGATTTATTTTTAATGCTAATTAAGGTTATATGCTAAACCACACACACATTAACCCCTTCTTTTTGTTGATATTGCACAAACAAACAAACAAAAAGAAAACACCTTTCTATAAAATGATACAGCATTGAATCTGCTTAAGAATACAGCGGAACCGTAATTTTACACCTTTTAGGGCTCTGCACACCCTGGAGTGCATTTTGCAGACTAACGAGGCTTTGGCATCTGGACCTATGGCCTGTATAATCCTCTATGCGACTTGTGTGCTGTCCATATGTGTTTGCAAATCTCCCTTCATCCGTTTCACCTTATCACCACTCATCATTATTTTTGCAATTAGCCTAAAGTAGTAACATAAATCAAATCATTTAATCATTCACATAAAAAAAACATGTAAAAAGTGGGGAAATATAAAAAGCAGAAAAGCATAAGGAGGAAGAGATGGAAGTGAAAAAGTACAATGGATGAAAAGCAATTGTAATACAAAATAAGTAATATTATGGATTGTAAAGCAGTGTAAATTCTGATGTAATATTTGCTCTTCATAAATAAAGTCATTGTGTGTATTGAGACGAATGTAACACCCATTGTTTTCCCAAGACACAAGAACTCAGCTGTGTCAACATGGTGGCAACAAAAAAAAAAGGAGTTGTTTCCCAGTGTTTCTTCAAGAAACAATAACTCCAGCTGTAGGCTACTGAAACTTATGGGTCAGTCAGGTTCAAAATGTTTTGCGCCATCTTATGATGAACCTTAAAGTGGAGAATTTTATGAAACTCCTTGCACTCAAGAAAAATGCACAACACTGTGTTTAACTTGGGCACCACTGTTTCCTAACTGTACAACGTTGCACTCCTGCAATTGGATGGTCACATTGGAGAGGTTCTGCATGGTTCCGCCCGATATTGCTTCTAAAACCGTACACCACATAGAGGTGAGGCAGGTTAATCAGTATTCCGTAAGTAAATAGCTGATAAATTTACCAATTATATATATTTATAAATAGCCTGTAATATATTGCAAGATTCCGCAGTTTTATCATTTTATGAATAAAACACATGATTAATGTGACTTGATTTTTTAAAGTAAATGTTTAAATACACACTTGGTTTTTCAAAGGCAAAAACACCTTGCAATCACAAGGAGAGGGCACGGCTTGGGAAACTGAATTTAAGATGGGTGGTAGGGTACGCTATAGGTATTGGTATACCAAGGCACTAGTGTGCACTATTGCTCTCACCATGAAACTAGATCACTCAAGGTCATATGTTTTCGGAGCTTCCCCTTGCCCCTGGCCATCCAAAGTTGCCACACTTGTTTTAAGATGCTCAGTCAACACATCGTGTATTCTACAGTGGGATCCATGAGTATTACCGTGAAAATTGTCCATCACCATGTTCGTACACGTTATAGACCCAATCAGAGCTTCAAGAATTAAAAGAAAACTCAAAACAAGCTGATAACAAATTCTGCCCAAGCATACATAAAAATCCATTGCTTAAAAACACACATGTTAAAAGAGAAAAATTAATTAAAATAGTCATGGACAATTTGCACAGTAATACTCATGGATCCCACTGTACTTATGTATAGCGTTATAGCAAATGGTATATGTTTACTTTTTCGAGAAAACATATACCCTTCCAGAAACAAGAATATCATTCACAATCAATGGTATTGTTTACTTTTTTATTTTGTACATGATCTACAGTGGTTATTAACACGAAAGCACGGAGAACAAAATTTCTCGATAATTTGCATAGCAAATGAAGGATGAATTTTTGCATTTAAAAATGAAATAAATGATTGCCCAAGATGATAGACAAAAGGAAGGTCAACAGAACGGGAATCTAACCCAAAACCTTCAGGACGTGAAACTTATACTCTACAGCAGGCCCACCGGGACATTTGGAAGTCTGACAATATCTTCGCCTTATGAGACAAACTTTGAATGCTTTGAATCACTTTTTCTCAGATGTGACTGGGCAAGTGTGAGCTAGTAACTTGGCATTACAATAACTACAGGGTTCCCTACCACTACACAAAGTCCCTTCCCAAACTCAGTTTCCTAAGTCGCACCCTCTCCTTGTAAGTTAAAATAATAACCCATAGTGATACAGCCAGTGATACCGACCCACTGCCGACATCACTCCCACCACACGTGGGAGATTATCCAACCAGTTATTGAGCGATGTGTGCTCAGCACCATGTACCCCTGGTCATCATTGAAGGTTTTCTATGTTACTCATTCACAGCTCCCCAATTTCCTCATGATGGCATGTGGCCACCGGTCACATACATGGGCTCAGGAAAAATTGTTACACTTCCCTCCAGGGCACTTGAACCTGCATGCATCACATAGCTGGAGTCCAAAGCTTGCACCTTAGACTGCACAGCCATGGTGTGAGACTCTCGTTAGTTACATATATTATTTAAGTAGGTGTAACGACCCTGTCACCACATTTAACGACCCTGCGTGGTCACCATTCATTTATTATTATACCTTGCGTGGTCGCTATATTCCTTTTAATTTTGGATGAAAGAGTTAAGCGGAATGTCCATGCGAGGCATACGTTTTAGTTTAAATGTATTCAGTATACGTGAACGGATCCACCTCTACGTTTATTAGCTTCACTTATTATTAGACCCTGCGTGGTCGCTGTATTCTGTAAACATTATTGTCATTTACACTGTTCAACTCTTTGTTTAGAATTGCAGAGTCCTGCATGGCTCATTATTAATTGTATTGTCTGAATGCACACAGTTTTAGTTTATTATGACACGTGAATCTAGTGATTTTCCCACTAGTGATTTCTCAATGTCCAACCTTGATAATTCTCAGTACAGAGTTTGCAATATGTAAAAAAAATGAGTTACCCACACGTACTTGTAGTTAAAATCTTCACCGCCCTTGCACCACCGCAAGTATAAAGCCAGCAAAGCGAGGCCCAGAGCTCAGTTGGCTCCCTGACGTAAACAGGCAAACATCCAGGGTTAACTGGCCTCCCAGCCTGAAGACTAGAAGCCATCCCAGAAGGAAGGAAGGAAGGAAGGAGGAAGAAAAAGCAGGAGAATAGCCTAGCAGCAACCTACCTACCTGGTCAGCTTGCTTCAATTGATAGGTGAACAGGTTCCTCCTGCCCGGCTTGTCTCGGAGCACCCGGACCTTCCTTCCTAACCTGCCGTCCCTGCATAGGAGACACCAGTGGGCTCGCCAATTCCCCGATAACGCAAGGGGGTGGTCGCGGCATCCTTTTACCCAGCGCCCACTATTCGGGGTACCGATTGGTTTCGGCCAATTCCCGGCTGTGGTTGGGGGTACTATGCACAACCTACTCTCTCTTTCAGGGGAACCTGTGACGTCAGCAGCGACCAAGGAACTAAATAAAATTAGGTCTCCATATTCCCCCTGGCGCCTCACTGCGAGGAATAAATTGGATGTTCCCTGCCCCCCCCCCCCCCCCGCCTTATCTCTTCGAGACCAAAAGTGGTGCACATAAATACAGGTGCGTAGTACAGGTAAAGACACGTGTGCAAATGTGCAACGGACATCCTTCTGTTGTTATTATAATAAACATTATACATATATATAAACCTGGTATAACCTTCCTTTACACCCAGCAAGCCCTGAGGTCATTCTGAGTCCATGTTCTACGGCTGACAAGAAGTTAGCACGTATGGGTAGACTTTTGCCACCCACCTAATTGCAGGGTTTAGTGTGCTGAACGCCGCCAGTGCCTGTACTCCAGTGCTGTGTTGTTGTGGGTGTGGGTGGACGTTGCATAGGTGAATGTTCTTAAAGAAACATCTGCAATTTTATATTGGATCTGTAGAATATTGGTTACTGGACTGAGCAGTTTATCGCTTTCAGCAAAAATTCCACAACAGTTCAATTTCTGATACTAATAATGAAACTGTTCGATGCCCGGTGGAGGCACACAGTGGTTCGGATCCCACTTTAAACTGTAGGTCCAGTCCCGATTAGCCTTACTGTTGACTTAAAACACCAAATCAATCAATCAATAATTAAACTAATTCAAAACTAAAATGACATCTCTGTGCATATAACCATGGACTATGGTTACAGGTTTTTGTGGTAGTACACTTCTTGAAACACTACAGTGCACAAAATAAAATTACAACATATATGTAAAACAAACATTTTCACACTTCTTGCAAACAAATGGACACAATATAAATTAATCCAAATCCAAAATTAACATGTATTTCAAGGCTATATCTTCAAAGTAGCTAGTGTAAAGCATGATACTGAAGTTGAAATTATTAGTTGCAATTGTTATTATAAACAGGCAGGAGCATACTCTAGTCCTTCAGATTAACGTTATCGGGACTCATAGGTCAATTATATGATTTTCCCTGAGATTTATATTTTATTCAAATTCCCTGAGATTTCCAGGTTCTCCAGGGAACCCTGGACATAACATATATATTTCAAGGGTTGTTCAAAAAGTAATGCCCCACATTTTTTTAAATTGAGAACTGTTTATTCTACACATATCTTTAGTTTTCATTTTAAAAAGTCCACTTTATGCACAGGAAGGCTAATCAGGACTGGACCTACTGTTTAAAGTGGGATCCGAACCACTTGTGCCATTGCGGAGGCCCATATTCTAGTCTACACATATGAAATTCACAGTCAGTAAAGGTACATGTTTCAGCTAAGTGTTATTTTTCTAGAAATTCTCCGTTCAGTTCAATGGTCTTGCACCATCACGGAATGAGGACATGTATGCCATCCCAATATCAGGTCCTATCTCACACCTGTAGCAATTTCTTGACAGCCTGGACAACCGGGTGCAGTGCAACGGTTAACTTGGACACTTACATTAGCACCCTCAGAAAACATTAAAATATTGCCAGTATGTACAGAGAAAAAAAAATCATTCAAGAATTGACACTTACCAGGTGCGCTGGGTCTTGGACAGCCACTTGTTCTGCAGGTGTTGTATGATCCACAATGCACACACTTCAAACCAATAACATGGAACTTAACCACACATTCCTTAAGGATAAATAAACAAATATCAAAACACAGGCATATGTACGAAGTGCATATACTAGGTCTTTAAAATTAACTACTATGGTTTAGAAAAATATACTTTCAGGAACCAAATCTAAGACTATTCACAATATGCTCATGGGACACTGCACATTTATTAACCCCCTCACTCTGTCCTGAGGTTGCCAAATAATAATATATCATTCTCTTGGTTGTTATATCCCGTGACATCTCATCTCAGAACACGTACAACACAGGGTAAAAAATTCACTACACAAATACCAGGAGTTGTTAGGATTTTTTAAATTTTGTGCATGTCACATTTCTCCGTGGGTTCCACTGTGTACACATAAGACATGGAAAGCAATATCAGTTACACTGAGGACTTGAAAGATTGTTTGTTATAATTGGGGCAATTACGTTTAGTGTGAAACCAAGATGATTGAAAAACCCACAGAGACGTTTTTCTAGTCAGTGTAGAGCAAGAGGAATTTAAGTGTCACATACGGACAGTAATGAGATGATACAATAACATTCATCACATTATGATGCAAACTACATATCCATAAAAAAAGTACAGCCTACCTTATGGCAGTCTTTGCACAATATGTCTACAGTGTAGTCTTTATATTCTTTCGGCATGGGATTTAATTCAACTTCATTATCCAAGTACTTCCATAGCTGTAAAGGTAAAAAATAAAAACAAGAAGAAAAAAAATATTAGAATATACCAAATTTTCATATTTTGAGAAATTGTACTGTGACTATTTAAGAGAAATACAAAATTACCCATTGCAAGTACAGGGTGAGAAATTACCTTTTGCTAGGGGTCCACAGTAAAAAGTATCAACAATTAAGAAATTATGGTAATACCAAATGTTTACTACGACAAATGTGGTTACAAAAACAAAATTAAAAGTTAGTATGTCCTCCGTTTGCTTCTCTTACAGCACGAAGACGATCAGGGTAGGAGCTCAGAAGATTCTCAAACAAGTCCGTATTCCATTCCTTGTCACGGAGGACTTGTTCCAGATGGGGTGTTGCCCCGGGAATAGCGGTCCGGTCCACGTTCCACTATCATCAAGGACTCAACTGCGTCCTTCAGAAAAGCCCCAAAGTGCTCCGCTGCATTCAGGTCCGGTGATGCACCCGGCCATTCAGAACTGCTGAACAAGTTAATGCCACTTCGCCGAAGAAGGTATTGGTTTTAGCATTTGCCTTGAAGCGAGGTGCTTTATCGTGAACTAACTTTTAATTCTGTTTTTGTAACCACAATTGTTGTAGTAAACATTTGGTATTACCATAATTTCTTAATTGTTGTTACTTTTTCCAGCAGACCCCTAGCAAAAGGTTATTTCCCACCCTGTACACAAAGGAGGAAAATAATGAACAAATCCTAAGACACAGTGGCGTAGCAAGGGTGGGCAAAGTGGGCAACCACCCATGTCTTTGTGTTCCATGGGGTAAATAAATGTGACAAATAGAAGTGAGAAAAATAGATGGAAAATTCTTAATTTCTGTGAGCAATAAAATTAAAACATTCTGTTTCTATCCGACTTTAAATTCTAGTTTAATGTTATAATCAGAGGCGCAACATACAGGCAGGCGGGGCCGTAAGCCTAAGTGGGCCAGAAAATACTAAACATTATCATCGTATTTTTCATGTGAAACATTTACACAAAAATTCATGATGACTTGCTTTTGACATTTTTATCAATTTATTCTTTTCTTGAATGAAAAGAGCTTTGTCTTGTCTTTTCTTCATTCTCTTGACCTTGCACTTGCAGCTTTAATATGTTAACAGCAAAGCACCTCCAACTCCCACGGAGCAACGTGTGAGGCACTTAAATGCTTGCGTTGTTTTCAACTCCAGGAGGGCATGGATAATACGTATTATAATGTGTTTTAAGAATATACCTCTGCCAAATCTAAATTTCTCAGTGCCATATTAAGAAATACCACTTTCATCAGTAATTTACTATTATTATTAATATTTAAATATGATAATTTGCTGGGGTATGTTTGATGATTTTGTATCGATTCACATTGAGATTTCAAATTTAAAGAACAGATGGGACCTGACATTCTTATCTCGCTCAGGGCCTCGCGATATGTTGCTATGCCACTGCTAAGCTATTCTACAATTATACACGTACACACATGCGATTCTTTGACTTCACCTGTAAGTGTTAAGTATCCAAGAGGCAAGAGAAGGGCCAAGAACTTGCTATAGTATAGTTTCTTCATTGATAAGAGCAGCAATTAATCCAATCTACTAATTTTCTCTGCATTGTGCTGAACTATCTATTTCTAACATACATAGGTTAAGCTCATGCTAACACATTGATCAACTTTTGCTCTCGCCACCCTCCCCCCCCACTTGCACTTTTTTTTTTTTTTTTAAAAAAAGGTGTTTATTTGCTTGTAACAAGCATAAATTAAAAGTTCCACAACGGTAGCAATATGCATACACAATAATTTAAGCTATGCAAATGTAAAATCAATTTCTGTTTCCATGGTTCCATTAATTTCATTTTATTTATCATGTATGTAAGCAACGATATTTAATACCTGAAAAATCATTACATTCATTCTCTTTCTTCCACTTTTTTTTAAAAAAATATTATTCTTCACATTCAATATTTATTTAATATATCAAGTACTTCTTATACTTTTTCAATTAATAATTCAGTGAGTAGAATGGTGCATTCACAAACTGTAAATCAAGTAACACAATTTTGTGTTTGGCAGTTGACATGAAAATCTGGACAACACAAGAAAAACTTTTGCTACTTTTTGAATGATCTTGCAAACCTGTACGCATCCTTATAAAAAACCAATGAATGCTACATCAACATTACTCTGGAAGTAGTTAATAACTCTCCAGTAACAACAATTCTGTTTACAAATGCAACCAGATTAAAATGTTGCATCACTGCTTACCTCTGGCTTTAAAACACATGCAAACAATTCCATTTTCATTCTAAAAAAATGATAGTAAATTGATCTGAACTTTGGCTTTGTCATTTTCTTCAATTGAAGAAATGCCCCCTCCCTCCCCTAACTTTCCCCACATCCAAGTATGAAAGGAGAAAAAACTGAAAATTTCTAGATGAAGGAAAATTGCAAAACACAGTATAAGTACAAGATACGTTATCTACAAGCATGCAGAATTTCATGAAGGTATGTCGTTAACTGAAACACATGAAGCTAGTGATAACTTACTGTTGTCATATCCAGCATTGAGGTTTGACATGTGGGACATGCGTAGTGCCCTGCATGGATTAGGTCCTCAAAACATGTTCGATGTATTAAGTGTCCACACTCTGGGATGTGAGAAGGAATTCGTGACGTGTGAATATCTTCCAAGCACACAGCACAGTTGGCACGAGAAACATTCTCTACACACTTTAAATAGAAAGAACAACCTGTGTTAACGTAACGTAACATAAAAAAATTGTGCATAAAGACATGAAATAACACAAACAAAATCTCAAATACTGCAATAAACATTAGCACATACGAAAATCCTAACATTAGCGATTAAAAATCTTGGAATGAAACCTAGAAATTGCACATAAATTCATGGTTACCAAGTGTGAAAACAAATATATGCATTAACCTCTGTCATCCGCATCGTTGTATTGTTTCCTCCTTTCCTTATTGTTATTTTAATTACCAGGATCTAAGTATAGGGTGAAGAATAGGGGCTAGCGAGAGGTTGTGTAAATAGGCTCAGACCTTTATAACTTCGGAGTGACGCCTCCATCCTCCAGGCACATACCTGCACTCTTTCTTCAACGATGTTGACTCACTCAAATCAAAAACGGATCTCGAATTTTCCTTCCAAATTTTCTCAGATCGGTTCAGTTGCTTCGCTATACAAATTCCAATAGCTGCCGATTCAGATCCGGCTGTCAGGCTGGTACCTTTCCACGGATGAGGCAAGTAATGGAATTTGTAAGGTCTGCATTCCAAACCGACGAGAACATCCTGTCTCCTGTTTCTGCATAAAAATAATTTGCATTCTGAACAAAGTACTGTCGTCCCATTGTTCCCCCCCCCCCCCTCCACATCCATGGCTGACATGCCATGATTTAGGAAATGTTCCTGTATGTGGTACGGAGTGCCACCTAAGGGGGACTGATTACTTCAGAGGAATGTAAGCAACTGAAAGCACAGTACAAAAAAGGTGTGAATGCCTCTATGTTTTCCCAGGAATAGTGTACATAGGGTACCTAGTGCTTTACCAACAATTATTATGCGGATAAGGAAAATAATTCACCATGCAGGTTATGGAGGGTTGAACAGAAATGTGCACATATATAAAATAAGGTGTAAAAATTTTCAATTTCTTAATTTCAGTTTCCATTATTCAGCAATTTGATGTTCTCTTATTCACCGAGCTGTAATTGTTTTGTTAAGGTATTCACCAGTGGCGTAGCATTATAGTATGCACATACGGCCGGCATTCCCATATTCAAAATTTCAAAAATGCATAAATGCTGTAAATATAAAGTAAAACTTGACTAATTTCATATATGTTTGATCTTCATGGCATTATAATAGCTATTTTTTGCGGTCTGCTTGCATCACTCCACTAAGAACACCAGTTCTAGAATTTTTTTTCCAATGCCTTTTCTGGCTGGATGCCGGGTACTTTTTGGCATAAAGGACTCTATATTCCTTACTGCCTACCTGGAGGGAAAGCTTGGATCTCTACAGCACGCGCACAATGCTATCTTGAACCCTGGCGTATGAAGCAGAGAGCTACTTGATTGGTTCTAGGGCTCATGTGACCCTTCCTGCCCTCCGACGCAGATGACAGAAGCGGAATTCCTAATTGTTTCTTCGCGCTTTTGTTGTGTGATGTTACAATATGCAATATTGACTGACGCAACATTACCAAACTCAAATATACCAAATGACCACTACATTGTATAATTTATCGCACTAACAGCGATATGCATTAAAAACTAAAAGTTCAACACAGATTTTGTCAAATAACTTGGTGAAGTCCACGTGGTAAAAGTTCAGCCTGTGGCTGCTCTACCACTTAACCCACAAAACTAAGCTTCTTTATTATTATTATTATTATTATTTTTTCATTAGTATCCAACTGCTTAATATTGTGTCAATGGAAATGTTTAGCATTCATTTGAAAACTCTAACACTGAATGGTCTCTGGACAAAATTATTTTAAAATGTTTATCAGCATTCTCAAGATGCAATAAACAGTGGTCTGAATTACTAATCGGCACTGTTACGTTAGTAGAGTGTACGATAGTTGGATCATCCACTCACCTCCGTGTCAGTGTGTTTTGCACAGCACACCAAGATGACAGAGGTCCCTGGTTGGAATCCCGGCGTGAGCATGGGTGTTCTTTGCGAGTGTCCCTTCATCAACTTCATGAATTTGCTTTACAACAATTGTAGCTTGATGATAGACAAATATGAAACACACCTTCTGTGGAGCTCACAAATTTTAAGGTCACCTTCTGAGGCTTTCAAATTCACATGCTGATTACTGTCATATTTTGTTTGAAACAACAAAAATATACTAAAAATCGATTCTAGATTTCAATGCACAGCTGCATATCATTAGTGAACTAAGTGTGGATTGGGCATTGGCTGCTGTCAATCAGTGTTTGCAGATGTGCATGGGTGTGGTACACAGAAGATCCATTTTTCAATTTTCTTGTACTGTACCAAGAAAAGCAGTTCATCAATTATTTTGTGTTTTACAGTGTTCGTACTATGGTAATAAAATTCTGAGTCAACTGACTCCCATAGTGGAATATTTGTGCATCAGATCAAGTTTGGGGAGTTAGAATTCCTGTGGCATTATAATAATCAAACAAAAACATATGTAGATATTTAAATATAGTACTTGCTACTACATATCTTTTGAATCTTTCAAAGTACTTTTTTAGTTCTTATGTAAGATGTTTTTGACATTACTATGGTAATCATCAAATGATATGCATATTTTCGTAATTCTTAGCATTATCAATAAACAGATTCTTCTTCAGTCCACTAACATTTACATTAAGTTTGTTTTCACAACTGACAAAGAGAATAAGGGCATGTTGAACAAGGTGGTTCAATAAACTTCTTCAGTTAATATTGATCTGAATTTTGTTATGTTCTGGAACGATATACCCTACTAACAACAATGTCAGCACAGACAGAGGTGCACACAGGAGCAAGTGCCCCTTCCTCAATTTCAAGTTTTATATTCACAAGTTGGATTGTAGGACCTAAAAATTGACAACAGGCAGCCTACAAAATAACCTAAAATGAGGGATTTTAAGAAATTATAAGGATGATAATATATTTCAGTAAAACAGTTTCAAATGTGGATAAAAAATAAAAGCAATTATGCCCAGAGGCACATATTTATGGCAAGAATATAAGATCAAGATTTCAGTACAAAAGCAGGACACAAAAGAGGTACATAAAATGGCATTTCGGTGTTGAAATGTTGAATATAACCCTAACTTTGATTTTAAAAACTACACACGTTACATAAAATAAACATTTCCCTTGTAATAGTACATTTTATGTAGTTATCAGAGTATTAAGGTTATTTGTGTGTAAAGGAGTTCATTTTTGGTTTCCCATATACAGTGGAACTCCATTTTATATTTTTCTGCATTATAAATACATTCCATCTTGATGGTCCCAACATAGCAAAATGTTATCAAATTTTCCTTGATTTTACATTCTTCAGCATTTAAAGTTTCCCCCCCCCCCTGAAAAACATAAAATCGAGGTTCCACTGTATTTACAGCAGAATTAATTACCATGATTTGAATAACTCACAAGATAATTCAGATTTCAGAAAGTGTCACGTTCGTAAACAAACTCTAAATTTCATATTTTTCCATCAAAAACAAAATATGCATGTCTCTATTTATGCCTGATATTCACTCACATGATGTTTTTTTGTAGAAATTTAATTAAGGGCTAAGTAATAATAGGTTAACATTATTAATTTATCAATAACTTCAAACACCACTTTGTTCTTTATAGTTGGCCGCGGTGGCTCAGTTGGTAACGCGTCTGACTACCATGCTAAAGGTCCCGGGTTCGATCCCCGGCCGGTTCAAATCCGAGAACTTTTCTAACGTTGGAAGCGGCCCCGGCACCCACCCAGCGTCGAATAAAATGGGTACCTGGGGGAAACCCTGGGGGGTAAAGGCGGTCAGGGGCGTGATGCTGATCACATCACCCCCACTCACGACCGGATCAAGAAAGTGTGGGGCGTTACCCCCACACCCTCTATACGCCTTCATGGCGTAGTGCTAAGCACAGGGGAGCACTTTACCTTTTTTTTACCTTTTTACCACTTCTATGTTCTTTATGTTTTTCTTTAACCCTTAAACAACGGAGCGTGTTTAGCCGGTAAACTCTCCAATGACGGAAGCATTTTCAGCTTGAATTTTAATCTTCCGCATGTTTGTAAATAAAATTTTATATATCCGGAATTAAGAACACTAGAGTTACAAATTTCTGATGGTAAGAGACCAGTAGGAAGGCCAAGACGAAGATGGAGGGACAACGTCGAGATGGACCTAAGGGAAATCGGTAGGGATGGAAAAGAGTATATAGATCTTGCACAAGATAGGGACAGATGGAAGGCCTGTGTTGCTGCAGCCATGAACCTTCGGGTTTAAGAAGGCTAGAGAGTTAGTTAGTTAGTTTAGTTAGAGTTACAAATTATACCTAATTTTGTTCAGTACACATGGGGCTATAAAGCTATGCTATAAAAACAAAATTTTCCGTTATAGGGTAGAAGAAGATAAAGATATTTTATTTTTTACGAAATTTGAAATTCATCGGACCTACACACTAGCAACGGATTAAAAGGTACAAAACGATACCTACATATTGTCTGATATGTTTTTCATTATCATGGAAAAAATTGCGCACATATTGTAAATACTTTCCACAAAAACAAAAAACAAAAAATGCAAGAAAAAATCGAACGTGATTTTCAGGGGCTGGTCCCCTCCCAAATATAACAAAAATGAAATTAATTAAACCTTACTAATTGCTAATTACATACCTCAAGACTCATGCAGAACTCAAAACATGTATATTAGAACATTATCCGAGACACAGTATGTCCAAAAAGTTACATACCATGAGAAAAAGCTCCTTGTGACAATATGTCACAAGCCGGCATTGGCGCAAATACCTGCTGTGATAATATGTCACAACCTGGCATTTAAGGATTAAAACAGGAACTTGCTGAAATCAATACAATGCAAATGAACTATAGAGAGATCTGTATACCTCCTTCCGTGCCTGTTTATAGCTAGTTCAATATTGAGAACTCACTATAGGGAGTTGGCTGTATATTGCATTCTGCACATGTGCAAAGACAGGGTGGCGCAAAAGTCAGTACACCCAAAAAACACATTGATAATAGCATTATGATAATGTATGTGCTTCTTGTGCTAAGTAATATTTTTTTGCTATATAGTTGGTAACATTGTCGTGTGGCACTGGCAACAGTGCACTCGTTATTCTTTTGTCGACAGGTGGGTCTCTGGCTTGTTGTAGTGTGGTTGTTTGTTATTTGCAAGTAAGTTCTGGTCCGTGACGTGTTGAAATCCATCATGAAGCAGATCCACATTTCTGGAAGACTGTGTTATGGACAGATGAGGCCCAGTTAAAACTTAACGGCCTTGTGAATCATCATAATTTTGTCTACTGGTCTGATACCAATCCACATGCAAGTATGCCTGGAGTGATTGCTTGGGGGGGGGGGGGGGCATTTCTTCTTTGGCGTAATGGGACCTTATTTCTTTGATGCACATGTTACTGTGGAATCTTATCTCGAGATGCTGCAGGATGTAGGGTTAGTTGAACTTGAAAACAACCCCACTTATTCAGATCAATGTTTTGTATTGCAGCAAGATGGAGCTCTTCCACATTATGGACGTGATGTTAGATTCTTTTAGACGACGCATTGAAGAGTGGATAGCATGTCGTGGTACCATTCATTGGCCTGCGGGTTCTTGTGATTTGGCACCATGCGATTTTGCTTTGTGGGGAATTGTTAAAGATATGGTATACTCATCATCACCGGTAGATGTGGATGCACTGAAAGACTCAATTATCAATGCGGTTCATGTCATCAACAATGATACAAGCTTACTGCATTGTATTTGCAATTCTGTTGTTGATCGTTGCACACAACGTATTGCAAACAATGGAGGACACTTTGAACAAAACAACTGAAACTGGAATTTTGTGTATCTACTTGTATTTTGTATGTATACTTGAATTTGTGTATGGGTAAACTGACTTTTGCACCACCCTGTATAACCTCCAACCAAAGGCAATGGTTATTTGAAAAAGGCTGTTTAGTCCCTCTTTGTTTCCAATGTTGGAATTAATGGGTCTCTTAAGGGAAAATAGTTATCCTTTGTCCAGGGTGGCCATAAATTATTTATTTTGTTGAAATAGTGATTTTACTTGTAATATTTTTCATGGTAGATGTTCCTTACATATTACTTTAAACGTATGCACCATCAACATCATGACACACTTCCCATCTGTCAACAGTGGTGTGAAAGAAGTTCTGGAGCATTGCCGGTGTTAGGACAGCACCAGCTTGCGTAATGTGGTAATGGGTCATACATGGCTGCTGCCGCCATAACACTGGCAATGCTCCAGAACTTATTTTGTGCCACTGTTGACAGATGGGAAGTGTCTCGTGATGTGGATGGTGTATACGTTTAAAGTAATGTGCAAGGAACATATACAGTGAAAAACATTGCTAGTAAAATCACTATTTCAACAAAATAGATACTTAATATATGGACAAACTGCATTAAAACAGTACACTTTCCATATTGAATTGCAAGCTTTCACATGCTCACTTCATATTCAGACAAAAAGAATCAAAACAAAACATTCTGTCCTGTACTCCATGTTAAAAAATATACTAATTCTCACTCACCACAGTAAAATTAACTACGATTAGTCTCAGCTATGCAAGACACTAATCTGGCCAAGATGAAAGGAAAGGCATACCTTGTGTTTATTATATAGCTTCATAGGAAGGCACATATTACATTTCTCACAATGGAAGAATTTGTCTCGTCCACCAATGCGGCAAATTCCACAACCATCACAGTGGTATTGCTTCTTGTCTTCATCATCAAATAATCGGCATATCATACACGCATACTGAAAGAAAAGAATGATATTATATATTTTATTCACATATTCTTTCTTATTTGTATAGGATTCAAATCAAAACCTTAAAAGTTCAATAAAAATTGTAGGGTAGACTGTATACAACTCAAATTTACATGATTTACTGTTATTTACAAAATGACTGCCAAGTCTGCAACACTAATCAAGCGAGCTTCAAAATGTCATTTTGGTTATTTTTTTAAAGATGGTGCCTCCTATACACACTTGTAGCAGTGAAGAGGAGTGGTTTCTTGCCCTCTGTCAGCCTAAATGAAAATTCAATATCTCTGTGCATGCTTACCACACCAGCAAGTTTACTAACGGAGGAAAATGTTCAACAGTGGCCTCCGAACGCAGCCAGAAGAGTAGAAAGGCCTTCACAGTGGCTCACAAGTCACTGCATGTGGACCACAAAGACATTCTAGCTGAGTTTCTAACCTTCATCTTTTACACCCTGATTTTGTTTTCAGTGTTAATGAGATCTTTGAGCTGTTAGGGAGGGTTCATTAAAGCCCCTTGCTGTCTGAGTCCATGCGCGATTATAGATGTACCTGGTTGTTACTGAAAATCCAGTCTGCTGTTCTGTGCCCGACTAACGAAGAGTGCCTTTTTATAATTTTGTAGAATTTCAATTTCTATAGTTTTATAGAATCTCAATTGTTGAAAGAAAAGATCTAATCATAATAATTGAGTATTTGGCATTTTAAAGCATTAATTTAGCATTTCAAAAACCCGGTCTCTGGCACCATGTGCGGCCATCAATGTAACTCTTCTCACGTGACCCACGAAGGCTTAAGGTATTCAGGCACTAACTCAAATTTGAAAATATATGTAGATCAGCAATACGTATGTGTTAAAATGCAGCAAACTTGTGCAACACTACATACAGAAATCTACTAGGTAAGAAACAAAAACAAATTAAGGTTTTTCATTTGACTCTCCGTTGTACAAATGAAAAAGTTTCTTAACTAATCCTTTTGCATCAAAAGACCAACAGAGCTAAAAGAGAACTTCGGTGTAGGATCAACACACATCAAATAACCCAGTGACCTCGACCTTCATCAAAGTTCTCTCATTAGCACACCAAATTCCAGGTTTTCCAAATATTTTCAAAGTAATTTCCAGACCATGACCGATTATTAAACTTGTTGAAAGTAAATAAAATAGGGATAGGGTAGATTAATTGGTACCCTTATCAGTATCACCTGACACACACACAATCATTACTGATAATTGCACCAATCCAATATATACATAAACATGGGTAGAACCTGGTGATTGAATTTTCAAAACCAGTGCTAAAAATACATGTTTTTAAATATTTTGAGTTCACTTATGGAAATTTCCATTACCCTTCTTTTTAAAAAAAAGAACAAGTACACTATGTGTTTTTTGAAGATGTGTGTGTTTTCTGTATCATGTGTGCCATTAAATCAAAATAATAGACATGCCATTATAATTTTTTACACTGTTGCTAGCTGAATTTTAAAATCTGCAGCGTTATTGGAGCCAGCCATGTATTAGAATGTATTCCATAGTTATTTATGATGTTACCAGTTGAGCCTTCTTCAGAAATGCCACTCTAGTACAAGAATTAATTGCTTGTAATCCAATCTTGTGTTAATTAATAAATTATATGTTTTAAGGTCACATTTCAAAATGTGTAGCTTTATCATAGTTGGATTCATGGCTTTCTTAACCCGTATTTGGAAAAAAAATTGCTCGTCCCTGAATTTGTTTTTTCTACCCCTGTCCATAAATATATTTTAATTTAGTGCAATATTCTGAGATTTTTCTATATTTCTTTATGGATATAAACATATAATGTACATGCCATAGTATTTTCAAAAAGTAAATAACTAAACATGCAGCTTCTTTGCAATGCAGTCATCTGGTAACATACATTTGTTAAGGAGGTCAATGATCCATTCAGGTTCTTCAAGGACCATTTAGTACTTTACATCCCATCCATGGAATATTGGTTATTGTTATCAGTAAATTTGATATCAGCAGTTTATTGGCACTACCCAAAATTTCACATCCACTAAAATAATGTAAAAAGAAAATATCAAAATATTTTTACACAAAATGTCTACAACCCAGAAGCTTGTCAGAGAAACCTGTGAAATGTGCTTCTTCCTCTGATACTTGAACAAACTAATCTCCCTAACATTCCAAGGTTTTTGAACATTTCTAGCAAAAATTTCACTAACATCTCCATATTTTTATTTATTCCTGATTCTTCTAGATCAGTGGGGACCCTGTTCATGTCATGGATTTCACTAATTTTTGGCGTACTTGTAATTTAACATGAAATTAATAGTTTTAGAATTTTTGGACCATTCATTTTTAAAAATTTCAAAATAAAAATTGACTCACAAATGCTCATGAAGGAACTTTCAAAAGGTAATTTCTTAGTATTAGACTCTGTATTGGTGCCACCTCCCACCATATAAGGCACAGAGTATCACCCCAGTATTATTAAATGGTACTAATGATTTAATTAGGGGTAGAACAGTGGAACAGATGATCGAACCTTACAATAGAAATTTAAGAATATTGAAGTATAAGACGAAGGATATAATAATTCATAATTTATTCTCTGTAGTCAATAGTCAGTGCCGTTGCACGGGGTGAGCGAAGTCGGCGACTGCCCGGGGCCAAGCATTTCATGGGATTGATACAAAATATGCAATAACAGAAATCAGAAAAAGATCAAAAAGGCTAATTTTCGTGGGCAATAAAATTAGAACATTCTGTTCTTGAATACTAGTTAAATGTTATAATTTTAATGAATACCTCAAATCAGGGGTGCAACATACAGGTGGGAGGGGCAGGTCCTAAGCCTAAGGGGTCTGAAAAATTTAAAAATTATAGTTGTATTTCTCATGTGAACATTTATGCAGAAAAATCACAATAACTAGCTTGGGCATTTTCGCCCATTTATTCTTTTATTGAATAAAAAGCACTTTGTCTTGTACTTTCTTCTTTCTCTTGACCTTGCACTCCCAATTTTAATGTTCACACTAAAGCACCCCCAACTGCCACGGAGCAAGGTGTGAGGCATTTAAATGCTTGTGTTGTTGTCAACTCAAGGAGGGAATGGATAATATTAGCAGTTTTTCCCCTTCCTTCCTACAGCTTCAGATTTCAGCTCCAGGAAAACAGAGAATTAGGGTGAATGACATTATGAAATATGATTTTCGTCAGCAATTTATTATTATTACTTAAATATAATAATTTGCTGGCATATCTCTGAAGATTTCTCTGTGAAGATTTTGTTTGATCACACTGAGATTTTAAATTTTAAGAACAGATGGGGCCTTGCGATATGTTGCTATGCCACTGACAGCAGGTTTTGGGAGATTGATAAAGCGATGGGATGAGTGTATCAATTAGGGCTGAGCTGATACCACTTGGTGCCGATACCGATGCTGATACTCTTTCGGATTCTCACCGATACAGATAATTGAAAATTTCATAAATTAAAATTTGTTCAAAATATTGATCAATATTTGTGTGTAAATAATCTTCTCCAATTATGCATCAACTAACCAAAAAAAATTGCTTTAGAATATTCAAGAATTATATCAAAATATTAAAATAGATATTATGTAATCATAAAGTACAGTTTTTCAGGCAAAATTGGCGCAAAATGAAAAGAAAGTTTGAATTTTGGATAATTTCCAGGATAATTACGATAAGTGTCGAACTGCATTTTTGCAGACACCGTGAAAGACGAATATGCCGGAAAAGTATCAGCTGGTATTGGTAGATGAATTCCAACCGATACTTTCCAATTTCCAAAACCACTGGTATCGACCAATACTGATACTTCGGCAATGGCCCAGTCCTAGAATCAATGTTGGTGGAAATTATGTTGAGAAAGAAAAAATGTTTTCAAGTCAGTACCTTAGTATTTTTTTTTAATAAACGTTTGTGACTTACTTATAAATTTTCCTATTTTTAGTATTCAGGGTACTTAATGAGTCTTTGCATGAATAAAAACAAAACTTTGTATAATTTACACTACACTACTGAGAAAAGATGAATATATGTAGCTAACTAACTAACTAACTAACTAACTCTCTAGCCTTCTTAAACCCGAAGGTTCATGGCTGCAGCAACAAAGGCCTTCCATCTGTCCCTATCTTGAGCAAGATCTATATACTCTTTTCCATCCCTACCGATTTCCCTTAGGTCCATCTCGACGTTGTCCCTCCATCTTCGTCTTGGCCTTCCTACTGGTCTTTTACCATCAGGTTTCCCAACAAGAATCCTGAAAACTCCTCTTTCCTCTCCCATTCGTGCCACATGGCCTGCCCACCTAAGTCTTCTTGATTTAATTATTCTAATAATGTCTGGACATGAATACAAATTATGTAGTTCTAAATTATGTAACCTTCTCCACTCACCTGTCTCCTCATCCCTTTTAGGTCCAAATATTTTCCTAAGGATCCTATTTTCAAATACTCTCAATTTATGTTCCTCTTTCAATGTAAGGGACCAAGTTTCACACCCATATAATACTACAGGCAAAATTACGGTTTTGTATATTTTAACTTTTAGATTCTTAGATATTAAACGAGAAGACAAAAGTTTATGAAGAGAGAAGTAACATGCATTTCCTGAATTAAGCCTACTTTTTATTTCCTCTTTAATATAATTTTCATTTGTTAATATTACTCCTAAGTATTTGAATTTGGAAACTGTTTCAAACAAGTTGTTATCAATAATTAGATTTTGATTATTACCTAACACTTGGTTTCGGCCTGTAAGCATATATTTAGTTTTCTCTTTGTTAACTTCCAAACCTATCTCTTTAGCAGTTTTGAAAAATATTTTAGCATTATTCTTAATTGTATTCACATCATCCCCCAGTAAGTCTACATCATCTGCATATGCTAACAACTGAGTCACACCATTTAATTTTAGTCCTTCTTTAGTTTCTTTTACCTTCCTTACAGCATATTCTAAGGCAAAATTAAAGAGCAATGGAGATAATGCATCTCCTTGTTTTAACCCATCATGAATTGTAAATTTGTCAGACATATTAATACCCACACGAATTTTACTTTCTGTTTCACTGGTGCATATTTTTATCATACTAACAAGCTTCTTAGGTATTCCAAACTCTACTAATATATTATATAATTTATCTCTTTTGACCGAATCATATGCTTTTTTGAAATCAATGAATAGCTGATGGACATTTTGATTATATTCCCACTTTTTTTCAAGTGTCTGTCTGATGTGAAAAATTTGATCTGTAGTTGATCTGTTGCGTTTAAATCCACATTGATAATCACCTATAATTTCATTAGCATATGGGGTTAGTCTTGTTAAAAGAATGTTAGATAATATTTTATATGTTGTTGAGAGTAGAGAAATTCCACGGTAATTATTGCAGTTCATTTTATCACCTTTTTTAAACACAGGAACAATTATGGATTCTTTCCACTGTTGAGGGATTTCTTCTTTATTCCATATTAAACAAATTAATTTATGAATTTGACAAATTAATGAATTTCCACCATATTTAATTAACTCAGCTGGTATTAAATCAATGCCAGGTGCTTTGTTATTCTTTAGCCTTTTAATAGCATCTTTAACTTCAGACAAGTTAGGTTCTGGGACTAAAGGTTCTGCTGTGTGTACTTCATTCACTTCTGATTTATCTCCTACATGGACATTTAAAAGGTCATTAAAGTAGTTCTTCCATCTATTTAGAATATCGCTTGGGTCAGCTAGAAAATCACCGTCTTTATCTTTTATCAAGTTTACTTTAGGTTGACACCCCTTTCTAAACTCATTTACATCTTTATATAAATCTCTGATATTTTTATTTTTGCTGTTTGTTTCAATTTCGTTAATTTTGCTTTTCAAGTAATCTCTTTTTTTACTTCTAAACGTGCGGTTAACTTCTCGCTTTATTCTATTATAATTGTTTAGATTTGTATCATCAGAGTTATTTAACCACCTAAGTCTAGCCTGATTTCTTATTTCTATTAGATTATGACATTCATTATCAAACCATGGCTTACTTTTTCTCGGTTTATGGTATCCTATACTTTCTTTAGCTGCTGATTCTATTGCATTACGTATGTGCTCCCAATTCTTATTTACGTCTGTTTCATTTATATTTTCATCATCATTTAAATCCTGCAAAACATCAAATCTATTTGACAGTTTAATTTGGTAATCTTTCTTAATTCTTTCATCAGGAAACTTTCCTGTATCAAATTTTAGAACTTTTAGATTTTGTTGCTTATGATTTATCACTGAGAGTCTTTCTCTTAATTTAGCAATTACTAAATTAAGTAATTGAATATGCCGGAAAAGTATTTTGATATATGTAGAAACAATATTATTGTACATATATGCTGAAAAATAATGTATTAAAAATAACCCTTCACAAAATATATTCATGAATTATTTTTAAAAAAGTTAAAAATTAATATAGCTATACAAAAAATAATCTATCATACACAATTGGGTACATCAATTATTAATTTTTGTTCTGTTGGTTGTCAGCTAATTTCTGAAAAGGAAGCTGTTTATTAATATTGGATTTCTCATTTCACAGTGTGAGAAAATTTTTACAGTGTGGCTACTCTAGGACCATGATAAAGTTCAAGTATAATTCCCAGTTTTCAAGATGAACTTTCCAAAAATTCAAGGCTACAAGCAGATGTTTTCTCTATTTCAATCATACGACACACACAAATATTATAGTAACAATATAAAGGGTCTGTGTGATTCCAATGTTTCCAAAAATTGAAAATCAATTTTATCAAACAGTATATTAAAAACATGTAAGTCACAAATGTTACAATATATATTCTACTCTGCGAATTTTTTTTTAATTCTGTAAGAATTTCAAACACCAAATTTACCTAATCATCTTCAAGATATCTTTTAATAATCTTCCATCTGTCAGATTGCTCTACAAAGGACACTAACAAAGTAATCGAGAGAATTCTGTTTTATTTTCCACACAGCTTTAGTTTCCTTCCTCGATAAAAATAAAAAAACTGAGAAAAACTCTCATCAGGGTATTTATAAATATGTATAAATTCAATAGGATTTGAATGAATAAAAGTTGCAATTTTGCACGTTTACAGAGAAAAATTCAAGCAGATTTCCCGATGAGTAGCCACTAGGCCAGTCAACAAGGGATGCTTTTGGGGTCCAATAAGGAAAAAAATTAGGGAAAGCTGGAACAAATTTTTTTTATCTTCCTAATTGGGTACTTAGGGCCAGTTTTTCAATGTCTGGTCAAATTTTTGGTCAGCCAACCACCAGTTGGAGTTCACCTCCAGTCTAAAACCAACACCGGGTTTTTCAATGTAAAAATAACCAAAGGTTCATTGCCCTTTAGTTCGGTGCGTAACAATTGTGAGTTTGCAATACTGAGCGAAAAATTCAATCCCACTGCCATCTGGGTGTGTAAATTCAAATCAAATTTTGCCTGCTGTGAAAAGGTAGAACTACAATACGGTACATGCGGTTGTAGAAATTAATTGTTTACATTGAAAATACAGAACCTAACGTGCTACGTATTTCGTTCCTACAAATAAATACACATAAGGAGAAAACACTTACTGCACATTTGGCTTTTTTCTTGAAACAGACAGACTTCATAAAACACAAAATGGTAATATGGTATAAATAGTTATTCTTTTTCTTACGGAATGAGATATCAATACAAGTAACTAGCTATGTAATACGAAAAAATAAGTTGACATTTGAATGTATATTATGACTAAAATTTTATTCCCAGTTTGTACACGTACCCTACCCGAGAGAACGTCGTATCGCAGAGAAGTTAAATATTTTCATTGAACATTCAAACTTTGCAGCCAACTTTTACACAGTATCTCTACTCGACAATATTCAAAGCAACAAATTTTTATATATTTTTTTTATTTTAAGATTGTGCAAAGTAAAATATAGAATCAATGTCCAAATCGTGATAAATGGACTATACATGTATAAAAAAACTGTCTGCAGCAGGACTCGAACTCGCAACATAAAATGGAACTTCCACTAACAGCTACTACCTTTATCCACTACACCAACTTGCCACTTGGAAACTGGCTACACGAAAGGATAGATGTCATTGGTGTGTGCACACAAATCCAAGTCTGGCGACAATTTCCTTTGTTCTACCTGTTACTACGCACTTCATTTGAACTCTGCCAAGCACAACAAGTTTATTTCTGCACCAATGTAACTTTTTACTTAATTATTTCTCGTTCAATGTGCCTGATAAAATCGTCTGGTGAAGATTGATCTTCTGATGAGGCAGCCATGTTTGTTCGAAACTACCAGTCATCTTGCTGACCTCCGGATGAAGCACGGATCAAGTTCACAGCAACTTAACTGACAGTTGAGGAGTTGACCGCTGATGAAAAACCCAAAATTGCTGTAACCTCTAGTTATTTGTCCAATCCGAACTTTGATCGCACATTGAAAAACCCACCCTTAACAACATATTAATTTGGCACCCCTCTACTACCCCGGATTTGGCCACCATCTTGGAAAAATGGCGACCAAAACCAGTTTTTGCAATATCTCACTAGGAAAGCATTTTACAGCAAAAGAGGGTATGACAAAAGTTAATCTACCCAGTCTTGCCATAAATACTGTTACAAATGTCTAACGTATACCATCCAACAAGTGTAAGCAATTGATCGCCACTGATGTGAGTCATTGTGAGTGTGGCTGTGAAAGAGCAAGCACGTACCTGCAACTGTCAACATGGAATGGGGATATTACAAAAACCATATCACTGTGATACCATCACACAAGGTTGGGAAATCAGCCAGTGAAAATTTCCAGTCCTTAAAAAAAAGTTGAAAATCGAATGTTTGTGCACCGGACCATCCAGCACTTCACTGAAACCGGGTCTGTTAAGGATCACTTGCGGCAAGGTTGTCCTCACATTCTGTGGACCCCAGCAGTACAGAAGACAATGGTGGTACGTGTTCACCGAAATCCACTTCGGAAGCAGGCAGTGATGGCTTGTGAGATGAACATATCGAAAAGATCGATGTCCAGGGTACTTCGTGTGAACATTGGACTTAAACCATATCACCAATCTACCAGACATTACCTTGACGCATGACTGAAGCAGCAGAGGGTGGTGAAATGTAGACGCTTCTTGCAGAGTTATGCTCAGAATGGACATCAGAGGATTCTTTACACAGATGAGAAAATCTTCACGATCGAATAGAGATTCAACCGCCAAAATGATCGGGTGTATGCCACTAGCTCGCAGGAGACCCGTCAACAAGTTCCCAGAGTTCAGAGGGGCCATTATCCCTCCTCGGTGATGGTTCGGTGGGGGGTGTTATTCTGGTGGCACCCTGCTGCATTTTTGTGAAAAGGGGGTTAAAACCAATGCAGTAACGTATGCAAACACAGTCCTGGAGACCATTGTCAAAGATTTAAGCACCACATTGTTAACAAACCAACAGTGGAATTTCCAGCACGATTCTGCTCCAGCCCACAAGACACGATCCACACAACAGTGGCTCGAGCATCACGTGCCTGATTTCATTTCACCTGCAGACTGGCCTCCTAGTAGCCCCGACCTCAACCAATTGGACTACAAATTGTGGCCAGTGCTTAAGGGCATTGTCTGCAAGAAGTGGCACCCCACAATTGCCAGTTTGAAGCGTTCCTTGGTAGCAGCAGTGGCGGATTTTCCAGTGGACATCATGCGTGCTGCAATAGATGAGTGGCCTGGACGATTTCGAGCCTGTGTGGATGCTAAAGGTGGCCATTTTGAAAACTGACGGTACTAAGTGTGGTCAATACTCCATTAAAGTGCCATGTAAAGTTACATTAATATGTCTTTAACCACTGCTCAGTTCTTCATTATTTACGTTGTAACAGTATTTATGGCAAGGCTAGGTACATAAAATTCTCTACAAAAAATGTTCTATGCATTTTTCTTCTAGGAAGCACCATTATGGCTCTAGAGAATCTAGTATTTTCACCTCTTTTCCCGTTCCATTGTGAAAGAGCGAAACTCAAGAAAATGCTTTTGCATGGTATTATTTCTTATTAAAATGCCTATTATAAATGTCCTAAGGACTCTTCTTGAAAATGTATTTTCAAGTTGTAATGTATGTATATTAATTAATACACAATTTTGTAATATTTAACATAAAACAAATGAACATAATGTCTGCATTTCTGCTACTGTTAGAAACCATAAACATCGCTTGTCTTCTACCAGCAAGAATTCTTATAAGTGAATGTGAAATAGATCATCAGAATTGGCATGTGCTTGCAGATCAAAGCGAGAGGCCACAATCTACACAGGGATTTCAAAGTTAAGTGATGACAGGGCCCCTTTAGTCTAAAGCAAAACATTCACCGTGTATGCGCGCACAACTGACGAGGAGCTACAAAGCACGGTATTGAGAACAAGGCCCAGTTGGAGTGACATGTACGTGTCGCGTCAGTTTGAAAAGTTGCATTTATTTCTTAAGATTGGTTTCCATGAGATATGTACTGCTTCCATCTAAAAGCTCTGTTCGTCTTCTATACTCTGTCCTGGGAATCTCTGGAGCGAGCGAACGAAAACAAGGGTCTGCCACTCTGCATAAGTAGTAACTCGAACAATGAACGCATGAGAGGGAACAGTATTGCATGGTGGAGAGAAAACAACCGCAGCTACTAACAGCTTACAGGAGCATGTATGGCTTCACCCTGCCTACAAGCTTTCTCCCCTTTCCTAATGTAACACACAGCCTTGTTCCATAGATTCCCAGGACAGAGTATAGAAGAGGAAGGGAGCTTTCAGATAGAAGCGGCACGAGTCTCTTCGAAACCATTCTTAAGAAAAAAATGCAACAGGGTCAGATTTTGAACACGTTATTTAATATTTTATCCCAATTTTTCTACAGCTAAATGTCCTCTTGCGCAATCATTAAGGCGTTTACAGGGTATAATGCGAAGAATCTCTGGAGGTGCAGCTTCTTTGTCCCTTCTGACACTTTCAGATAGTAGCACGAAGAGGATCATTAAGAGAAGGCTTCTTGGTTGTCCACATCCCTACCTCATCGGCTATAACTGGTATGGGGCAAGTTTGTACTTAAAGATTTCTCTGAATTGGTCTTGTAATTTTTTTAGTAAAATAATTTATTAAATAAAAACTCTGGATACAACACACCTGATTTTCACTTCAGAAGTGACCGCTTCAGTGCTTAACTCTCTTTCGTTCAAACTTGACATTTGCCAAACCTACAGTTTAAAGTGGGATCCAAACCATTACGTGTCTCCACCAGATATCGAACCTGGGACCCCTTGATTTCAAGGAGACGGTGCTATCACTGCACCATCGGGGAGGCCTCACTGACAAAAGTCTTGCTTATCCCTTGATATGCGATACTTTCGTGCATTGACATACTGCTCATCTATTTTATCTGGAAACTAATGAGCATGCCAAAAACCCACTTAGCATTGAGTCGGGCCACTCCTCTACCATCTCCCACAACTCTTAATGGAGTGCATCATGGCTCAGTCATTATATCTGACCAGATCCCAGAGCTTTTCTGGTCATTTTATTATGATTTGAATTGTTGTTTAACGTACACTTTATGCACAGATAGGCTAATGGAGACTGGACCTACAGTTTAAAGTGGGATCCGAACAACTGTGCAATGTGGCTCCACTGGGTATTGAACCCGGGACCCCTTCATTACAAGGGCGTTTTATGGTGAAATAACCATTTTGGACAAAGTCAACATGCTCCTTTGGAGTTATCTGCTCTTTCAGACCAAACATATTATCTCCTGCACACAACTGGCATTAAAATATTTCAAATAAAGAACTGCATGCAATGATAAAAGCCACTGAACTCATAAATGACATTTTGTAAGAAAGAACAAATTTAATAAGTCTAGTTTTATAGAAGATAAATATTACAATACATCATGGAAAAGATGTTTCCGTAAGTTCCGCACTTGCAAAACTGGGTGGGATAAAAGACGTAAATTTTCTCACTCAGCTAGCACCCAAACAGCACATCCTACAATAAAAATGCACAGAACATTTCTTGTAGAGACTTTTATGTAGATTATTTTTTGTGATCATCTCTTTTGCTATAAAATGCTTTCCAATCGAGACATTTGCAAAAAACTGATTTTGGGCGTTTTTTCAAGATGGCGGCCAAATCTGGCATGGTAGAGGGGTGCAAAAATAATATGTTATTAAGAACCAAGGTCCATGCAATCACTCTTCCTCCCTGCCTGAGAAGGTCCCGCCATAACTGGGCTTTCTAACAAACCCCCGCGGTCGAGAATTCTGTGACATCATTGCGGAAGCACTTGCCTTCCTTCGCCAGTCCTTTTACATGGAAGCGCATTGGAGGCACGAATGTTTTCAATTAGTATACAGACATATGTGTATGCAATGTTGTATTCAGAGGGAGGGTCCGGGGTGATCAAGATCCCCAAGAAAAGTTGCCAAGTACTAAAATTGAATAACCAAAATACTTATTTGCGGTATGCAGGGTTTAAAGTGAGCCGGAACGCTCCAGAACTCAGTTCCTGCTGCAACATAATACACGAAAGTTCACCCTTTGTTACACATAATAATAATAATAATAATCACTCCATTTTTCTCTTGCACGATCAATTATGAATGATGAATTGTTTTATTTTACTTGGCACTTTTTGCCACTTTTGGCTAATTGTCAAGACGAGGAAAAATGGTGATAAGATATAGATGAGGGACAATCACAAATACATATTGACAGCACACAACACAAGCCCAATAAAGGAAAATACTTGGCATGGATTCAGACGCCCTTGAACAATGTAGTCAAGTGAGATTGACATTTGAGTGTCTTTAGAAGGGTCACTCCTTACACCCCGCACGATCATTTATGAACATACCACAATATCTAGAGAAGTTTTTATGATGAACATAACAATAATAATAAAAACAAAGGAACCTAAAGAGTACCGAAACCATTCCTCCCAGGAAAAAAAATCAGTAATGATGATAAGAGGCCTCCCCGATGCAGCAGTGATAGCATCGTCGGCTTGTAATCAAGGGATCCCAGGTTCGATACCTGGTGGAGGCACAAGTTGTTCTGATCTCACTTTAAACTGTAGGTCCAGTCCCGATTAGCCTTACTGTACATAAAGTGGACTTAAAACAACAAATCAATCAATTAATCAGTAATGATGATAATAAAATTATAAACAAAATGACATTGTTTTAATACGTTCATTATTATTAGTAGTAGTTCCCATGAGCCCGTCCCCTTTTTGATTGGATTGATTTGTTGTTTTAAGTCCAATTTATGCACTGTAAGGCTAATCGGGACTGGACCTACATTTTAAAGTGGTATCCGAACCACTATGTGCCTCCACAGGGAATCAAACCCAGGACTCCTTGATTACAAGGCGACGACGCTACCACTGCGCTGTCGGGGAGGCCAAGAGCCGGTCCCCATGGCGGAGTGGTTAGCACATCGTGCTATGATGCCAAGGGTCACAGGTTCGAATCCGGGCGTGGGTGATTGTGAGAGTCTATTCATCAATTTCATCATATCATCACTCGAGCTCATCTTCCCAGAAAAACAAAGTAGAATAACCCAAATCAAAGTACGTAGTTCCAATGTCTATTCATTTGTGATTGGCGTTCCCGCTATTGAATGAATTAATTTTGTATTGACGGAGCCTGGGAAATTAGTGCATGGTGATGATAATAATATGTTACATTTTTATCATCTGGAACTATCAACATTCTCCTGAATATCGTCATCGCCTGGTAATCGAGGGGTCTCATGTTTGATACCCAGTGGATTCACATAGTGGTTCGAATCCCACTTTAAACTGTAGGTGCAGTCCCAATTAGCCTATCTGTGCATAAAGTGGACTTAAAACAACAAATCAATCAATTGAACTTTCCGTTAATCTATAAATTTCTCATTTTACTATTTATTTATTTTGACATGAACGTGTCTTGTTAAGTTAAATGTATATTCTTACTCCATCTCTTTACTGTTCATATAGGTAAGGTAAAGTTTCCATTGCATATTTCACCATGCCATTAACCACACATCTTCGATCTCATCATTTTAGATGTGTGATTAGCATCATGCTCTGGCCAACTTAGCCCACCCCAGAGTCACTTCATGCTGGGACAAGCCAAAAAAATTCCAGCCTTAGATTGCCCACACCGGGAATTGAACTCGGGGTCTCATAGCAGTCAGACACCCTACCGACTAAATCACTGTGTCCCTACCTCTATTCACACAATAATCCATAATTATTACAAGTATTACCTATTCTGTATCTACTTCAGGGTGCGAAATTTCCGGTCGCCAGGTCGCCATTGGCGACCAAAAGTTTTGGGCTGGCGACTAAAATTTCGATGGTTCAAATGTGTGTCAAACACGCATCAAGACTTCACATCTTGAGAGAAACGGCAGAAGTTACAGAAGAAATTCTAAAACTGAGTGATATACACACTATTAGGTGGTTAGCCAGAAAGAACATGCAAAAAGAGCTCTCTTGCAATCATGGAAAGCTGTTGTGACCCATCTTGAACAGGTGGCCCATAGAAAAGACAATGATGGCGCTAAAGCTAAGGATTTGCTGAAAAGTTTGAAGCAATTTAAATTTGTTAAGCTTCTGTACTTCCTTTTGGATTTCTACGGGAAATTGACCCGTTTGAGCATGGCACTACAAAATAAGAATCTGTTGATTTCATCTCTGAAAATAAGAATTGAACACTGTATTTCAGTTTTGGCTGACCTGGAATCTAATGTTGGACCAAGCGAACAAGATTTCTTTGACCATGTATCCATTTCAGGGAAGATCAGGGATGTGCAAGAGTTTCAGACTGTTAGAGGAAACTTAATTAACAATGCGAAGGTGTACATCACAGAAACATTGCCGTCTATGTCAACAGATGCGATTGCATCTCTGTATGTTTTCAACACCTTGGGTTGGCCTCCCAAAGAAAATATTCTTCAGTTTGGGATAGAAGAAATAAAGAAGATCTACATATACTTTAACCCGATCCTTTATAATGAGAAAATGGAAGTTCTGGCAGCAGAGTGGACAGAATACAAACTTTTGTTTCCTTCTCCAGCTTTGAATCAGACGCTGGAGAAGATCCACAGTGCAGAGTGTTCAGCAAGATTCCCCAACTTGCTCCAGATTTTGACATTTTGTGCTGTTCTACCAGTGAGCACAGCCTCATGTGAGGGAGGTTTCAGCTGTCACAACAGACTCAACACTACTTACAGGAACTCTCTGAAGACTGAGACACTGGATGATTTGCTCAGAGTTTCCGTAAACGGAACCCCCCACCACCACCATCCTCCCTGTCAGAGTTTGACCCAGCAGCTGCGATTGATAAGTGGTACTTCAGTGCAGAACGACAGCACTACACAAACATTAATATTTAATAATTGCTCATATTTTTATTATTTATCAATATAAAATAGTGGCGACCAAAGATTTTAGTCCGGCGACTGATTTCAAACTTGAAATTTCATGCCCTGATCTACTTCTTTCTATTTAGTTTTTTTATCGCTTTTCTGCCACTTTTGGCTAATTGCGAGGATGAATGATAATTGGATGAAATTGATTCTGACCCGGAAACTTCGGTGGCGATATCGAAAGTCTACAACTTTATGTGCTGTTTGCCTTATAATATAGTACACCGTGTCCCAAAAGTCCGGTAACACTTTTATTAATTCATTATACAAAAACTACAAGTGATATAGCTTTCGTGTATATGTCATATGAAAGAGTATCTCAAATGTTTTTTTTTAATGTATGAGTTCACAATGCCTTGATATGGGAACCATAGGATATCTCTGGCAAGAATTTGATTACCGTGTTGACATATGTCATGTTACACATGGTTCCCATATCAAGGCATTGTGAACTCATACATTAAAAAAAAACATTTGAGATACTCTTTCATATGACATATACACGAAAGCTATATCACTTGTAGTTTTTGTATAATGAATTAATAAAAGTGTTACCGGACTTTTGGGACACGGTGTATTATTAGCAGATATTGTAAAATGAAGACAATTTTGTGCTTCTTATTACATGTGATACAATTGACCAGCATCCGAGAACCCTTCCTGAATATATTTCTAGATAAGTGCCTACGTCCATGCCATGCCGCAGAAATGAGGTGAAGGACGTAATGAATCAAATATTTTGTTGTAACTACTGAAAAATATTGACACGTCGTCGTTCTTTTCAAATGACTTTGCCAAAGCAGAGGGAAAGCTTGCTTCTGCGGTGACGTCACAAGTTTACAATCCCGACCCCCCATGGAAAAGAGACTGTTATGGTCAGACCTCTTGAAGCGGGATAGGGGAAAGTCTTCACGGACCTTGGTTAAGAACGCGTTTTGAAGATAATAAAATTTGTTCCAGCTTTCCCGGATTTTTTTCCTTATTTACTGGCCTACACCCTAAAATATGATGTGTATCAAAAGTGGATATCATCGAAGCAGACACAGATGAAAAGTTTTACTGTTGGTAAATTAAGAGGCAAAGAAAATAAATAATAAGCAGTAGAAGCCAAATAAGCAATTCGGTACCAAAACTGGAGGAGAGCGAGGATAGTTTACTTTTCCTTGGTGGACACAGCTTAGCATTACGGGGACATAGTGTAGAGGCAACTGGCCTCTGCTAGTAAGTATAACTAAAAAAGAAGAAGATAGATAATCCTGGCACCAGGTGGCCACAATTAAGTTTCCTACATCAGAGCCTTCTGGAGCCCATTCATAGTGTGCTAGTTAACCTGTCCCATTTCAAACATTTTGGAAATCCGAAAGTAGCATTCTTGATTTTATCCCACATTTCTATGCCTTTCTTCAAACCACCTTCACTTATATTTGTATCTATTATCTTAGAAAGTTTACCAAACTTTTTCAAAATGTTATCAAGTTGCTGATTTCACTTTGATAAGCTTCAAGACAAGGGGTGAGATGAATTAACCTGTAATACAGTGATGTTATTGGAAAACTGTATTAACCAGTGGAAACTTTTCCAGGTATTGACAAGCAACTTTCCCAAGCCATTCATAATGCCTTAACATACTAACATATACATGTTAAGTCTTCAGTTTAGTGTACTAATCAAATTAAAGGAGTTTATGATTTGAATAACTTGTTTTGTTTTACTTTGCTTTTCTGCCACTTTGGGATGATTGTGAAGATGAAGATGGATGGTTCAAAGATGAAACTGGGATAGGACCTAACACAAGCCCCGAAGAGAATTCTACTGGCTGTGGGTTCAGGAAGAATGAGGTCTAGGTGCACTGCCAGGATGTGAGATTAAAGCTTGACTGCCTTACCACAAGGATACCCCAAATGAAATTTAATCAACATTATTAAAAATACACAAATAAAAATAGTTTTACACAAAATATCTAGAATCATGTTTGCAAAGGTAAAGTTCCCCTTGCACTCTGCACCGTGACATATGGTATATATATATAGGGGGTGGGGGTAGGGCCGCATACATTACATCGATCATTGGAGAACTGCTTTATGCAAGGACAAGGTCAGAAATATTCCAACTTTGATCAACCACCCTGGGGAGTGAACCTAAGCCTCCCTCATGGCAGTCAGGCACCCTACCGGAACCAGTCTAGATTATCTTACCTATGCATAAAGTAGACTTAAATAAATACTGGGAAAGATGCCTGATAGATGAGATCCTCCTGCTCCTCCATTTTCCATGCTGCTCATCGTCATTCATCATTCTTCCCCATTCTCACAATTAGCCAAAAGTGGCAGAAGCGACTCTAGATAAGAGAATTATAAAATAAAATATTAATCTCCATTGCCATGATTAGAGATACTAACAGAAAAGTGAAACAGAAAAATATTGAGGAAACTGATGTGTAAATCCGAGTGTTCTGAACACATTGTAATTTGAAAATTTGTGAACAAATATTATGACAAAAATAATTGTAATTCCAGAAAGTATATGTCTATCGTCCTTGTAACAATAATTCCTTCCTGGTGAGATCGTATATATCCTGACAAACATCAATGCTGTTAACATACTGAGCCCTTCATTGCTGGCACTATTGCTATCATTCTAGTGGAAAATAGATCGCTCTCTTTTGTACTGCAAGTAGTGTTTTACACAGTAATTAACAGTGGCGTAGCAAGGGGTGGGCAAAGTTGGCGACCAGTTGGGGGCCTCGTGCCTGAAGAGGGATCACGTCCAATGGGGCTTATACAAAAAATGTGATAAATAGAAGCGAGAAAAAAGATGGAAAAGGCAATAAAATTAAAACATTTTGTTTTTATCTGGCTTTAAATTATAGTTAAACGTTATAATTTGAATGAATACGTCAAAAAACACGTTATATACAGAAAGGACACAGCCTAAGGGGGCTTGAAATAAGTGAAAATTATTGTCATATTTCCCATGTGAAACAATTACAAAAAATCACGATAGCTTGCTTGGATATTTACCCATTAATTTTTTTCTTGAATAAAATGCCATCTCTCTTGTATTTCATCTTTCTCTTGACCTTGCACTCCCGATTTTAATATGTTAACAATAGTGCACTACCAAGTCACGAAGAAAGTGCGAAGCATTTAAATGCTTGAGTTTACAACTCAAGGAGGACATGGATAATATTAGTTCATCCTTCCTTCCTACAGCTTGAGATTTCAGCTCCCGGAAAACACATAAATACATATTTAAAGTGAGTAAAATTATTAAATATCACTTTTGTCACTGGTAATTAATAACATTTTGCTGCCTCTTACACTGGGGATATCCACAGGTTTTGTTCTGGGGGTGGTGCAAACGAGGCATTTCTTTTCCGGTGGTGCCACAAATGAGGTGCAATTCTCCTCAAAATAGTGATGCAGCTCATGGACATCAGGAGGGGGGGGGGGGGTCGAACGGGTCGTTGGACCCCCCCTGGAAATTGACATCGTTCATTCAAAGACACAAGAAAGTTGAAAGTTTGTTACTCTCATTGTTAAGAACAGAAAGAAAGTTCATTTAGTTAGATTTCGAAAAGAATAATCAAAGTAAAAATGAATTGGATCGAAAACATTGAGTGAAAAATACAGGAACAAGGTTATATTCTACCATTTCATCCAAAGAACAAATGGTTCCACAGTTTTCACGTTTCTAATAATTACAATTATAGGTGAGAACTCACACAACAAATTTTATGAAAATAAAATATCTCCTAACATTTAAAGCCTTTTCTTGAACGAGATGTGAAAAAGCTAATATCAAACTGCATTTCAGATACTAACTGCATAAAATGCAAAATAGTGTGCTGGTATTCACTCGTTTAGTGAATTGAGTCTCACCATTTATATAATAATAATAATAACTATTATTATTATTATTATTATTTTGAATAAAATTTATTTTTGTTAGTTTATAATATTTAATATTGTATAACATAATTTATAACTGTGGTAATAATACTTAAAATTAATATTTTTTCTACTATTCAACTTATCATTTGCCCGACCAGACCTCACTGCAAACGTTTCTGGCGATGCCCATGATGCAGCTCAAAAAATGTATAGCTGTCAGCCGGAATATATTCAAATATGTCAGTTAGTATTCTGGATATTATAATTATTCACATACTTATGAAATAAATTGCGCCGGTATCTATAATCTACGATCAAAATTTTTATAATCTAGATTATCCGTATTTCCATGTACATAATAGACTCTGTATTTATGAAACTCCTACAAAAGTAAGCGTTATTTTTTAATTATTTTTGATGCTGTTGCCACATTCAAAATGTACCTCAAAATGCTGAGAAGAAATGTATCATTTTCGCTACAACTAGAGGAATTTTATATTCATTCTAGTTTTTTGGACTTTTAACCACTGTTACTTTTTAAAAGAGATTTATCTACGTTTCGGAGGCTGAATCTGCCTCCATCTTCAGGGTAGCGTGTAGTCTGTTAGGTCACATAAATGGTTCCCTTGTTAGGTCACATAAATGGTTGCCTAGGAGGATTATTCTTGGTGGCCAAGGCTCCACCGCATCTGTCTGTCGGTCACAAAGGAATTTTGTAGCTTCGCTACCACTACAATTTTCAAAATGTAGTGCCGCTATAGCTACAAATAAATTTTGTAGCTAGCTACAGTAGCGTGCTACTTCCAACCACTGTTTACCAAGATGACAACTGCCATGTTCACAGGTCAGCACACGTATGCGAGTGGTTTGATGAACACTCAGGCACTCTATCGCACCTGGCCTGGCCCGCTAAATCACCGCTTAACCCCATAGAACATTTGTGGGACTATTTGGAACAGCAGGTGAAACGCCGAAATCAGCATTCCGGCAATTTGGAGGCCTTATGTGATCTTCTGATCAGCGAGTGGTATCAACTGGATGTGGAATACCTGCAGAACTTTGTGTACTCCTTACCTCGCCGAATCGAGGTGGTTATCAGGGCCAGAGGTGGCGTTACTTGGTATCAGAGTGATGTCTCCAGGGGGTGACTAATTTTTTGTCGAGAGAGCTTAATTCCTGAACAGTAATATGTTGTCATAGTTTCCTTGAAATTCATCAACCAAAAATTTTCACAGTCATTGCAAACTGTGAGTGTATCTATTATAATATAGTGATTTTGAACATATAAAAGTGTTGATTGCATGGTTTATTTGTGTTTAAATATAACCACTGTTTATTCAATAGTATTTTTATTCCCACATTAAATGCCAGGCTATATCATCATATATAGATTTTAAAATAGCATCACAAATGAATTTTAAGGCTTCAATCATGAAAACTGCACAATGCTTTTAACGAACTGAAGGTTGCTGTGTTCAACTGGTGCTAAACTATTACTATTAATGCCCTAGAAATTGGTTTCTACTCCTTCGTACATCTCGTTTCATATTAAAAAAAAAATATAAAAATAAACAGCACTAGAATATTGGAAGAAATAAAATAATAACTGGTTTTAACCATCATAAAGTTTGAGTGTTTGTTCTCAGTCCACTTTATGCACATGGGCTAATTGCCCCTAAAGCCCCTATTATGATTATTGTACTTACTGGGAAAAATATTTTGTTATTTATTATCATAATTCCCATAATTTTTTAGATGTTTGCACTAACCTTACGGATAGTTGGGGGTTATGGTACAAATTAGAAACAGGTTGAGTGATGTTTTAAGTAAGCTTACCCGTTGGGAATGCTTCCCTGAAGACACAATGGAAATTTGTCAACTTGTAGCTATTCAAAGGGCCCCAGGTTCGATATCTGACGGAGACACATAGTGGTTCAGATCCAGTCTCAATTAGCTTATCTGTCCATATAGTGGATTCAAAACAAAAACCAGGAAAGATGCCTAGTTGGGAGGATGGGACCCTCCTACTCCCCCATTCCCCCATACTGCTCATTCATCATTCTTCCTCATGCTCACAATTAGCCAAAAGTGGCAGAAAATGGCTCTAGGTAAGAGAATTACTAAATAAACCATTTATCCTCATTGTCATGATTAGTGAAAGTTACAGAAAAGCAGGAAAAATGCATACACACAAACTGTATATTAACTAAAGAAAATTATAGTTTCTGCAGAAAAGTCAATAACTCTTACGTACTTTTATGATATTATAAAACATATTGAGGAAACTGACGTGAAACCTGAATGTTCTAAATGATTTTAAAATTTGTGAACAAATAATATGATGAAAATAATTTTAATTCAAGAAAGTGTATGGCTATCATTCTTGTAACAATAATTTCTTGCTGGCGAGATCTTGTATACTGACAGTGATCAATGCTGTTAACGTACTGAGCCATTTATTGGTGGCATTATTGCTTTGCCATTGTAGTGGAAAATGGATCGTTCGTCTTTGCACTGCAAGTTGTGTTTTACACAGAAATTAATGACACTTACACCATGGATATCCACAGGATTTGTTCCGGTGGAGTCGCAAACGAGGCATGTTTCTCCCAAAATTATTCTATACTAATGAAATAAATTACGCAGACACCTATAATCTGCAATATCAAGATTTTTTAAAATTTACCTGAAAATGTGAAGAAATGTAGCTGTAGTGAAGTTTTCGCTACAACTACAGGAATTTTGCAGCTTCGATACAGCTACAATTTTCAAAATGTAGCACCGCTACAGTTACAAATTTTGTAGCTTGCTACAGTAGTGATGCTACAAGTAGCAAGCTACTTCCGACCATTGGCTAATTGGGACTGGACCTACAGTTTATAGTGGGATCCGAACCACTTTGAGCATCCACTGGGTATTGAACCATCAGGATGGCTCTTGTAACATTCATTACAACTAACATGGTTTAAACCAGCAAACCTCTTTTGACATGTTATCTGTTAGGCACATTGCATTTGTTTCCTTGAAGGGTCGGACAATGAACCTTGACATTTTCATTTGGAAATGCGGTGTCATCTGCAAAAGTTGATTTTTAAGTAATGATTGATACCAAACCAAAAAAAAAAATACAAAAAAAAGCTGATGAAAATCTCATACAACTTACCTGGCCAAAGGCGGCAGTACATGACACACATTTTTCCTGCACTTTCTGTCTTGTCTCACAAGAAATGCAAACTATTTCTTCTATATCTCTCCTATTTAGTGAGTGTTCTTCAGCATCATTATGGCAGAAACGACAGGTGTAAACTTTGTTGCAACATGGTGCCTGTGAAAAATAAATATAGTAATGCCACAATATATTCCATACAATGATTCAAAAAAACTATAGTAACTACAGTACAATTGAAATGAGAAAAAGAAATAACATTCTATCGTAATCCCAGGACCGTTGACCTACTGTACCCCACTCGAGAATTACATTAATTTTATTTTTAATAAATCAACCAATTTCAATGTTTTACATAATATAAAAGTGGTACCAGCATTAGACAAGCACAATTGCAGGGCTCGGGTGTAAAACATGGTAAGTGACAAAATACAGGTTTCGAGATATTGAAAGTTGAAGTTTAAAAAAAATCTGATTTACAAATTAAAATAAATTTCTCAATTGTTTACAGCAAATATTATTCACTTGTGTGTTTACTATCATACAAACATGATATTTCATCCCGAATTATTTTTTTTGGTGGTGCTACATGTGATTTGTTTGAGGGTTGTTCAAGGAATTGTTCTAGTTACCATTCTTTACATGCAACGTTCAATAACAATATTTTGACATTAGACTTTTTATATCAATCATAACAATTTGTCACACAAAAATGAAAGCCTTTAATAATAATAATAATAATAATTTTATTCAATAAACAATAACCTGAGCTACTTGTTGTAACAAGTTTTTGCTTTCCTATGTCTATGTCTGATATGAACACCATTAGAAAAGTAGAATTCATTGTTTTCTTGTACCTGATACAGAGTCTGAAGAAGACCTTGCTAGAAGGTTGAAACGTTACGTTAGTTTATGTTTTTAATAAAATAAATTACTGCCTTGGTCAGCATATTTAGTTTTTCATAATCATGGAAACAAGGCTTAATGGAGTTATAATTGTTTTCTTACGTCAGTATTTTAAAAAAATAAGTTCTGAATGCTTGTGATTAAAAACAACTTCCTTATATCTATATAGAGATCAATATTTGTAAAAAAATGTTTCTATATGAGCGGTTTTTCAGCTTCACATATCTACACACACAGAGGCTCTAATTATTAACCTAGCATGCCAAGCACAATGCGATTCACAAGCCTCTCTTGATAAAAAACCTGTGTTACGTAGAATATCCAAATTGCATACAATGGCAATATTAGATTTTTGTGATTCAATAAGCAATTTACTCATAAAATAGGGATAGCCTCTTTTTTTCGAAAAATTGAAAACCTAAAAATCATTTTTTCGAAAATGAAAGTACGAATTTTTTTCGAAAAACAAAGTGAAAAATGATCTTTTTTTCTTCGAAAAAACATTTTTTTAAAAAAAAAAACATTCCTAGTTTAAACCTCTATCTTCAAGATAACAATTACCGGCCCCCATGGCGCAATTGTTAGGAAATCACGCTACGACGCCAGGGTTCCGGGTTCGAATCCCAGCCTGAGATGTACTTGAGTGCTTATTCATCAATTTCATCATATCATCACTCATCTCCATCTTCGCAAATAAGCCAAAGTGACACAAGACGCGAAGTATAATAAAGGAAATCAATGAAGACACAATTATGACCTTGTAACTTTCTGTTGTATTTTCCTTTAACTTGACATGTTTGTAAAGAATTATTTCAAATGTACACAGGGCTGAAATGTTTAATAGTTTTCACTGATATTTAGCTCTTATGGATTAAAATAGTTATAATTTTACCATTTAGAAGACACATCTGCAACAACAACAATAAAATAATTTGCTTTCATTGAAGTCACACATATCATAAATATGAAAGTTAATTAAATGACAAATACGTTATTAAGTCTACCATAAAAAAATATTATAACTTTTAAAACGCCCATTAAAGATTTATGAAAAATATTTTATAAAAAAAACTAAACTGTCCCAAATATTTGATATGATTCAGATCAAATTATATATTCTTTAAGTGTAATACATTTTTGACGTTGCTTGTAAGGCATGGTATCTTAAAGAAGCCTTAAATGTGCATACCCAATTAAAAATCAAACAAATTTCTATGTGACTACAGTTATTTATATCTAGTAGAAGAAAAGTATGTGCCTCTGCTAGATCACAGTTCACATCCAGGTACGAGAGTAAAATTTTATTCGAAACTGCCATTATGAGCACTGTTGCATGTAAACAATGGTATCTACAGTATATACCATGTTTTACATGAAATAGAATGTACGTAGCCATGCCTAGTTTTAGCCGTATTTTTGATTGGCAACCTCTTCATTCTCCTCAGTCTGTCGGTGGTACATATTCTGGGTCATTATGGGAATCATATACACTTTCTGACTCGTTCTCATCTTTGCTGTTGCCTCAATACTCGGGAACTTTCTGAGAAACGTTGCAATGCCGTTTCGCCTCCATCTTTGCTACCTACCATACTTTACATGCAACAACTGGTAGGTACCATAACTTTCAACACGTCTAGCTCTGTCATCTGTTGATGAAACTAAACACTTAAGAGTACAATTCGACTTCATTTACGATGGACTACACGATGCACATTGTAACTCCAAAATGGCACTTACCATGTTTTACATCTGAGCCCTTCAATTAACAGAAATATTTGATCCCAAAGTGTATCCCATGTAAGTAAAAAAACTGCAATTTTAGAGTACTTTCGTCGCTTTTTGTTAATAAAAATGGTTTGTATGCACATTAAAATAGCGAAAGAACACATTGAAAATAACTATGAGTACTAAACCTAGCAATATCAAGCTAACTAGGTAAAATTACAGCTGCTGTTGTGGAATGTCATTTTGGGTGATTCATTTGCATGAAGCTTTAGGGCTGTTCTGCTTCACGTTAAAGTAACATGCTAAGGCAACAGGCGTGAATGCTTGCATAAGGTAATTTTGAAGTTGTCATTTTCAACATAAATAACGTAAATCCAAACAGTGCTCGTTACTTTAAGGAAGTTTTGTGTGACAATGATTGCCAAAATTCTACGATAATTACTTTCCCTGCTAGGATAATTTGAAAATAATCATAAAACAATCAGAACCATTACCGAGGATGCTTGAAATCAATGATTAATATACATTATCCAACCAAATGTTTGTTAACCCCTAGACATTATTCACACTTTAACCTGTAATAAAAAAAAACAACATATCTCTAAAGCTTATATCTTCAATTATCTTGTGTAAAGCAAGTTATTGCAGTTGTAATCACTGGCACTTATTAGTTGTAATTATTATCAGCAGGCAGGAGCATATTCTAGTCCCTCCGATGTACTTCATTGTAATACACTGATCAATTAGAAGATTTTCCCTGAGATTTCCAGGTGTGTGTGTGTGTGAATCTTAGGAAATTTCCGCAAGAGAAGTCTAAATATAACAAAAAATATCTTTTAGAACTGGATTTCAAAAGCCAGGTGCCAAGTGAAATTTTCAGCCACCATGGTAACCCAAAGCTCTGTATTTGGGTACCAGTTTCATAGATCGGAGACACATTAAAATTGCATATACTGTGTTTTGCATGGTTCGTACTTACCAATTGTGTATTGCGGAACATAGTTCAAGGTGCCATTATGCTTTTTGCACGAAAACAAACACAATTTTTCGGTAAATGTCTGTTATATCGGAGACACATTTCTAACGCATATTTTCAGTTTCAAATGGTTCGTACTTACCAATTGTGTATTGCGGAACCTATTTCAAGGCGCCATTATGCTTTTTACATGAAAATAACTTCGATTTTTCACATTACGAGTAATTCTTTTGGGTCCTTTCTTCCGTTGCGGAACATAGAATATTTCACGCACAGCTGTGGATCATCACGCGTCGTGCTTGTGTTTTGTCGATTTTTAGTGGGCATGCAGTGTTGCAACCATCTTAACCGAAAAATACATACTTTCGTGTTCATGATGTCATCACATACCATTGATGGATAGCCCCAAAAAACCATTCACGATAGCCCCAAAAACCATTCACGTTAGCCCCACGAACCATTTCCAGCAAGGTTAGGTAAGCATAGTTAAAAAAATAAAAATAAAAAAATTCTGGTAAAAAAATGCATTTGGAAACACTTCTTCTCGCGAGACCGCGTGACTTTCAACACTCGCGCCATCTGCAGGTTCATAATGGAAACAACAGCATAATGTTGTCGCTTCGCACAAAAGGCTACTTTATTACATCAAAAGTGCTTATTGTCTTTTGTGCAGCATTCCATAGTGACAAAATACCTCCACGAAGTTTGATAAATGCAACAGAAACTCATTTCCGTAAGTAGCTTCTCCTGTAAATTTGAAGAAAAGTGTCTCCGATATAACAGACATTTACCAATTTTTCATATTCTGAGTGCTCTTTTCTTATTACCGAAAAATACCTACTATCGTGTTCGTCACCGGTGGAAATTATAAATTATGCACAGGTAGATGACAGATAGCCCCACAAACCCTTTCTGATAAGGTTAGGTTAGGTTTGGTTACATTAGGCAAGCCTAGCTTACGTCATCAAACATACGCAGCAATCGGTTGTCGTAGGGCAAGCAAATGAAAGCAATGGCAATTGTGCGTCGGTGAGATATTTCTCTTGAAAAATACATGATTTCCCGGTGAAATATATTCCACGATAAAAGAAAATACCTCGACGGACGTTGTAAACCTTGGAGAAACTCATTTCCGTAAGTAGTTTCTTGTGTAAAATTGAAGAAATGTGTCTCCGATGTATGAAACTGTTACCCTGTATTTGTCTACCCCTGAATATATATTAAAGACATAAGTACAACCAGTACTTGAACCATAGATTCGGTTAGGCATATAGATACACAATGGATATATGTATAGATCAACTTGCAGTAGTTTACGAATATTACTTTTACTACTTATTGTTTTAAATGTTGTGAACATAAATATTAGTTGCAGAGCAATTCAATTGCTACAAAAAACTATTTTGCCTTTTTAATTTTACAGAACTGTTAAGATGTTTACCTTTAAATCTACAAATCACCTAACTTTAAATCTACAAATCACCTAACTCTTGCTGTTAATGTACTATTTATATAATTGCAGTGTCTGCTCTATAATACATAATTTAAAACATTAGTCACTCTTTTCTTGTGTGGGAATGAAGTGAAATCTTGCAAAAATGTTACATAAATTCTGAGAATGGTCGTGTCATAACTAACTTGTAATGTTTGCTTTTGCTGTAATCTAGGTACATGGAAATTGCTCATCAGTTACAGATTTTACTCAGGACCAATTACATTAATTAAATGGCATAAAATTATTTCACATTGTTAAATTTCACGTGATTGTTCCTGGATCAATGACCTGGCCAAAAACCTGTATAATATTCTTAGCTCTTTCGTCATCTTATCTTCAGTTTGATAATATCTACATTCATTTATTTTCGTTATTAATCATTCACAAGATTATGTCATAGTCACATTTCCGCGAAGTGTAACCAATGATATCCGTGTACTATATAAGGATTATTTGCATACAAAATTCTTCTGCTTTCGACAGCTGCGTAGGAAGCAGACGCCACTGCAAAATATCAAGGCTAATGCTTGTCATTGTAATAAAATCATATGTACAGAATTATTTCTAAAATCAATATAACTGGTACATTTACAAGTAAATTGGTGTGTTTTCTTACCACTAATTTGCAGTTTCTCTTGTAATGCTCACAACCATTCTTTCCATCCTCCCGAGACATTTTCGTTTCGTGTCCAGTCCTTTGCTTTCTTTCTGACGCTCGTCCGCTTGTCACGCTTCTCCGCCCTCTTGCGACGTTCCTGAGAATTACACTGATTACACTACTAACCTGCATCTTCTCTCCATTTTTTTAGTTCACCGTTCACTGAAATTTGCAACTATTTATTTCTTCATTAAATAAACAAAATACAATCAATACAGATTTTTATCCGTTTCACAAAAGGAGAGTTGAACTTAGCATTTTTAATCAATCTGTTTAGCAAGCTTGCACCGAAGGAAAAGCCGTAAGCAAAAGGGAGGAATAAGCATATTGCAGTCCCACACTTTTGACCACTCTGACAATTCAAGAAAGAAATGCCTTTAGCTTGTAAGAAAATATGCACTCATATGCAGCATATTTCTGTGTCAACTTCATCAGTGGCATACCCGGCTCGGCCTCCTGGAACTGCCGTCAGCCCCCCCCCCCCCTTGACACTGCCATCAGCCCCCATTGACAGTAGGTATTTTTTTGTATAATTTGTGTGCAGTGAACAGTGAAAATGTAGATAGCTCGCAACTTTAGGGATAAATCCACAGAACATGAACAGCAGCTACGTATTACATTCGCTCATCTTGTTTATGAGCTGAAGTCTAAGTAGCTGTAAGTATTTAGAAGATTCTCTTCTCTAGATTTTATAAAGTTCCTTCATAGGGTAGCTTCTTTATCTGTACTTTTGCTACCTCTGTTGCGACCTAGGCCCGTAGCTAGAATTGATCTCCAGGGGTGTTCACGAGTTATCAGTTGGTCTCACAAGTTATCAGGGGGCTCACAAGTTATCAGGGGGGCTTTGTAAACCAAGTCCAATTTTCAAAAGTTTAAGGGCCGGTTGCACCATCTCCGCTTAACATCTTATCCCCCACTTAACACCATTTTGCGGTTGTTCAATGTCCGCCTAACGTTACCTAGCACTTAAAGTCCCGTGTAACGTAAGTGGCGGTCGGGGCTCCGCCTAACGCGTTAAGTGCCAGGTAAACATGGAAAAGCAGTACACTGTGCAGCCAACAGATACGTGCAGCACCTAGTATAATCTGTGTTTACACTTTTATAGTTGATAAAATGGCAAAGTCTCGATCAGCTGTTGCAAATTGCGAAAGTTTGCTGCATGTTTTGCATTACCAAATGACAGCAAAAAAAAGGCGGATTTGTTAATTATCCCAGGCACGGCAATAAATAAAGCAACGTTTGTAAATATATGTGTAGAAATGAATATTAGATGGTCATTTTCGTGTGTGTTCCGAAAATGTTGCATATTGATATTAGCATTAGCAGTTTCACTGTAATTTCGTATGTTGGATTTCAGTGCATGCGGGTACAGAAAATAAAACCAGGTTAAAGTAATGCGTTTGATGCTTGCAAAATTGTATTAAAATGCCGTTCCAAATAAATGAATGTGTGTTTGCTGTAACAATTTTTTCCAACCAAACGCAATACACGAAATGTACACCATGCATCAGTTGCTTTTTCGCAATCCTGGTAATTTGTAATCTTTAAGATTAAAACACGTGTAATATTATTAGAGTCACTTCCGTCGCTATTGGTGTGAATATAACATTGCAAATAAACAAGTAATGTGTTGTTTCCGAATTACAACTGGCAAAGAATGCACGTATAATATTTAGCAGTAGCTACTCTTACCGTCCAGTTCATACATATGTACGTACAAGGAACAATTTCCGAATGGTGGTGTGTTTTTTACAAACACACACATTTACAATAATAACCTTGCAAGAAACTTCATACCTAGTAGTACATAAGACGTAATACCAATCTTTTAAGAAACGTATACATTGTATATGTGTGATTTTGTATGTTAACTTCCAAAATTGGCAAAAAAAAAAGGGCATGAGTTTACTGTTAACAAGCATCCTTACGATGTTGACATGCATGTACAAGGAACAATTTCATACTGGTTTTGTACCTAACCTAACCAACCCTACCCTACCCTAATATTCATGGGAGAGCATAAGACGTAAATGCCAAGTTTTTTTTCGGTATTTACTACTTAGAGGAAACGTTTTATGCGAAGTAACATATTTTTAATTACATTGTGCGAGATTTTGTACTTTAACTTTAAAACTGGCAAAGAATAATAATAATAGAAACACGGCGTTGATACGTATATACAAGGAACAATTTCCGAACGGTGTTACGTTTCGTAGATACAAAGAAAATGCACCATTGTAATAAACCTTGCACGAATCTACATGCCTGAAGATGCATAAAACGTGCACTCAAGTTTTTTCTGTTTTTTTTTAACATTCATATGCAATACACATGATCTTGTATTTGAGTTTTCAAAATAACTGGCCTAAAAAGACGAGCGGCTAGGGGCAGCATTAGCACCTTGGGAAATACATGCTAACAACCAGTGGCGTCGCTAGGCCATCTGCTTTGGGGGGGCTGCAACCAGATACATGACTTACTACTATTGTAAATATTTTTAATGTTTGAAAATAGCAAAGTGATTAATAAGTCAATGATATATAACAAGCATAAGGAATTAAAACTAACATAGACTTACTGCATTAATTTTTATGAAAACAGATGGATATTCTTGTCCTGTTTTTCTAATGCTGGTGAACTATGTCTTTATGTATCAGCTGTACTCTGCGGTTCGAATTTCTTGCAAAATTATCAATAACACAATCCACACACAATTCATGACACTCTTCCTTTTCTATGGCCAGTATTGCAAGTGAGGCAAGTCTGTCTTGGCCCATATTATTACGCAAAAATGTCTTGATTCTCTTCAAACAGCAAAACTCCTCTCATACGATGCTGATGTCACTGCAATTTGCAACATTCTGCATAAGTTCGGAAACATGTCTTTTGGAATGGCGTTCATTAAATGTACTATGGATGTGATGGTGTATGTCAAGTTCTTCAGGTAATTTTTTGTATCTACAGGTATGTTCCTGCATTAACAATTGTTCAAATATGTTTTCTCGAAATACTGTATGTAATAATAGCTAAAGGTTGGGGGGCTTACCGAGGGATTGGGGGGCTGAAGCCCCCCAAAAAAGGGCCTAGCGACGCCACTGCTAACAACACCAAACCTGGCCTGCCTAACCTATCCACGTAGGCATATAATAGCATAAATAAGCATGTAAATAGATTTGGCAAATTATAATTTGTTTATTTAAGCTATTATATACATACATGGATAGGTTAGGCAGGCCATGTTTGGTGTTGTTAGCATGTATTACCCAAGGTGCTAGTACTGTCCCTATCCGCTCGTCTAAAAAGGACCATAGCTTGTACGTATGTACAATGTATATTTTCCTGGTGAATATTACTGTTTTTTGTAAAGAAATATATACGTTCTTGCATTGCACTAGCATATAACGTTGCACGAAACTACCTATCTGAAAGTATATACAGCCTGGAGTTTCTTATTTTTTTCTTAATAAGAATAAAACATGCGTACATACAGTACTACGGTACTTTACATTACTATTTGATTCTTCCTTTTGTGCTAAGATGATAGTAATTCCCAAAATGTACCTTGTACATGGAACCGTTGATTAACGATTTTTTTTGTGCTATTCGAATTTGTTTTGAATACAAAAATTTAATTTTCATCTGCATCGTTAACCAACTTTCACAAAAGCTGCATTATAAATAAAGAAGAAACCTATAAGATTGTCAACGTTGATAATACTAATACTCGCTATTCGCTAAAGAAGGGGTTACGGATTGATCAATTATTAACATAAACGAATGATAAATTAGTAAGAGCAGAATAGAAGATTGCTCTTCTCATTCCGTATATTTACACAAACTCAGATATGTCAGCCTTGCACTAAAAATTGAATAAATGTAACTTGCATTTGTTACGACTTCGTAAAATTTTGGTCACTGTTTAGTAGTGTTTAATATTTTTAAAAAAGTGACCGTATGTCTTACTGAAAGATAAGACGAGGAATATTCTTTTTTGCATTATGTTAATTGGAGTACGTGAAAAATAAATTGAAAATTTTGTAAGCTTCCCACTACTTCGAAAGATTACGGGTTATATTGTATCATATAACATACATTTGATATTATATGAGAGTACGACACATGCATTACCTACTTCTATCAGCCGTTTCATTTTATTGCAATAAATATTTAGTTTTTTTAAACATATTTCAGTTGAAATTGACAAGCAGATATTAGCACGTAATAAACAAACAAGACACAATCGAAAACACAACTTTCTCCAGTTTCTGTTGCCAGGTCGTACGGCAAGCAGGAGAAAGTTCCACCTTACAAGGCCGAGGATAAAAATGCTTGGTGCAACCCACCGCCGCCTAAATCTCCCGCCTGTCGTTATCCAGCACTTTGTAAAGTGGCAGATTAAGTGGCGATGGTGCAATCGGCCCTAAGAGTATTAAATGAGGGTAAGTTGAATTGAATTGAATTGATTTTACTTTATTGCTGGGCGAGTTTCAGCTGTTGCTGGTCTACAACCTAATCCCAGAAACTACAGATTAAAATAAAAATAAAATAAAATTCAAGATTACAAAGAAATTGAACAACAGAGTACAATAAAATACAAAGGGAATAAAATCCCATACAATAGAACAGATTAAAATAAAAAATTAAAATAAAATTCAAGGTTAGGCTACAAAGAAATTATGTGTGTGTGTGTGTGGGGGGGGTAATGAGTTATAAAAAAATAGAAATATCATACAAATACTACATTTTTCCTATGTCTCTTAAAACATCGACTTTTGAAGAGTTGTCTGCTACTGAAATAATCCCTTACTTGCACACACAATACTACTTTGGATTGAACATATATTTAGTATATCACACAAGAAAAAATGCACAATATTCAATCATAGTGCCTACAGTACATTCCACCCCCGACCGAAGCAATGAAACTTCCCTTCGTTCCGAAGCAGATGCGTGATTACTTTAATGTCACAGATTGCAACAGGGACAACGAAGGTACAGATAAAGAAGCTCCTCTGTGAAAGAACTTTCTAGAGTCTAGAGTAGAGAATCTTCTAAATACTTGCCTCTACTTAGACTACTCCGAACAAATGTATTAGCTGTTGTTCATTTTCTGTGAATTTATCCTTTACAAAAGTTGCGAGCAAAATAATATCTGTTGTCTACATTTTCACTGCAAACAAATTGCACAAAATAGTTTTGCCTAATGTCAAGGGGGCTGACGGCAGTGCCATGGGGCTCTGATGGCAGTTCCTTGGGTGGTGGGGTGGCTGATGGCATTTCCAGGGGTGGCTGAGCTCCCCCTGGTCCCTGCCTGGACACGGGCCTGTTATGACCTGCCATTTAGACAGAAATCTGTGACTTTGATGTCATCATGCAAATTCCAATCGCATCTGCATCAAAGGTCAACAGCCCCCAGGTTTTGAGAACGAAGTGGAGTTTCATTGCTTCGGCCGGTGGGGGGGGGGGTGAAATGTAGGTACTGTGATTGAATATTGGGCATTTTTTGCGTGTGATATAAATATCTATACCATCTAAAGTAGTATGGAGTGTTTAAGGAATGATTTCACTATCAGTCACTTAACACTCAAAGAGTGTTTAAAGTTTTACTTTAAAACATGTAGAAAAATGAAGTATTTGTGTGATAATATAAATTTTATATAACTTAATAATCTCCTCTCACACACATAATTTTACTTCATCTAATACTGTTAAATTTTTGAAAAATGGACTTGGTTTACAAAGCCCCCCCCCCTCCCCCTGATAACACGTGAGCCTCCCTGGAGATACATTCCAGCTAGAGGGGGCTGGCGTTCGTGAAAAGTATGAAGAAATTTGCGAAGATTTCAAGTAAATAGAATGCCAAAAATAAAATATACAGATACAGGCGTAGTTTCGTCCGGCCACTTGGAGGGGCTAACATTATTCATACTCTTATCCATTGCGGAAAACATCACGGCCATTCTCTTTGGGAGGGAAACAGGTGATCACTCCATCATCTTATCCAAAATATATGGAATTGTGTTTATGCCGAGTGTTACCTTTATGAAAGGAATAAATACACCATTATATGGTTGCAAATTTATTAAAGAACACATTTCTTCTTTAGGATAAACATGGTATAATATTAGTGCTTTATAATATTAATGGGTAATCCCAGTGCCGGATCTACAAATCTTGCCCCCCCCCCCCTTCCCTCGGCAAAATATTACCAAAACCAGCTACCTACCCATTACATACGCACGCGCACGCGCGCGCGCACACAGGCACAACCACACACACATATATTTACACACACACACACACACACACACACACACACACACACATTTATAATGTATGTAGTGGTCCCGGGTTCGATACCCGGCGCAGGCACATAGTGGTTAGGATCCCACTTTAAACTGTAGGTCCAGTCCCGATTAGCCTTTCTGTGCATAAAGTGGACCTAAAACACCAACTCAATCAATCAATCAATTTATATTGTATGTGTGATTCTTGATCTCATGTTATCAAAGTCACATATAACGTCCTAGAGGGTGATTCAAAAGTCCCTTAACAACCCCCACAAAAAGTAAAGCAGTTAGACTGGGTTACAATTGGTCGTGATAGAAACAGGTTAGGCTTAGGGGTGTTACAAGCGGACGGGCGCCGTATTGAATTCAACACAACATTTTTGAATAGGAAGGGGGTGATGTGATATCTAAATGATACTGTTTTTTTCTCACACCTGGAAAATGATACATTCGTTACAATCACGCAGTCATAACTTTTCCTGATTAAACATAGGTTGAAGAAACCTCCACCACTGCATTTCAAGTGCAATTCTAGCCTGATTTCATTCTAGTCTGCTGTCACACGAGAAACTCGGGGTGGGTGATCTAAGATCGGAATTTTTCCGGCTTTGTCCCCGCATAAAAATACTCTAGAACCCACCCAGCCTCAAACCAAATGGTACATACCCTAAATGTGCCTTCATGTCACGGTGCTACATGCACAGGGAACTTTAACTTTACCTTTACCTGTATATATTGTATTCGTTTCTGTACGTCTGAGTAACTTCTTTTATTTTTTTTACATACGCAAATAAGAACCCTCTACTATCTCAATAGCTGAGGGTCACCAAAAGGCTTACTTGTCTCAGGCCCCCCCCCCCCCCCCACACACACACTGCGGGGTTTTGTAGATCCGGCACTGGGTAATCCTGTGTTCATGGTAATGAACAAATTATAGGTAGGCCTAATGCTGCAAGGGAAGGTGCTTGCGATTAGCTTCATGGAAAAAAATAAGATATTACACAAATTACATAATTATCTTATCTAATGCTCCCTGTATAAATTCCTTACGAATCTTTTACGATCCACTACAATTTCCCTTTCTATGTTCAATAGTGTCTTGCCTCATGGTTGACCTTAGCCATATTTTCAGACGTCTTATTGCAGAAAAAGACCGTTCAGCTGTAGCCTAATACACTGGCATATACTGTGAAATGTTCAACATTTTGTGCAACTGAAAATGAACAGGGTGTGATTTTTAGCCCCACCAAGTACTTTCGGATCTTATGAAAATGTAAACTGAAAAAGTAAATAGGGGAAACAAGCATTCCGGACCATTAAAGAATTCAGAACTTCGTAATGAATTATTTAATTCCACCTTTTATTAAAATAATTAGCATACGCGCTTGAAGAGAAGGTCTGAAAGGAAAGAACAAATGCGTGATGGCGTGAAGGATATAGAAAGTTACAATTTAGGTGATGTTCTATCAATTATCCTCTAAAACTAGACTTTTAAATAAGGATTCTCAACCAAAGAACTTCTATATAACTGTGGCCAGGTGGCTTCAAAGGGACACCAAGTATGACATTCAAAGCAGGTTTTATAAGATCATTTTGCATATGCATGCTTTAATTTTTTTCCTCAAATTCAATAGTCTAAGTCTGTTCGCCCGACGCCTCAGGGGTGTCCACAGGGGGGAGATTACGGCGCAGGTTGCGGATGGAGATTTTTTGGGGGGGATTTTTTCCCTTCAAATAATAAAAAAATCAACATTTATATATTTTTCCAAAATGTATAAAATTTGTACACCTTAAATGTACCACATGTAATCCATTCGATGAAGAAAATAAAGTGTATAAGGGTATTATGGAAAGGGTGGGGGAGAAATATCCAACTCTTAAATATTAGGCCTTAATTGACATGTGGGTTCTGGGGAGGATTCTGAATTAAACGTTGGGGGGACAGTTTCCAACTCTAGGTCTTAGATTATGGCTGGTATTTTAGTTAGAGGGGGATTGAGCATTAAATTTAAAGGGGAGGTTCGAAATTTTGGTGTGGAGACTGAGAATCAATTTTTTGAAGAAGGCAATATCAGCAGTAAGTATAAAATTGGCATGACAACTTTGGTGGTAGGATTGAGTATTAAATGTAAAGGTGAGGATAGGAAGCTCTTTGTGTTAAATCTTCGATTGTCAAGTGATTCCTGTAGTGGAGAGAGAGTTCGAACATTATATTTTGGAGACTGTATTTAGAGATTTGATATCTATATGTTTTGGGCCCCGAACGTGCCAAAAGAAAAGCTGGAAAAGGCTAAATATCTCGAGATCCTAAGAAAGTATTGACACCCCCAGTAGATTAATATTCTTAAAAGCCTGCAAAGTAATGGATGTAAAAATTTTCTTGCTCGCTTCGCTCGCAATCGTGTGTTGCGAAGTTGCATGTTTGGCGCTTTGCTGAGGTGAATGTGAAGTTTTATAGTACAGGTGCATATTCTCGATATTCATTAATAACATCACATCCTAAAATGTAATGCTTTGTGTTGCTATACTGCTTAATTTAAAGCAGGTGCATCATTTGGGACAGAAATATATCGAATCCGCATTTTTAACTTATTGTCACAGGAACATTTTACTTTAACCAGTCAGTCAAATTTGCACTGAAGATAAAATCCATTTAATTATTGTTGTGGGTTACTAAAATAATTATATTTATCCCAAGGAAAAAGGGGTGGGGGTGGAGTTCCTTGAAAGAGGAACCGTATTATATTATCGCCCTGAGCTTAAGAATTTCTAGCTAGGGTTCTGTAACGTCTCGTGAAACAATAATTGAATCGGTCATACTTTCGGTAGACACCCTGTCGTAATTAAATACTTTTTGTGGATGACGATATGGTTTGAGGGTGCGATTGATTGATTGATTGATTTGGTGTTTTAAGTCCACTTTATGCACAGTAAGGCTAATCGGGACTGGACCTACAGCTTAAAGTGGGATGCGAACCACTTGTGCCTCCACCGGGTATCGAACCCGGGACCCCTTGATTACAAGGCGATGACGCTACCACTGCGCCATCAGGGAGGCGAGGGTGCGAATGATTTGTGGGGGACCCATGACATGATTTGGGGAGGGGGTGTCATTGGCCTTGGGGGGATGGGCACCCCTGCTAATATTACTATAGATAGATGCAATGAAAACAAAGAAAATGGTCTGGAAGAAAGCTGCTAATACACTTTTTGTTCCTAAAACAACCTTTTATCCTGGGAGAGATATCGGAATACTGAAGAAGCATCCCAGACAAAAATGGGTCGTCAGACTCAGTGGCGTGCCCAAGGGGGAAGGGGTTGGTGTTGGAGGGGTTATACCCCCCCCCCCCTTTGGCTTAGTATTCGTTAAAAAGAAAAGAACGTCAAAGGTAGGAAAATATGGCGAAATGAGGGCTGATAGTTTCGGCCTTGGATGCTGTTATAGAATTGAGACCTCCGAAAACATTTTGCAGGTATGTTTTAACTCAGCGTTTTCTGAATTCTCATCTGCTTTGTTATGATATTAGCGGTACATAAAACAAATGTGGGCTTTTGTAATGTAATGATTTGTTTGTGAAATATGTACCACAGAGAGCGAATATAAATTCAAGATGAAAAATAGCGTGATGGTCTAAATATGGGCTATGACATGATGTCTAATGTTGAGATCACATTTTCAACAAATATTTGGATGTTTTTCTTAATTTCGATTTTTCCCATTCCACGTGATTTTCAAAATGACAGATTATTCATAAATATGAATTTTATATTGTTTTAGCGATAAATGACTGTTTTAAAATTTTAATTGTTTTTTGTGATATTGAAACTAGTAACTCATATTTACACCACAATTTTGAAATACATCATTTTACCACTTTTTGGAAATTGCTTTTTTTTAAAAAAAATGGAGACCTTCTATCCTTCATAGATAGTATGCATTTTAAAGGCAGGTGCTTGATATATTATTTTTTTTCCTCCGAAAATGACAACATAAAAAGGGCCCATATTTAGACCTATTCCTCTAATATTTAATATTAGGGTTACCAGACGTCCGGTTTTTCCCGGACATGTCCTACATTTTAGCCTTATGTCTGGCGTCCGGGAAGAATTTGAAAAATATCATAAATGTCCTACATTTTGAGCATCACATAATATGAATTAGGAAAATACGTGTTTCAGTTGAAGGAAAAGAAATCATGCAAGTTACAAGTCTATGGACTGCTCTTTCAAACTCAATAGTGAAATTATTTTTGATTCGGTTATTGCCAAAAAAGAAAATAAAAGTTTCCTAGAACAAAAACGGAACCAATAAATGAACGAAGTTTTGGGGCTAAAATCTGACGATGTTACTGTTAACATGACTGAGCAAATTTTTTGCCTTAGGGTTTATACTGATGGAAAAATGTCTTTCTCATTCTTATTCAATATTTTGACTGCAAAGCAGTGGGTATAGAGAACAAAGTTATTGAACTAAAACATATCCTACATGAAACTTGTGGAGCCATTTCAAGTTACGGTAATTGCTGAATATTTGTTTTGCTATTCCAGGTCATAATGAGAGATTACTTTTATAACCAGCAGCATAACGAAGTCATGAGAGGAATATTTTTTTTCAAAATGTTTGTAAAAAGTTTGGTACTGGGGTTCACTATAATTTTAGAGTTTGACTGTTCAGCCCCTCATTAATATATTTTGACTGAAACTGAAATTTGGATAAAAATAGGCTCCTCTGGGAAGTATCAGTTAAAACAAGTAGTAAGAAGCGTATTTTGTAGTATTGATTACAAGTTTGGAAATTTTACATTTAAGATTTCATTAAGAAATCATATTTTTTCAAAGCTGAAAAGTATAAATTTTTAATTACTTTCCAACATGTTCTGTAAATGTGTATTATTTATTGTGAATGTTTTGTGTCCTACATTTTCACTTAAAGTCCTACATTTTGGGACATTATGTCCTACTTTTCCCTAACAGTGATTTGGTAATCCTATTTCAAATTCAACTTAATTCGTGGCGAAACCAGTCAAACGTTTCAATTTGAATATTCACCTATCTTGCAGTTAAGATTGTGAGACATAGCAAGGAAATGTGACATCGACTTGTGGCTCGTAAATGGTCAACTAACACAAGTTGTAGGCCTACAGCAGTCTGGCGAATTCTAATCTTCTAAGTTTTGTCATATAATCTTATTTTTCAGCTATGGTAAAGATTTCTTTTCTTGTGTTTATTTTACTGCGTTTTCTTCCATTACGACGATAAGATTGAATGACGAATTGGTGAAATCGAAGAATAAATAAATAGAAATAGACAAACGTAATAGGCTATATTATCCTTGGTTAATCTTCAAGGTTCATAGCGCGCTACGCCCTATGACATCATGATTAAAAACTAAAATTTCCTGTGAATTTTTGGAAAATATTACCTTGAAGTGAACTGAAACCAAGTAACAATACATGTATTATTATTATTATTGTCATTTATTTGTACTCACGAGCACTATATATATTTCATATGCTTGCTTTTTGTCATTACCTTTTGTTATTTTATTTAGGGTAGTATCTTATAATTTTCATGTGCAATAAAGTACTCTGCTACATCTTTCTTGCTCGGGATAGGCGGTAGATCAGCATTTTCTGAACCTCGCCCAAGAATAAAAACTATTGAATTGAATTGAAAAATTGAATACTCTAACCACTCCCCAGCAGAAATCTGATAAATGTTTCTTGTTGAGCGTAGAATGCAGTGGTTGAAGATAATTTCTGATTATTGCCTCTTAGCAACAATAGGAAAAAAAATTGTTCGGAAAGTTATTGTTGCTAGGAATCCTAATACTGCTGTTCTGTTCTTTTGCGATGCGTGAAGATTAAAAAGGTTGAAAGTGCGAGTTCAATTCTAACTAACACGTTCGGGAAAATAAGTCGGTATGGCAAAATACCTTTACGTGCGGATTATGTACGAACGGAAGTTTCAATATTTGCGTGGACTCTAACTCGCGGCTTCTCGGCTACTTGGTCCAATAACAATAGCCGTTTTCTAATCAAGATGACGTCAGTGCTTGAGTAACCCTCACCGAGAAGGTAAGTGGATACTTTTCTTATTTATGTCAGTGGTTTTCAAAAACTTCTCTCTCTCCCTCTCTCTCTCTCTCTCCCTCCCTCCCTCTATCTCTAATTCCCCTGCCCCTCGCTCTTCAAGAGGCCAAACAATAAAAGGGGAAGCAGTTTCAGCCTACATTGTAGTCAGTCAGGCTCTTCGAGATCCCGATTGTGCAATGTGCCTACACCGAGTATCGAACACACGACCCCTTCACTACGACAAGAAAATTACACAGTGGCACAGGAAGGGGGTAGAGGGGTAAAATGTACACCCTATTTTTTTAAGTTGGGTACAATTCCTCCTAGATACGTAGGTCCAAGCTGCATCATTAGTATCCCATCAAATAATTTGACAGAAGCAAGGTGCTGCTATTTTGCAGGATTTAAATGATGATGAAAATATAAATGAAACAGACGTAAATAAGAATTGGGGGCACATACGTAATGCAATAGAATCAGCAGCTAAAGAAAGTATAGGATAACATAAACCGAGAAAAAGTAAGCCATGGTTTGATAATGAATGTCATAATCTAATAGAAATAAGAAATCAGGCTAGACTTAGGTGATTAAATAACTCTGATGATACAAATCTAAACAATTATAATAGAATAAAGCGAGAAGTTAACCGCACGGTTAGAAGTAAAAAAAGAGATTTCTTGAAAAGCAAAATTAACGAAATTGAAACGAACAGCAAAAATAAAAATATCAGAGATTTATATAAAGGTGTAAATGAGTTTAGAAAGGGGTGGCAACCTAAAGTAAACTTGATAAAAGATAAAGACGGTGATTTTCTAGCTGACCCAAGCGATATTCTAAATAGATGGAAGAACTACTTTAATGACCTTTTAAATGTCCATGTAGGAGATAAATCAGAAGTGAATGAAGTACACACAGCAGAACATTTAGTTCCAGAACCTAACTTGACTGAAGTTATAGATGCTATTAAAAGGCTACAGAGGCGAAGATATAGTACAAGCAATGCAAGCACTGCTTGCATAATTCGAATATCATTTAATGTACTTAATGTTCTAACCGTATTTAGTTTCCAACGCACTCGATTTCGCGAAAAAATGCGGCCGCAAACTCCCCCAGCAGCTCTGTAGCAAGCACCAGCCTCAATGCTTGCAGCCGTTCTGCGGGAAAATAAGGCCTCCGAAGGAGTCACATGGCGAAGCGTGAAATTCTGGTGGAACCCGTCCACAAAGCTTCTACAAAAAGCTGTGCTTTCCGAGCTTGCGTGATTCCCGAAAATAGCCGAGTTCAACCGAAAGCAGAAGGATTCATCTATGGGTACGTTGCCAGCAAAAACTAGTAACGAATATTTGTCTTCACGAACACGTAAACAAGATCGCAAATATAATAATAATTGTTAGTCATAAAATAAGTAAAAGAAGTTATTATCACTGTTCTAAATTCCATATATATCATATTATATTACAAATTATTTTAGATTTCGCGAAATGTAAAACGCGTAAAAAAAAGTTGACATTGGGAGTTGGGGCAGTGGAATTTCTGCACCCCCGTGAAGAGTTTTCTCAGGGAGGGAGGGAAGATTGGACGGACCTTGGTCCTGCACCCTGCTTCCTGGTCGGTCCAGCTCAAATTACGCCAGAAGTGTTGACCGCTACCAGTGTTTGCAACTGCCAAATTATTTACGCAGTAATTCAAGTGAGCTCTTTCACAAATTTTACAATCAATAAATTGACTGCTTTTGAATAAAACTTGGGGTGAAAATAAAGCTATCTGAGAAAGAACTAAATATATATATATATATATATATATATATATATATATATATATAGAAGTAAATCGTATACATTCCGCATATTATGAGCACAAGAATATGTTTTAATGATTGATTGATTGATTTGTTGTTTTAAGTCCACTTTATGCACAGTAAGGCTAATCGGGACTGGACCTACAGTTTAAAATGGGATCTGAAACACTTGTGCCTCCACCGGGTATCGAACCCGGAACCCCTTGATTACAAGGCGACGACACTACCACTGCGCCATCGGGGAGGCCCGAATATGTTTTAAGTTCTATTATTATGACGCAAGTGGTGTTCCCAGGGTCTTTTTACGGTCCCCATTTTGTCATCTTTTCCTTCCTTTGACGTTTTTTCTTAGATATACTGGGCCAAAAGGGGGTTATGTCTACCATCCACCCCCCCTTCGGCCCGGGCACGCCATTGAATGACACTTTATTACTTAAATATTAATGTACATACTCGTTCTGCTGAAATGATTCTGATTCCTCCGCGTAATTTTTATCTCCAAACTGATATATCTTTCCTTTGTGACGGATAAAATTAAGGAAATAGGTTGGTATCACTTTCTGGAGTTTCAGAGATTTTCAAAGTGATCTTGTGTGGATGCTTGCATTTGCAGTTGTGGAAAGCGCGTGGGATAGTGTGAGTGTTTGTTGCTTCGTGTTTTGTGCTGTGAATTTATCGGAATGAACGCGTATTTAGGAACGGTTGATGTGAAGTGCGGGTGTATTATTGAGCAATTGAAAATTGCTTCGTTTAGCTCGAGAGAGATAAGTGTTAAAATGAAAATCGTGGAAGGGGGTCGACCAACACCAAGAGTTTGAAATTTATTGTGGTGAGTACATCGTCTATGCATGTGTTTCTTTGCTTTGAAATGATTTTTTTATTGTTTGTGTTTAACTTTTTATTTAGTGTTTAAGTTACTCCAATGCGGTTTTTAGGGTGCCCAAAAATACTAAATTACATCATGCAGCGTAAAATAAACAAATGATTCCCATTTTTTTTATCTAAATCGGTTTGGTCACCGTTTGACCATATTAAATAATAATGAACAAATAAAGGTACTAATAAGTAAGTAAGAAATTCCGTCTCCCTTTAGTCGTATGCGGAAAGTTCGCATATGGAAAACGTTTAATATCATATGAATAACGTTACCTGGATTTTTTTTAAAAAAGTAAATGTGACGTTTGCGGATCATATGGTTTATTTTTAGTACAGTCACTTTATTACGAAATTTTGACAAATCCAGCGACTGGGTAAATGAAGCTATAAACCTTGAATCTTTCCCCTCGGCATGTCGTTGTACTACATGTTTTGTTGTACTGAAACATTGCTTGCCTCCTTCGTAAGACTACGCTTCGCTACTGCTAAAGAATAACAAAGCACCTGGCATTGATTTAATACCAGCTGAATTAATTAAATATGGTGGAAATTCATTAATATGTCAAATTCATAAATTAATTTGTTTAATATGGAATAAAGAAGAAATCCCTCAACAGTGGAAAGAATCCATAAGTTTTCCTGTGTTTAAAAAAGGTGATAAAATGAACTGCAATAATTACCGTGGAATTACTCTACTCTCAACAACATATAAAATATTATCTAACATTCTTTTAACAAGACTAACCCCATATGCTAATGAAATTATAGGTGATTATCAATGTGGATTTAAACGTAACAGATCAACTACAGATCAAATTTTTCACATCAGACAGACACTTTAGAAAAAGTGGGAATATAATCAAAATGTCCATCAGCTATTCATTGATTTCAAAAAACTATATGATTCGGTCAAAAGAGATAAATTATATAATATATTAGTAGAGTTTGGAATACCTAAGAAGCTTGTTAGTATGATAAAAATATGCACCAGTGAAACAGAAAGTAAAATTCGTGTGTGTATTAATATGTCTGACAAATTTACAATTCATGGTGGGTTAAAACAAGGAGATGCATTATCTCCATTGCTCTTTGATTTTGCCTTAGAATATGCTGTTAGGAAGGTAAAAGAAACTAAAGAAGGACTAAAATTAAATGGTGTGACTCAGTTGTTAGCATATGCAGATGATGTAGACTTACTGGGGGATGATGTGAATACAATTAAGAATAATGCTAAAATATTTTTCAAAACTGCTAAAGAGATAGGTTTGGAAGTTAACAAAGAGAAAACTAAATATATGCTTACAGGCCGAAACCAAGTGTTAGGTAATCATCAACATCTAATTATTGATAACAGCTCGTTTGAACCAGTTTTCAAATTCAAATACTTAGGAGTAATATTAACAAATGAAAATTATATTAAAGAGGAAATAAAAAGTAGGCTTAATTCAGGAAATGCATGTTACTTCTCTCTTCATTAACTTTTGTCTTCTCGTTTAATATCTAAGAAACTAAAAGTTAAAATATACAAAACAGTAATTTTGCCTGTAGTATTATATGGATGTGAAACTTGGTCCCTTACATTGAAAGAGGAACATAAATTGAGAGTATTTGAAAATAAGATCCTTAGGAAAATCTTTGGACCTAAAAGGGATGAGGAGACAGGTGAGTGGAGAAGGTTACATAATTTAGAACTACATACTTTGTATTCATGTCCAGATATTATTAGAATAATTAAATCAAGAAGACTTAGGTGGGCAGGCCATGTGGCACGAATGGGAGAGGAAAGAGGAGTTCACAGGATTCTTGTTGGGAAACCTGATGGTAAGAGACCTGTAGGAAGGTCAAGACGAAGATGGAGGGACAACGTTGAGATGGACCTATGGGAAATCGGTAGGGATGGAAAAGAGTATATAGAACTTGCTCAAGATAGGGTAAGATGGAAGGCCTTTGTTGCTGCAGCCATGAACCTTCGGGTTTAAGAAGCCTAGAGAGTTAGTTAGTTAGTTAAGGTGCTGCTGTTCAAAGTGTCTAATTTTTAATAACACAAAACTTATTTTCTTTACAAACATTATCTTCCTTTCCAAAGAATTAAAAACCACTGTAAACTTATGGCACTATATATTGTAGTACAAGGCAGTTCAGTTGATTTGCACTCCGAGAAACTTTCTTTAATGACCTGAAAAATGTTTAGAATGAGTGTAAAACGGACCCGTTTTACGGAAATAATATTAACGATTTTTAACATTTTGCAAGAATTTCGATTTTTACCCTTCCATAAATGAATGGGTTGTTTGTGGACACATACAAGCTCCAGAAGTCTAATTCAGGAATATCTGTTAATATCCAACCATATTTTAGACATTTATTTTTATTCTTGACAGCACCCGAAGGAAAATTACACTGCTTCCTTCTTGTAAGAGAACCCTGTATCGTTTTCCTTTTCATTTGTAGCCATTCGTTGCCGTTGTACAAGACTACAGCTCTTGCCCAGTCATACGGCTGCCGGCCTACATGCTGGCAAGGAAAGTGGGGAGCGGGGAAGCGACCAATCCAGCGCGATAAGAGACACAGTGGCCTGTAGAATAAGGTGCGCGCAGCACCTTCTTTCGCGACGTCGCATCTCTCGCGGTCTTCTCTATGAAAGGCTGCCTTCGACATCCCTATTCTCTGTTACTTCTTCACTTAAGCTAATGTCACGAATAACGACATGTCGCAGTACTAATCCACAAATTATCACCGTTAATTATCCTTGCTTTCTTTAATAACCAATGCCTTTATCTTGTTCAGGTTCATTTTGATTCTGAAGAGTCTACAGTTGCTACTTAGCTTATACAATGTTCATCGTAATTTCCCATCTGCTGAAGCTCTTTTCCAGTCTAATGGCGGTCGCCCTATAAGTTGACAAGGGAAGTGGGGATCGGCGAAGCGACCAATCCAGCGCGATAAGAAACGCAGCAGCCAGTAGAACGAGGTTCACGTAGTACATTTATCCGCAGCGTCGTGTCTATCGGGGCCACTGCTGTTGTGTGGTTGGTCTGCGGCGTAATCTCCGCTCCCCACTTCCCTTGTCAAATCGGGATGGTCTATTTTTATTTTTCCTCTCATTAAACGCACAAAGGTTTCTATAAATGTCCAAATTAAACAATTTAACAATTTCGAAGGTCGGCAATTAACACAATTTTATAAGTGATATTGCCTTAAGTATGGTTTACTATGCCCAGTTTACTTACATTTTAACATATCTAGTGCATAAATTGCTTTTAAAATATAGTTAAATTTATATATCAGGCGCACGTCTACGCTTCTACTAAAAATTGTGGTTACTGGTTAACTGTCTAAAAAAATGTTTACTTTATGAATAAGGCGGTGATTACGCTTCTCCTAAAAATTGCGATTACTGGTTGACTATGCGAAGTTTACTTGTATCTTAACACATCTAGTGCAAAAAATGCTTTTAAAATTATAGTTCAGTTAATTTACAAAGCGCCTGCACACTTCTGTTAATGCTGCGGTTTCTGGCTGACTATGGAAGTTTACTTATATTTTAACACATCTAGTGCATAAATTGCTTTTAAAATTATAGTTTAATTTATTTACGAAGCACCTACACGCTTCTGTTGAGAATTGTGGTTTCCCAAGTAACCACCACCGTTGGGCCAACGTCAGTTTACGTGGGAAACGTTGGCTTTACGTTGGTTGGCAAATTGACGTTCGTCTTGCGTTGGGCAAATGGCGGTTGCCAACGTTTGCCAAACCATGGAAAAGTGAGTCAAAATCAGTTTTAAAAACAACTTTTTCATGCTAAGACAACGGTATGTTTTTACGTTGGGTCAACCGTGGGTCAACCATTTTCATAACGGTTACTTGGGTTATAACATATCTAGTGCATAAATTATTTCATAAATATTGTTTAATTTATGTATAAAGAGGTGCTTATGCTTCTCCTAAAAAACTGTGGTTACTGGTTGACTATGCGAAGTTAACTTATATTTTGACATATCTAGTTGTGACGGTCCTGTGAATCCGCACAATATAATTATATGTTTATTGAAATTATTAGTTTCATATTATACAAATAACTTTATATTAACGGTTCAAAAAAATGTATAATAATTACTTTGTACAACATTAATTATGTTTTATGTTATTTATTGCTGTATACGCTGTAAAAACGAGATATTTGTAAATTTAACGTTGCTATAGCAACGAGAATCAATAGTCATTATGTGGTAATGTGTGTGACAAAAATGGAAATATAGGTAATAGTGAACTGCATATTGGTCAGTTATTTCACTAATATATAAACCCTTAGAAGTTGTATCTTCACCTTCGCGTTTTAGTTTCAAGTATTTATGAACGAAATGTAATCGTGCAAATGATTGACTAGTGAATGTCACAGTATAATTGGTGGGCCAGTATTGTGGAACGTTATCAGCACGATCTTGTCTTTTGCGTGTTAACTTACACCATTGTTCTCGTGAATCTATTTTGTACATACATTTATATTATGTACGCATCAAGTAATCCTTATAATCTGAGATCCAAAACAAGTCTTACAGCTAGATCTATCAATTGTGGTGATGAACCTGATGAATCACAAAATAAGAATGGTGCCATGAATATGGTGAAGTGCTGCAAAGATCCCGATAAGGAAAGGTTGGTAGCTTGTGAAAATTGTGGCCATTGGTTTCATTTACAATGTTTGGGTTTGTCCGATAGGCATTGGAAGTTATATCAGTTAAATGAAAATTATTTCTGTAAAGATTGTGATCCATCTTATGATCCGTTCAGTATTGAAGCTTTCGTGCAATGGAAAAGAAGTCAAGAAAGTGTTCAATAAATTGACATTCGTCCTTCTGTGTTAACAGAGACGTCAACGGGGCAAGGTAACGTTCCTTTTCAAATGTTTGATCTGCTGGCAGAGTTAAGGAGGCACAACAGGTGGAATTTACAAAAATTAGGGAAACTCAAAATTCTATGAGGCAAACTCAAGAGTCCATGAGACAAACTCAAGAGTCTCAACAGCTTGAGTTTACAAAAATCAGGGAATCTCAACAGGAAATTCAAAATTCACAGCAACTACTCAACCTTGACTTCCACGAATTGAGTACATCGTTACGGAAGGAATTATTGTAGCTGAAGTTGCGGAGTCCAGCGAAGTAGCAACACGTTCATTACATCAGGAAATGGAAAGAGAAGTGCAAAGACTAACAAACAAAATCGAGGAAGTCAATACTACTTGTACAGAGAATTCTGATAAACTTGCTGGATTGAATGATCAGATTACAGAATGCCAGAACAATGTTTCAGGGTTGTCTCGGCAAGTTCAAAGACTTGAAGTCGTCGTGAGCAAGGACGAAATAACGAAGCGAGTGGAAGCATGTGAGGAAAATATACTAATTTAACATCTAATATTTCAACTAATGTTGAATCAAGTAATCCTGTACAAGTTTACAGTTCTCATGTGAATGGTAACTGTCAACTTAGTATTCCTGCAAGGAACCTAACCTCTCCTAAATCATCTGATTCTTCAGAGTGCGATGTTTCTGATGACGAACACAATCCCATTGCTTCACAAAAACACAAACGTTCTAGAAATAATCGAGTGAGAACTAGTAATACTAACAAGTTATGTCAATCAACCCGTACTTTATACTCTGATGGTTCTTCTCAGGAAAGAAAGAGGCAAGTAAACCAAAAGTCAGCAAATCCGCAGAATCATCGATGTGATTATCCTGACAATTGTGTTGCGTTCGCTTACTCAAGAACCTCGACGGTTGGTAAGATTGAATGAACTTACTGTTCTTCCTAAATATTCTGGAGATCCTGAAAAATCAAGCCCACGTAAGTTTATTAAAACTTTAACGTCCTACTTAGACTTACTGCAAGTTCCTGACATGCAAAGGCTTGAATGTATTGCTAATTGTTTCCAAGGACCTGCAGAAGGTTGGTATAATACTCATGTCGATTCGTTTACATCGTACAAACAGTTTGTTGACGAATTTCTGAATCACTACACGTCTTATTCGTTAACTCAGGCTCAATTATCTGAACTTAGAAGTCGTAAATATGATCGTAAATCGACGAGTAGTATTGAAGTTTTTGCTATTCGTACGCATTCAGCATATTATAATTTAGTTGATCGTCCGAATGATGCAGAAGTTATTGATATTTTAATCAATCAGTTGCCCACATCTATTGCACAAACAATATTAGCTGCTAGATTAGTTAAAATGGATGATGTAATTGCATTACTAAAGAGGTTGGATTTAGTGAATTCAAGATCGAACAAGAGTTTTAATGTTCTTGATAATGTACGTGAAAAAAATTTCCGACATGATGGGAATAATTCTAAAAGTTTTACCGACAATAATAGTGCAAGGGCAAAACTGAGAGTTCAACATGTTGCTAAAAGTTCATCGTTTGTGAAAGATGATGAACCTAATGGAAATCAAGGTTCAAGACGTAACGTAAGACCTAATGATAGTGTTCATTTTGTTTCTTCTAGCGATGAAAAAAAAAAAGATTCCACGTAATCTATCCCATAATAATGTGACGGTACCACAGAAACGAAGGGGAAACAAAGGACTTTTTCAAACTTCGTTTTTTAATAGTTGTAACAATGGATGTATTCTCTTGTAATTCGAGTATGTCATACATTCATATGTGTACTAAAGATCAATAAAGACAGAACTGAAATATCGTGTGTAGGTTTTCAGAAATTGCACGCTAATTGCTGCCGCGCGCGGCTGGTTAAGGGGTTCACATTAGGGATGGCCAGATCCGGATCCTAGCGCATCCGGTTGGTTACGGATCCTTAGGATCCGGATTCCACAATTTTTCGGATCCGGAATTTTTGGTTCCAGATCCGTGGATAAGTTGTGTATGCGCGCTTGCGTGATTTGTAATGAATGCACTTACAAGGGAGGTTATCTAAGTGTCCCCCTCCGATTTCCATGAAACTTGGCATGCGTATAGAGGGGCCCAAAGGAAGAAATACGTGTTTTTTTGTTTCGGCTAAAAAAAAGTTTTGGGGGGCAACTCCCCTCAAATGTCAAGATGAGGACAAATTGAAGTGGGAATCTGACCCCTGTGTCCCCTCCGATTTCCATGAAACTTTGCAGGTGTATAGAGGGGCCCAAAGGAAGGAATACATGTTTTTGTGTTTCAGCTAAAAAACTGTTTTAGGGGGCCCTCTCAAATGTCAAAATGAGGAGAAATTGAAGTGGGGATCTGACCCCGAAACCCCGTAAATATGGCATAGGAAGAAACAGGGGGCATAGGGCCCCTCTATGCACCTGCCAAATTTCATGGAAATCGGAGGGGGACACAGGGGTCAGATCCCCACGTCAATTTATCCTCATCTTGACATTTGAGGCGTGTTTTGAACCCTATAGCAGTTTTTTTAACCGAAACAAAAAACACGTATTTCTTCCTTTGGGCCCCTCTATACACCTGCCAAGTTTCATGTAAATCGGTGGGGGGACACTTAGATAACCTCCCTTGTTAGTTTTACACTTTGTAATTATATGTATAACATTGCATATATTATAATGTTTTATTTTAATTTTTAAAACTGTAACTGTAGAAGAATTGTATAATTTTTGTATAACATTTCTATCTTGTTAAATGTTTTATAAGTTTCATCCTGGAATGGAATGTCTCACATTTATGTGTGTTTCAATTTCCAATACATTCGAATGAATACATATTCGTTTCAATGGCATTTACAAAATCACCTCTGACATTTTATGTTAAACAAGTAAGATTATTTTTGTGCACGAGTGCGTTAGCCGATGCGTAGCAAAGTATTTTAGGAACAACACTTGAAAAAAAATCTTGTAGGACTAACTAATCGAAGATCATAACGCCTTTTAAGGTGTGGTAATATTATAATGGGATTGAGATACGAAACGCTCGGATGGATCCGGAACTTTCGGATCCGGATTCAGATGTGGAACTTTCGTATCCGGATCGTGATCTGGAATTTTCGGATCCGGATCCAGATCGGGAACTTTTGGATCCATTTGGCCATCCCTAGTTCACATGTGGCGGTCGAATTTTCGACCGTCAGGCGGCTAAAGGTTTTAAATATTTAGTTTCTAAAGATTTTCTAATGTCATTCCGACATTCAAGCAAATAAATTAGGGTCAAACTACTGTACACATTATTGGAAAGGTCCATGCTCCGTGTGATATGTAGCTATGTAAAAGTTGTCCTTGCGTTTTCTGTTTCCTTCCAGTTATTTAACGATAAATTTCCATTGTTAATGTACGTTTTCCACTTACATCATAATGTCAATCATGTGTCCAGATTTGGCAAAAGATAAACATTTTACACAGATTCCCTTGCTTCTTTAAGAGTCTACATCAATTTTGCTATTCGCGTCCATGCTTTGTAGCTTGATTTTGAAGCCGGCGAGACAGCGTTGCCAAATTTCAGGATTCAGGCCTGGAATAAAGCTGGCCGTGTCACATCACATGCACTTATCTAATGTTACTGTGAGGAGGCGCGAGCAAGACCATCTTGAGGTTCAGGCCACAGCGCTCAGTAAAGACGTCATCATCTGGAGGCGATCGTCTTAACGCTGTAAACTCCTTGTCGTAATTTTACCGTAGATAATTAAGGTATATTTATTTCTCTTATGAAGTTAAATTTTGACATTTACCCTTCCGACGAATATAGTTAGAAGAAAAATTTATAATATTCAATATTTACACCAAAATTTTCATTCAGGAAGTCACTATGGCCACCACAAAAATTCCTACCATAGCACAAAGAAAGAGTCGAAAACCGTTAGAAACTTCCTGGCGGAAAAATTAAAACATTGTATATATTTGAAAAATATTATCGGGAATATTGGTCAACTACAATAAAACTCGTAACCGCTTTTGTATGAACTTTTGTTTGTAAAATCAATTGATTAAATAAAACAAAAAACATGTTAGGTTGACCGTAAACTTTCCAAGTTACCTAATCAATTATATTGCCTTTAAGTTTACCCAAAATTAATCAACCAATTAATGCAGATATTCTGTGTAGCTATACAATCTCAATACAAATCCTTAATTTCTATATTCTTGCAGCAAAAGGGAAAGAAATAGGTACAAGGGCAATGTTACATTTCTGTGATAAAGACTAAACCTAAATCATTTGTCACGTTGTAATTTCGATCCTATTGACTTTATTGAACGAAAGATAATAAACAAATTGAATCTTTTCATTGTCGTTAGTAAGATCTGTGACAATAACTTAAGAGTTTCATTGAAGAAAAAAGCAGATTAATATTTCCATTTTAACGTTCAATTGGGAAATAAACAGTTGGAATATTTCCTTACACTGTTTTTTACATTTGTTAAAAAAAATCGTGAAGAATGTTAATAAATTATGAAACAATAAACATTATCACTGATATAATAATCAAAGTTACGAACATTGAAGCTTCACAAAGACAAAAAATAAAAAGCAGTTCATGTGAAACAGTCTTAAAAATTTAATACATTTGATTTGTAGTTCATATTAACATAGCTAGGTAACAAAATGCTTTCTGTGTGAAAACATTTGTATTTGAAACATAAGAAATATATTCTTCGATAGATTTACACACGAACATTTCATCGAAGTTCTTGTTACACATCGAAACTTTGTATTTGAATGTACAACGTATCTTCCATTAGCCTCCGATTAGCATAAAGAAGCATAAAGCGGGATAAAATAAGAATAAATGTACACATGTATCAACTTTGCCCCGTTGTATAGCTTTCTTTCATTAAGCACATTATGAAACTGAAAATTTGTGTAAATAATATGAATAATTTATCGAATGCTTGCATAAAATTTACACTAACAAATTGCTTTGGTAGACGTAATATTAACCAACGTTTGTAATTCAGGGTAAATTATTTGATATTTCTAAAAAAATGTTGACATGTTGTCCACATTTACGAGTATATTTGATGCCTATTCCGGACACATGAAATGTTTACATCATGAACTATTACTCTTATTTATTTTTTAGTAAAAAACATTTGTTACTTAACTTGTATCTTTTCGTAGTGACTGAATCACATGGAATTGCCCTAAAAATTTCTCATTTTTAACATCTTGAAGAAATGTGAACGTTACTCTTACCTTTTTCATTGTAATTGCCTCTGCAATTTAGTACACAAGACTTATACACCATACCTCTTCCACAGTTAAGCATATTTACACGTCATGTAAACTCGATTACAGTTCTTACATTTGCATTACAATTCCATATTCACTAAAAAGGTCCATGATTGATTCCGAAGAAGCAAATCAAACATGGCAGCTATCTCGCCTCCAGTTGATGACGCTTAGTCACGTGACCGGAGCAAGCCATGAGGCTTTCATATTGAGAAGGTAATGGCGCGAGACTCGTGCATATTTTGCCAGCGAAGGGGAGCCACGACAGGAAAAATTTTGAAAACCCCTGAAAATATCTGTCTTAGAGGGACTATTTTGCCCTTGTTGACGGATAATAGGGGAGACGACAAAAGTGCCTTGCTTAGTGTCGTGCATCATGGGTTTACTGATGAAGCTATGCTATTACATCTTGCCTCTAAATCCATAAACAGACGCAACCGTTAATGTTGTAATTGTTAGTAGCCTCGTGGGAAGCTGTCATTTCATAAAGTGATATCTCTTGCAATTTTCCATTTATATTTCTTCAGTTTCTATTAAAATAATAAATGATTTATGTTGATTTATACACTGAAAAATTATGTAGTTTTAGGCGTTGTATACAAGCAGTGCGCGAATAAGATATCGACTTTGTATCACTACACTCATCATTCCCTATCCACATACAAACGTTTCCTAAAAATTGAAAGAATATCATCACTCCCTCTCCTCCCGGCCGACAACCACATCCCAAGCTTACAAAATTACTCGTCTCTCAACTGCACGGAGGTTTCGATTGTGGATCCACGTGATTGAACCAAGGTGTGACGTCATATAGTCCTATATCGTATAGTGGATGCCACACTTTGAGGCAGAGACCACTCTTCCACCAGGCTTTGGGTAACGTCCTATTGCAGAGCAATCAAGGAACTAACTTCCTGTGTGTGAATTCTATCCCGTACAAAACAGGCTTTTCTGTGCGTGATTCCTACTTCCCTTAAATACCTAAACTTACATTTATTGTCGATTGGATTGTTTTAAGTCCACTTTATGCACAGTAAGGCTAATCGGCACTGGACCTACAGTTTAAAGTGGGATCCGAACCACTTGTGCCTCCAACGGGTATCGAACCCGGGACCCCTTGATTACAAGGCGACGACGCTACCACTGCGCCATTTTTTTTTTTTTTTATTTCATAAACAATGACAGAGTTACATCTATTTTTTGTTTACAGTCAACAATCTTGCATAAATACCTATTTTTTGCTTACATTTTTACCTAACTTTCCATGTTTTACATTCCTATAAATAATACACTTCTTAAATAGTTTGCATATAAATATGTACGGGCATCGGCCTCAATTTGTAAGTAAACTGACTGGAAGTATTCGCACAATGTTTGTTTACACATGATGCCTTTTGGTGTTCAGGCATAATAGATGTAGTGTGCTAATAGCCACTGTATTGCTTGTAATTTTCTTAACGGGAAAAGCATAAAATCTGGGAAGAGGAGATGTTCCACTGTAAAATATGCAGGAGGTTTCCTACATATACTGCCGAGACAGCGGCAGAGGAATTTCCGATTGTCTGTCATTTTGGTACAAGTTGTTAATCTATGTCTGAGGGTATCTACTTGATCACAACTTATGCAATTAGGTTCTGCCTCTAGATTAATCCGATATGCTCTTTCTTTAGTTAATATTGTATCATGAATCACCAAGTACCATATCGAGCGCACGGAGGCTGGAATATGTTTTGCTGTTAAGTTGCGCCATACATTCGACCAGTTAATACTAGGTTGCTGGTTCACTATTCTGGGTTTGACCTTGAGCCTCTCGCACTGTCGACGATACAATAATTGCACTGTAATTGCTTCGGTCTGTATTTGTGGACTAGTTATCAAAAGATACACAAATTCTAATACCGTTGATTGGAAATAACTTGTATCACTGTCAAATTTTGGCAGTAATACCGGTGCTGTAAGTTCGATGTCTCTTAAGTAGGCATGGAGTATATATCCGGTCAAGTTCGGCGTATCTTTTAGCGCTAGTTGAATGTTTCTATGATTGAGGAGAGCCTGTGCTTGTATTTCAATATTCATTAGATTTAGTCCACCTGTTCTTAATGGTAAACACAAAGTGGTATAGGCCACTCTAAGTACATGGGACTGCCATATGAACATGGCCGTATTTAGAGGGGGGGTTTCTAGGGTTCAAACCCCCCCCCGAAATATCTGACACGTTGGATTAATGGAAGTTCAGAAACCAAAATCTGTAACTATTTAATTTTTTTTCCTCGAAGCATCACAAAAAGTACAAGGAGACAATGTTGAAACGATCGAGCTAGAATTTTCATATATTTGGAATTCTGAAAGTTGAGTGAAACAGGATTTATTCTCGGAATCGCAGCCCACCCGTGACCCCTCCATTTTCATTTCTGCTGTCCTCTTTCCAGTTTAGTTCCTGCGTCACAAGGAATATACACTGAAAATTCCCTTATGATTGTCCCAAAATTCCCTTTCCAACTTTTAAATTCCCTGTCCGATAAAGTTGAAAATCCCCTTTGATAGGAGTTCAAACCTAGGATCTCCAGTTTCGTAGCGCATACGTTCGCAATTGAGGTTACAATCCATTCACCAGGCTAAGTTTTTAAAGAGAGTAAGTAACTGGTTCCACACTTTTCAAAATTCCAAAAATTAAGGTCAAACAACAAAAACTTTATGACTAAAATTTCTATCTAAATTTTAGAGCTTTTTCTTGAAGGTGTCTTAAAATTTGATAACAAAGTATAATAATTGTGCATTTCAGTACACACTGTACGAAACGTTTAAAAAAAAAATAATAATAAAAAAAAAAACTTGTGCTCGATATTCACTCATCTGCTGAATTGAGTAAGCCCCCTTAAGGATATAATAATAATAATAATAATAATAATTATTATTATTATTATTATTATTATTATTTTGGAATAAAATTGTTTTATTATTATGAAATTTTAATTATTATTATATAATTATTGTTATTATTTCTATTATTCAAATTTCTGGCGACGCTCATGGGAACAATTATAAATGAACCCCCCCCGAAAATTTTTCTTGACTACGGCCATGCATATGAACTGTGTGACCAGCCGTCGTATTTCTGCTGCACTTGCTGGTGGTAGTGGTAATACTTGAGCCACATACCACACTTTTGAAAGAAGAAACACGTTGCTATAAGTCACTCTAGAGATTATGGATATATTCCTTCGCTTATCACCAAACACTGCATGTCGTAATCTTGATATCACCCCACTATATGTTCTACTTTTCATTTCTTGTATCGTTGAACAAAACACTAACCCCAAGATTGTCACTTCATTCGCAATATCATAAGGTGAATCTTGATAGCAGTTTATTGGGTTTTTTCCTAGCTGCAAAATTTTGGATTTTTTATAGTTTACTTTTAACCCTGTTAATTCTTGCGTTGTTTTTAAGATAGCCTGTAACTTCTGCAAGTCGTTGTCATCATTTATCAGAACAGTTACGTCATCTGCATACGCGAATATTCTAAACGATTTTCTGTAGACTTCCACTCCCCGCACCTGTTCTTGCATCCACCGTACAATGGGTGTAATTGCTAAGCCAAATGCAAAGAGTGATAATGGACACCCTTGTCTTAATGATCGCTTCAGTGGGAAAGACGTTGACAGTGTCCCGTTAACATTAAGGCGTACTCTTGCATTTGTGTAAAGCAACTGAATAGCTGATACAGTTTTTTCTCCTAATCCTACTTTTCTTAACAACGTAAAGAAATAATCGTGCTTGATTGTGTCGAACGCGTTTGCAAAGTCCAAGGCCAGGATTGCTGCTCTTGAACCAACTTTCTGTTGTTGAAGTGCCACAACGTCTCTTAATGTATTTAACAGTTCAAAAATTGCACCATGCGCTCGAAAGATGAATTGTTGTGGTCCTATTAATTTCTCCGCCAATTGTTGCAGTCGTTTTGTGATTAGTCGTGTGTATATTTTATAGTCCACACACAAGAGTGTTATCGGGCGAAAATTCTTTGCCGAGATGAGTCGTCCTGGTTTCGGCACGAGTACCATCACTCCTAACAGGCTCGTTTGTCCCATGCGCTGTTGTCGGAAAACTTCATTTACCCATCGCGTCAGCATGGTCTGTACCACTGGCCAAAATGTTTGGAATAATTCAATAGGTAAGCCATCGATGCCTCCAGCGCGATTGCGTTTGCCGGCCATTACAGCTAGTTCCACTTCCTCTCTTGTAAAGGGCTGTTGGAGGAACTCCCTTTCTTCCTCTGTGACTCTTGGTATATAATTTTCAATAATGGAAAAATCTTGTTCCTTGTCAGCACTTGTGTCACTGAATTTATTGGAAAAATAATCTACTAAATGTCTTTGAATATCTTTCGTATTTGTAAGTTTTACTCCTCCTTCATCGTCGATCTCTGTTATCAACTTCCGTTGTTCTCTGCGTCTTTCTCCTAGGACTTGCGCCAGCGAAGGTTGTTCTTGGGGATCGAACATTACTAATTTGCTTCGATAATTATATCCTTGCATTTTTTGGTTGTACATTCTCAGAACGACCGCTTGTATTTTCTTATATTCACTCAGAACCGTTTGATCTGTTTTGAGTTTGTTTGCTAATTCTCTCAAAACTGCATGGTAAAAGTTATACTTCTTATAAAAATCCTCCATTTTTCCTTTACTGTATTGCATGCAAAAGTATTTAATTGAGGGTTTTAGATAGGAGTCCCACCATTTTATGAAGTCTGTCTGTCTATGACTCATGGCTTCCCATTTTCCCCATTGTTCCTCAAATTCCTTACGAAAGGCTTCATCTTGAAGTAGTTGAAGATTTAATCGCCAATAACCTCTTCCTTTCCGAACGTGTGGGATATTTAAAGCTATATCTAAATGGACACCTAAATGATCACTGAAACAGTTTGGAAGTACCTCTATTTTTGTGGAATGCAAGAACAGTTCTTTTGTTACATAAAACCTATCTAGTCTACTAGCAGTATTTGTTCTAATGTATGTATATCCTTTTTCGCTAGGATGTTTTCTTTGCCACACATCTATTAGGTCAAACCCAGACACTAAAATCTTTAAACTTGGTGAAGTATTAAACCCAGGGGTTTGATCCTCTCGCCTTAACGTACAGTTAAAGTCTCCCGTGCACAATATATGTTGTCTATTTCCACCGAGGGCTGTAGCTACTTGAGTATTGAAAAATTCCTCTCTCTCTTTTCGTGCGTCACTACCAGACGGAGCATAAATATTGCATATCCACACGTCACCCACATTTACACAAATTATTCTACCTGATGGATGGTATAGTACATTTGATACTGTAATACTATTTCTAACTATAATTGCCGTTCCCGTTGAGTTATGATTACTATTATTATATACTACATAATCAAACCCAATATCAAGATTTCCTATACCTAGTTCTTGAATACAAACGATATCTAAATTATAAGCACGTATATAGTCTATGAGAGCTTTTCGTTTAAGTTCAGATGAAAGTTTATTGATATTTATTGTAGCCACGTGGTAAATTATTTCCTGTTCCGTATGCTTGCTTTGCATTAATGTTTTATAACACTCGCTTGAGTTGTCAGAACTTATGTTATGGGTTAGAAATATTAGAAATAGACACCATAGAACAGACACTACTACCATTACTACTATCTATATACTTTGTCAAAGTTACTTATTATTCTCCTTACTATCACCGGTACCTGTGTCCACTGTCGTATTTACTGCCGGTTTCCTTGCCTTATTTCGTTTGGGGTGAGGTCGCTTCGACGCGGTCGGCGATCTCGACGTACTGCGTTTCTTCTGGCGATGCTCAAAGGTGTCTTGGCGACGGCGCTGAAGTTGCCATTCCGCTTCCTTAGCCTGTGAGGACTTCAAAGTTCCGGCATCTATGGACATAGGCATCTCACTGTTCGCACCTTCCATCTTCATTGTAGCATCCATCATCTCGGGGGTGGATATCCCCGGATCTGGCTCCGGCGTGCCGTTGGACGAATCGACCGACGTGTCGGCATGCTGCTCGAGATCCATGTTCACTGGTTCCAGTATGGGGGTGTCTTCTGCATTCTGGTTCTGGTCTGTTGACTCCGCCGTTATCACCTCCATTTCACTGGCGTCGACGGTCTCACTCAGGGGCTCAACTGGTAGCTGTTCTGTCTGTTTTGGGGGGGAGTTCGAAGTCGAAGCGCGATCCAAGTTATTGGTGTCGGTCTCGGTATGCTGCGCAGATAGGTTCGTAAAGGTTGCCGACATCACTGGTTCAGTGGCATCGATCTGATTGGGCCCAAATCTGGCGACATTAGCATACAGAGTAGGATTCTTCACAGGCCCAACAGGACGTCGTTGGGGGCACTTCCCTGCCACGTGTCCCCCCAAATCACAGATAGCACAAGTGCGTTCCTGACCAAGATACGTCACCCAGAACCGTTGTCCACAGATTGTAACATATGAGGGAATCGGGTAACGTAATGACATTTTCAAGATTTTTCGTCCCGTTCGAACTTTATAAATATGTTCTCCTGTGTACACTTCGTCCAAAATTTTGTCGATAATTTTGCCATATTGGCTCAAAACTGAACGTATTTCGTCATCTTTGAGTTCCTCGGGTACAACGTGTATCCGGACCGTCACATAATCCATATCTGCCCACGTCATGTCAACACTATATTCATCGGTATCGTCGTGATATTTAACACAGCCATTTGAGTTCTGTATCAAACGTTCACCCAGCACTCGCGAAGTTAATTTCAGGAACACACACTTATGATATAAATCAATTTCTATACTCACTACTTGTTCTGGCGTTAGCTGCAACGTGTCGTTAATCCAACGATGTAAGTCTAAGGTCGAGGGTCTAGTTGCAACATTTCGAAAGTTTAATTTCAGGGTATTAATTCGCCGAAGCACCATTCTACTCACTGGTTCTATTCAACAGGACACAAAAGTTGCCACGCGAATGGAAAGTAACCGCTTATGCAAGAGCAGCGCGCACGACGTCTGCTCACTCACGCGTTCGCGCCATCGGGGAGGGCGGTCATTTATTGTCGAATAACATATAAAGTCGTATAATATTTTTTTTACAGAAGCCTAAGTGGACAAATGAAATGCTTTGTGAACGTGTCATTATGGTTAAGTCGGTATTAAACTTCTCAACATACTAATGGTTCTGGGTTCGCCTCTCGTCAAAGGCAGATTTTTTTTTTCACAGTGCAGTGCCAACTAGTGTATACCTTGAATGAAATTAATTAGACATATCGGCACGACTGTTACTTATTAATAAAAATGTAATGGGTTTGAGAGTGAGTACTCGATATTAAACTTCTTACAAAATGAGGAAAGGCATCTGAACGAGACATACAGTTCTTGCTTTGCATATCACATAAGATCAAGAAACAATGGAACGTTAATGTGGAAATTCTTAGCAGCCACGTCAAAATTTCGAGCTTTTATTGGGGAAAAAAAATATTGGTGAAGTTATGAATAAAATTTCAATTTTTAAAATGAAAAGTAGCTAAGAACATATTAGGTTATATGAGTCGGCAGAATTAGGCCAGATCTTAACATTATAATTGTGTTGTAAAATCTGTAGCTGTATATAAGAATCCGACTGAGGGACGGCATGGGTTCGAGTCCGCCTGGGTTCTCGGCCTGTGTATAGGATTAAATTGATTAAATTGGGGAGATACCAGTGAGTAGCGTAACCCGGTTTCGGAGGTCTCCTATAACGGCTGATGGTTCGACGTGATGACCCCATGTCACCCCATTACCGGTTGAAGTTCCCCACACCTCTATGTAGGATTGTGGAGGGAGGCTGGCAGTCGGGAGATAGGCCAAGGCCCTTCGAGGGCTGTCGCGCCATGGGTTATTTATATATTTAAGAAGAAAAAATCAAAGGTGTTTTTCGAAATTAGCAGGTGAAATCGTGGATTAAAAGTGCATGTGCTGTGGTTACAGATTAAAAAAAAAAATCACTGTCTAAATGCGGATTCGAACACACACATGTTGTTGCCTCATTGGCAACTAAAATAATATGTATCTCTAACCGCGCTCGAACACGCATCCTTCAGAGCGTGGAGCCGTAACACTAACCACTTTTTTTTATCTATTTTAATATTCTTTATTTTATGCAGTACTGACTACTTACATGATCCTACCACTCATCTACATCTTCTATTGGTAGTTATTTATTTACTTATCATGTAAGTTTTCGAATTGTTTCACTACTGGCGACGCTAATTTCTTTTCGCTTATTTTCTTTCAGATGTAGCTGTTTTTCCAGACCGATATTTTCTTTTACCTTCTGCCACCCACGGAGATCCTTATGGAATACATTATTGGGATGCAACTCACAGAAAAGAGAATATCTAAGTTTAAGAAAACTTGAGGTGGGAAGATGTGTTCAGTCACACATTTGACCTCAACATTTTTCATCTTTGAAGTTTTGCTTGCAACGCCACCATCAACCGAACATTTATTTTCTGGACATATAGTACAATTTTACAAGCATGTACGGTAAACAGAGGACTCTGACAGCGTTATGAGCGTGACTTCCAACAGAGATTTTTTAACTTTAGCAGTCATCATGAAAGTCCTTGGTCGTGCGTTATTAACTCCTGCTGGCGTCTTTTCGACGACCATGACCCACTTACTCAGCACTGGTCTAAATCTAAGCATGCGTGGAAGCAAATATATCACGAATTTCCGCTAAGATGAGCAAACATTTTTACGGTTATAAGTAAAGACATTTTTTAACACTTGGATGCAATTAACTACTTTCCTTTATGACATTACCGGCGATTTCATTTAAAATATACAACGGTATTCTACGTAGAAACGTGATTAGGTAACCGCGTAATAATAATGTAGTAAACATTATTGCAGATTTCATTATTATATTTCGGCTTGGTAAGATATAATAAAGACTCACATAATTTCGGCGTGGCCTTTAGCCACGACTTACGTAATCTCCGGCCACTTTTTGGGTTCATCATTGCTCTTAAATCTTTGAAAATGTCGGACTGTTTTATTGGAGGAAGGGAAACCAGTAAGTACGTTGGCTTATGTGAAAAGTTTAGAACCCAACGTTGTATGTGTACGTGCTCTAATATTCTACAAATACTCAAATATTATTGTATTTTTTCTTAATAATAAACTGGATAAGTATTGTCCGTTTCAAAATAGTTAGTTCTAACATGTTTTACATTAACGAATTCAATAGCGACACAAAATTGGAACAGCACTATTTGCTTCTTTGGTCATTTTAATATTTTAAAAAATAATTGAAAGAAAATTGAGTAAATTTCTCGTATCGGACAAACAGATTTCTTCAAATTTACAGGAGAAAGTACTTACCGAATGCAGTTTCTTTATACTTGTGGAAGTTCGGGGAAGTGTTTTCACGCATCGTTCATTGAATTTTGCCGGTTAATCATCTTTTTTCGATATAAATGTGTGACCGTTGCACGAGAGCTCTTGCATCCATTTACTTCCAGGTGGATGTAACCTGTGCGTGATGACGTAATCCGGGCCAGTGTTTCCAAACATGCGTTTATGTAACTGGTCACACGTTTAAATTTGAACGTGATCAACGTGTTCAAAATGACGTGTGCAGGATGCGTGGTACAATTGAAAGGGGTTGAAGATGTTGTGGATTTTGTACTACAGCATGGTATTGTGAAAGGAGAAATGGACTGTCAGAAATGTGGTAGCACATGTAAGCTGCACATTTTACGTACAGGTAAATGGAAATTTATCTGTACGAAGCGAGTGGCAGGACGTGGCAGAATGACGCGGAAAAGAGTTCCCTGTGGTTTTACTTGTTCTGCAAGATTAGGAACTTTTGTAGGACAAACTAAACTAAGTGTTGAGAAAATCGTACAATTTTATGTACTGTGGCTCCTTCTGCCAAACCCAAGGCTAGCTCTCGTTCAATTTGAACTTAAAATTTCTAATCAGGCGTTTGTGGACTGGTCAAACCACTGTAGGCAAGTTTGTGAAGACTGGGTAATGGAAAATTCAAGACCAATCGGTGGACATGGAACTATTGTCGAAATTGATGAAGCTAAGTTCGGCAAGACAAAGAAATCCGTTAATAGGACAGGACGTCCAATTGAAGGACAATGGGTCTTTGGAGGAATAGAAAGGGGTAACCATCAACGCTTCTTCATGGTTCCTGTAGAAAACCGAAACGAAGAAACTTTGCTAAATATAATACGACAATTCATACTTCCCGGAACAACTATCATGTCAGATTGTTGGAGGGCATACATAAACTTACAGGGAGCAGGCTACAGACATCTAAGAGTTAACCATAGCGTGGAATTTGTCGACACACCAGCAAGCGGACGTGTTCATCAAGAAAACTTGCAAAGAATGCAGGGTGATGAAGTTCCAGTACACTCTCAAAACATAGAACGCGTATGGCGCAATGTCCGTCGATCCATGTCAACTTTTGGACGAAGGAAATATTTGTTCTCCGGCTATTTATCGGAGTACATCTTCAAGACCAACTTCGGACTAGACAGTCGAGTGCACGAATTTTTTATGCAAGCAGGTGCTATCAATTACATATAGTTCAAAAGTTTTTATTCTCTTACTTATTGATCATATCAAGTGTTTTCATATAAGACAGATGACGTACATGTAGTTCAAAAGTGTTTTTTCCATTTTTAGTGTTAATATTAAGTGTTTCCACAGAAGAAAGTTGCAAATGGTAATTTGTATTTCACTAACCTGCTATCATATTAGCTAACAATTACATGTAGTTCAAGGGCCTCCCCCATGGCGCAGTGGTAGCGTCATTGCCTTGTAATCAAGGGGTCCCGGGTTCGATACCCGGTGGAGGCACAAGTGGTTCGGATTCCACTTTAAACTGTAGGTCCAGTCCCGATTAGCCTTACTGTGCATAAAGTGGACTTAAAACAGCAACTCAAACCAAACATGTAGTTCAAAATAGAATATACGTTACGGTAACATGGATTACTTTCTTTCCTTTATACGCGCTATTATGGAGTGCTAATGGAACCTAACCTAACAGGCCTAACCTAACCTAGTACGCATACCTCGTCCCTGCGATGGTCCGTGGGACTATCGTGAATTTTTGGCCCAAAAGTTCACGATAGCCCCACGGACCATCACGGGGACGAGGTATGCCTACTAGGTTAGGTTAGGTTCCATTAGCACTTCTTTCGTTCAATTTAGCATATACAAAATAATGTATATTTCTTACATTAACGAGTACTTACTGTTGATCCTTATTTCCCACAAACCATCCACGGGTAGCACCAAAAACCATTGACGTTAGCCCAAAAATTCACGATAGCCCCACGGACCATCACGGGGACGAGGTATGCCTACTAGGTTAGGTTAGGCCTGTTAGGTTAGGTTCCATTAGCACTTCTTTCGTTCAATTTAGCATATACGGACAAGATTGGCTTCTAGCAGTAGCAATAGCGTGTATTGTGCTCCTGTGCAGAAAGCAAATGGCGCCAGCTGCAATAGCTCCTCGGAAATAGATTTTCGTAGAAAAAACCATGCAGTCGCATTAAAATGGATCAAAACTTCAATCCCGAACACGTTTCCGACATTCGGACAACATCGGCTTCTAGCAGCAGCAATAGAGTGTATTGTGCTCTCCTGCAGAAAGCAAATGGCGGCAGCAGCAATAGCTCGTCGGAAATAGATTTTAGTAGAAAACAACATGCATTCGCATTAAAATGGATCAAAACTACATTCCCGAACACGTTTCCGACTTTCCTCCTCACCGGTAAATTATGAGCAATTGTGCCGATCTTGCACTTTCTACGCTAGGTGGGGTGGAAACATTGCATATGGACTACGGTGGTGAAACTGTGACGGCCATTTCCCGTGTTACGGAAGGGAAGAAGCAAGAAGAAGCAAGTAAGAAAAATTAATCGATATGTCGCAAATATAGCTATTTTCGGTGAAATAAGCGAAATGTCACCTTCAGCAATGTTCATCAATGCAGAATACGTAAGTACGAATATCGAAATAAAGAAAATTAGGAAATTTCATCTGTTTGTCCGATACGAGAAATTTACCGAAAATTGTTGTCCGTCACTCCCCTCAAATTCCTACCTTTCCTGTGTAATAAATTCCGACTGTCATATTTTGAAATACGAAAATCCGAATACCACTCACTAACCGCAGTTCTCAGGGTGAAAATAATATTTCTTTAAGTTCCCTAGCAACATCCGTTGTCATGGTCAACAATAAATATGCCAAACGCGACAGCATTGTTACATCTCTAAACAGTTCTTTAAAACAGACATGATTTAGCTATTTTCGTATTGCGTAGTAAGTTGTTTGTAACTGTTTATGTAATCTCTGGACTGAATCTTCTTATGTAGATGTCATTCTTGTTTCATGCACGATTTCTACAAGTAATTTGAAACTGAATCGTCTGCGTTATTGTTGATCTGCAGAATATTAAAAAAAAAGAAAATGTCGGATTTCGGAGGTTGCTAGGGAGTCCAAAAAAGGATATTTTCACCCTTGAAAAAAGGCAAGTGAGTGATTTTTTAATTTTCTCGTTGTTTTGAGACAATTTCGTGGAAGGTCGTAATATCATAATGGAGCATTTTCTTGCCTCATGGCTTCCTTCACGGAAAACATTTTATGTATGTGAGCGAGTCGTGGGATTCGGGCTTTGTAGATATTGAACGAAATAACTAATCTGGTTCAACTATTGTTCCATAATTTTTCAGATTTCAAGCCATTAATACATCGAAATACATAGCAAATTTTCTATTTTATCATAACCTTAACTCGCGTCAGTGAAAGAAAAAATGTGAAAGCTAAAGATAAATTTAGTCAAGACATTTATCTTATGCCTGCTTTCATATAAAGTATAAACTCTATCACAACAGTATTTTAAGAGTAGGCATGAATATGCTTCTATTATATGGCCACCAATGTGCAAATCGCATGAGAATACAGAATAAATTCTTGAGATATTTATATTATATAACACAGTGGCGGCCGGCAGCAACTATGATGGGTAGTGCCAACGTGATCAAGTAAATAGAAAAAAACTCCGCAATGCCCCCCCCGCCCCCTCCTTGAGGTTGCGCCACTAGCCAAGATGTTTGTCCTCGTTTGGTAACGTGGAAAACAACATGTGTTTAAGTAATAACGTACTAATCCTATTCATCTTCACTCACTAACCTATCTTTATACACTACAGGAAACTTCTCTAAAAATACAACAATTACAAGAGGAAAAAACAAATCCTATCACCTTCTCCTCCCCCATGCACACGTATTCTAACTGGATGTCGAAAATATCTTTGTTGTGAAAAAAAATTGTCGAAATGCAAAAGGAAACTCGCATCATCATAGGATATTTTTAAAAATGTCTGGATGGCCCTCTTGGTGCATCTATCTATTATCAAAAATGTTCATTTTACTTTGGAAAAGTATTAGGTTCGTTTCTCCAAAAGTAGGCAGAAATTACTTCCCCAACGGGTCTTACAAACCAGTCGTATTTAGCGACTTTCTGAAGGTGGCAACTGTGTCGTGTCAACACTGCGAAAGTTCCCTCGCCAGGCCAGGCTAAGACTGGCACGGTTTCTTATGGGCTAACTCCGCCCCCTGCCACTTTGTTCTCGGCTCATGGTGGAAATGTTCCTCGCTGAGACTTCTTCAACCCTCTGCACGTGTGTCAACTTGGTTAGGCCCATGATTAGGCCAGGTCTTCGGTGGCTCGAAATGTTGCCTCGCGAGGGTATGAACGAAACAGCTGGCGATGCAGTGAGGAGGTTGGGGCGGTCGTCACGTCAGCTTGACCGATTGCAAGATTCGAATCTCCTTGTCTGTAAACTATCAATGTATTCATTTAACTTTACTTGGCGACGTATGCATTTCTTCTGAGGGTAGTGCCATGGCACGGCGGCTCTACCCCTTGAGCCGCCGCTGATATAACATATAAGAAGCCATTGTAACAAAATGTGTCATATAAAAGCTTGTTGAAAGAGTTTAATTTTAATAGTCTTTGAAATAGGCGAAATATTCTATGTCAATTTTACTAAAATAAAACTGTAAACGGTATATTAGACAAAGTCATTTCCTCAGCCAACTGGAATTCAATACGAGGAAAATTATTTATATGACCGGAACTTACTGATTCCCAAAATAACTAAAATTCAGAAATTTTAGAGTGGTCCATTTAGCCCAGTGAATATAGGTTTCATGCCAAGAAAAAAATCCGTGAAAGGTGATTTTTTGTCAGTCGTTAGGACACTACTAGGAATGCAAAATAGCAAAAGAAAATTCCCGCCCCTCACCCCGTTGCTTTCCTCCAGCGTCTTGCCACCTCACCAAACCACAGATTCGCAGACTCTTTGTTCCTGACCTATATCTACGTAACTACAGTTCTTGTTTGGTCTTAAGGCGGGCGCTCTACATCCTAGGAAGGGAAGTGGGGAGCGTGTAAGCGACCAATCCAGGGCGATAAGAAACGCAGCAGCCTGTAGAACGATGTGTGCGTAGTACTTCCTCCCGACACGTCGTATCTCTCGGCTCTACTGTTGTCTGGTTGGTCTCAGGCGTATTCCTCTCTCCCCACTTCCCTTGCCAGCATGTACAGCGTCGCTTAAGAGTAGACAAGACCTATAAATACAGCTGAGGCAGTATTGGAAAGCTAAACATTTATTTATTAGAGGAATGACAGCACAGAACATTGTTCCAATGAGACGTACGTGTATACTATTTTGAGCATTACAGAAATTTATACATACCGGGTGGCCAGAATTAAAGTTACCCAACTCAGAGCCCTCTGTAGCCTGTTTGAGGCATCGTAGAACTCTGAAATTTGGTGAATCCACTATGCAGACCATGCTAAGAGGATGGCGATAAGAAAAAATAGTTAACTTTTTCCGCTAAAAGGTTGAAATGTGGCGCTGTACTTCCCTGATGGGTTGTACAAATAATCACGTTAAGTGATTTAGCTGAGTTATTAATTAGAAAGACATTTGTTAGTGGCTGGAAGTTGCGAGAAAATAATCTCTCGTTTATTGCAAGGTAAATGCAAATCCATAACCAATTGGAGCAGTGTACGTCATTATTACAACCCATCATGGAAGTACAGCGCCACATGTCAACCTGGTGGCGGAAAATTGAACTATTTTGTTATTTTTTTTATCGCCATCCTTTTCCCCATGGTCTGCGTAGTGGATTCACCAAATTTCAGAGTTCTACGATGCCTGAATCATGCTACAGAGGGCTCGGAATTGGGTAACTTTAATTCTGGCCACCCGTACATACATGCATATATACATACATACATACAAAAATACACACATATACACCCCACACATATATATAAATTTCTGTAATGCTGAAAATAATACATAAAATTAATTATCGGTATACACTATTTAAAGTGGACATTTGTGGGATTTCCAAAGAGCTTCAGTACCCCGAGCCCTCTCCCTGGCTACGTGCCTGTACATAAGTTAATTTATCTTGTAGTCAATTATTCACTATATAGACTAAATCCTCACCCCTTTCTCCACTGCGTTAGTAGGGCTCTTTTTAATGAATGCATTACTGTTTACGTTAATCTCCGTCATACGTTCAAGCGCCTGTATTTCAAGTATTATTTATCTATTAATAACTCAATAATACTCAGCGGTGAACGATGAGACTCGGTGAAGTACACAAGACTCCTCTCAGGTACAGGGATAGTGTTAGGCAAAGACAATATTCACAGCACAGAGAAATACAACCTCATTACTGCAGTATGTATAAACTGAAAGGTTTTATTCTTTATTTATTGCAATTATAAGCAAATATACTGGAGACGAAGGCGAGGATTTCGCTCTGTCGATGAATTGACTCAACTAAAACGCATAAACTTAATGAGTGGCTATCGGCATGCCTATGATCACATAGACCTAGCTTGCGCCCCGAACTACCACACCAAGAAATATGCAATAATAACTGAGCCAATATTTGCTCTTTAGGCTTTTATTTCCAAATTAATCCTTAGGCTAACTTTATTATTTAACGTAGAATGGTTGCAGTATTGTGCATAGTATCAATGCATGGCTATCGGCATACCTATGATTACATAGGCCTAGCTTGCGCCCCGAACTACCATACCAAGATGTATGCACAACACCGAGGAGTTCTTTTTAAGTTTAAAAGCTTCGTCGATTCGTGGCGAAAGTGTGATATCAGTGATATTACTTGAGCGATATCCTCGTTTTTTATTCTATTTCGAGAACACAGATTCAAGTACAGATGAATCACTCACTATTTACAAAAAGATTCTACCAACAAAACTGACATCTATGCATGTTTAGAAATACAAATTCGTATAGTGCACTCTCTCAAACAAAGATACATTAAATTACCCATAATGTAGCATAAAATACAATAAACAATAAACAAAAGATATACATTACAAACAAGGTGCATTAATACATATAATAACAAAGAAATTACGCTTTCCTTCACAAAAATAAATACATTAGTGACATATTTTCTATTGGTGACGTCACATAAAAATGTGGATCATATCATCCGGATCATTTGCTACTAGTTCGTTATAATTTTAGGCCGTTTTCCAGGTCGGAGATAGCCAAGTTAGTTCGAGATTTCGATAAATTAAACAACCCAAGTTTTGTTCTGGTTCTCATTTGAGGCATACGATATAAAGAGCTTTTGGTGCACTACACTCTCTTTACCGACTTAAAAAAACTTCCTCCCAGAATGTATAAAAACCAGACTTGTTCAATCTCTTGTCTTTCCCATAATTGATTATTGTGACACTGTTTATTCGGACGTTAATCACGAGCAAGCTAGATGCCCGCAGCGAATCCAGAATGCCTGTATTCGCTTCGTTTTCGACATAAGATATTCTGAATATTTGACGTCGTATAATGCGAAGGTCGAGTGGCTGAAATTAAGTGATAAACCACAACCTTGTCCTAATGTACAAAGTCCTAGAAATAAAATAACCAAAATACCTTTCCAGGCCGTTTCAATATCTTTCCGACTTTCCCTCCCGCAACACCAGATGACGTTAAAAATCTCTGTTACCCATTCCTCTCCACAGATCTAACTTCTACGCCAATTATTTTACAGTTACTTCTTCAGGACACTGGAACAAACTGCCCCCCGAAATCCAAACGACTTCCTCAATTGTAATATTCAAAAGACAATTAAAATCACACATGTTAAACATTTTGGACCTAGAATGAATTCCCAGAAAACAATGCATAATACTTTTAACTAACGAAATTTGCTTTCTCTATGGGTATTTGTGTGTGAATGTGTCTCTTTGTTCATACTGCATTTATTTTTAATTTTACTCTTCAGATATATTTTTAATTGTGTTAGTACAAAAGTAATCTACTGTGATTAATGGTTAATCCAGTTTTTGATTCCTCGTATGCTAACTGTATTACTTTTATTTTATTTTAATTTTAATTTTATTATTTATTTTTCTAATGTCACTTTATTTTTTCATTTTTTAATTGAATACCATTAACCCTTTAGTGGTACACTTAAAAAAAATACATGACTGGTACACTTGGGTAATGGGAACTCGTATTATTAAAAATTGGAAATTTTGACCTTAACATATTTTCTTTATTGCTCAAAAGTTTTCAGGTACACTATAGATGCTCTCATGAGTTGCTACAAAAGAGATCAAATTTTTTCTGAACAGTGTGAGCATAATGTGCAGCTGCATTCTTTACAGATTGGTAGTTTGCAACAGTGGCAGTAGTTGTTTGTTTTCCTGTCCTTTTTGCTGGGGCACAATGTGCAACTTTTACGTTTGGATTTTTCAGTAGTTACTATAACATCTGGTGGTGGTTCTTGACCTGCTTCTCCAAGAATTAGCAGCACTTTACCACGGATAACCCTCTGCAGAGTTGGCACCGATTTCCTCTGTTCCAGCAATGGTGTTATCAGATGATATCTCACTTTCACTGTCATGCTCACTCTGTACGTAATTAGCGTCATATTCAGAATCTTCTTCCCTAATCAGGATGTCTGCTATTTCATCAACAGTTAAATGAATTCCTCCCGCCATAATGTTTGGAACAGAAGGAAATACAACAAATGATCAATAATCCCTCGTCCATAAAGAAAAGTTACATAAATGGTACACTTCGCAACATCTTATTTGACCGCCCTGAAAAATTTCAAAGTTCGGAATTCGTAAATTTGGCAGCATAGCGCTTCAGAGCCAACTAAGAGTAGCCAACTTTGCAACATTTCTTCTTCCTGAATGAAAACGCTCGTGATTTTTTTCATTCTTTCACATCCCATAAAGTAAAGATACCCTAAAGCAGTAATAAAATATATGAGTAGACAAAAAAATGTTAAGTAGAAATACGAATGTTGAAAATATTTCAAGATTCTTCGTTCTGAATTTGAAAATAGAAAACTGTATGTGCATTGTGAAACACTGAACAGGTTCTCATCCACCTGGAAAGAATTGCGGTCACATTTGAATGCAAGAAGACAAATTTATGATGATTTTATGCGAAATGTTTAGTAAAGACACCTTGCACAACACCAAACGATTCTGCAAAGTGTGTATTTTCCTTGGTTCTTGGCGAGAAATGGTTCGAAACTCTGGCACAATGTTGCTTCAACTGAGATTAACGTGTTTTACTGAGCTTTCTGTTAGAAATTTCCTGGAGTAGTTGATTAGATGACAGCACTTACGTTTTATTACTGTTTTCGTCAAGATCGAAACATCGTAGGTTCAAATCCCACCCTTTCCTTATATTTTTTTCCTTTTTATTTACCGAGTACGAAGTGTTCTAATAACGTAATATAATATTATATGATATTAACATAACATAACCCTACAGCTCTACAGCACCTTGGCGGGCCTTGGCTTACCTACCGACTGCTGGTCTCCCTCCAACACTGTTCCTCCGTCACCTGTTATAGCGTGGAGGTCTTAGACCAGTATTGGGGTGACGGGTGATCAGCCCGACGAACCCCCAGCCGTTGTTGTAGGTCTTCTCGACCGGGTTACGCTCACTCACTCGGAGCTTCCCAATTTCCTCACGATGGTGGGTTGCCACCGGCCCTATACGTAGGCCGAATAACTTCCGACCAGAGCCGGATTCGAACCTACGCCGTCCCGCAGCGAACGATCTAAAGACGAGTGAACGCCTTAACCCGCTTTTTTTTTTAAAAGTTTTATTTCACTATTCAGTTTACATCTATGGATTTTTTTTTTCTACATGTATACATACAATTACATTACATCCAGATATTTACCAAAATATTGTGACAATATGACATTTTGTTTTTTTGATTGTTTCCATCTAGATCTTTTAAGATACATTGTATATAGGGTGATATTTGGTTCAAACCTTTTGCTATATATATAGTATATTGTATGTGCTATTAGCCACACAATAGCATTTTGTTTCTTCACAGGGAAATGTTTGAAGTCTGGTAATATACATATTTTTGCTTGAAAACATTTTGGCGATATACGACATATTTTGGCAAGGCACATAATGAGAAAGGCCCAAATTTCTGGAATGCCTTTACATGTAGTGAGGCGATTTTCATTTGTATCCACCTCTCCACATTGTCTACACTCATTTGTTGGTAATCTTGGTAATCTTTTTATTTCATTTAGTCGAACATTTGTTGGAACTAGATCATGCACCAGGGTATACCACAAACTTCGTATGTCCGTGTCAAGGAAAGGCTTATGGAGATTTTGCCATACATTTGACCAAATAACATTTGGAAATTTTTTCTCTATTCGACTCTGCTGCAAGATAAGTTGTCGTTGAAAATGTTCATACAAATATTTGGACAAGTATTCTCCTTCAAATTCATGGGAAACTCCACATAACTCCATTCTTGTACAAAAATTCGTACATACATAGGGTTCTTTGTTAGTCGAGACAAGTTGGGTGGATTTTGCGGTGGAAACGTATCGGTAAATGTACGCAACCACATTGATGTAATCGACTGTTCGATTAAGTACAATTTATAATTTCTAGCTAAAAATAGCGACTTACATTTATTTTCAATATTCCATAGTTCTAGACCACCTGTTATTTGTGTTTGGCACATGATCGGGAAAGGTACCCGAAAAAAATGTCCGTACCACATGAACCATCCCACAGCAGACTTTATCTGTCGGAGATATTGCTGTGTGATTGGCAACACTTGAGCGACATAATTTAATTTACTAAAAATAAAAGTGTGTAGGAACCAAACACGCTGAATTAAATTGAGTTGTCTTCCTCTCATTTGATAGCACTGTAACCTGATTTCGCTTACAATTTTCGTCCAGTTTAGATCCAGCATTCTGGATTCGTTAGTATGAAAAGTAATGCCCAGTATTTTGAGTTCGTTTACATATTGTCCGGATTATCTTGCTTCCAGTTGCCAACAGGTAAAGCTTTTGATTTTGTCATGTTTATTTCCGCTCCGCTGGCAGAACAATACAAACACATTGCATTTAGTATATTTTGAAGCTGGTTCGTTGTTGTTACACAAGCTGATAAATCGTCTGCGAATGTAAACACTTGCGTTTCAAGGAAAGCACTCGCTGCGGGTGGGGCTTGGCACTGAATATATCGGAGTAGTGGGTCCAAGGTCAAAGCGAAGAGAAGCATACTCAAGGGGCACCCCTGGCGAATGGATCTCGTCACGTGTATTGCAGGAGTCACGAATCCATTGATAAGAAGACGAGAGGTTGCCTTTCTATAGAAACTTTGCAAAACAGATATAAAAGCTTCACTGAAGCGATAGGCTCGAAGTACTTCAAACAAATATTGGTGAATTACAAGGTCAAAAGCTTTTGTAAAATCAAAGGATAGTACACAAGCTGATGTTTGTTGCATTTCATAATAAGATATGACATCACGTATACCCGCCACCGTTGAAAATATATTTTGAGTTTTACTGACACATGTTTGCTGTGAACTGAGTAAGGAAGATAATATAGGTTTCAGTCTATTAGCCAAGACTTTGGCCATAATCTTATAGTCACAGTTTAGTAAAGTAATGGGCCTAAAGTCAGTCACTGCACTCGGACGCGTTTTTTTGGCAATCAGTACTAGGGAACGGAACTTTATGTGCTAAAAAACACATAAATATTTATTTTTTATGTGTCATAAATGTTGAAAATATGTGATAAAAACAGGAAAATATGTGACAAAAATAAAAACATTTGGTAACAAAAACAAACTATAACATGCATTTTAAACACCTGAAATTAGTTTCTAAATGATTACCTCTTAGCGAGCAATTTTTTGGAAGAGTTGCAGTGGATCACCATAGTTTTTTTCCAAATTCTCCATTGTAAATCTGTGACGATTATCTCTAAAAAGCATCTTATATTGTGAGAAAGATCGCTCCACGTCACAAGAAACAATTCTTGCATATTTGAATCACGAAATGTCACTAACGCTTAAGTTTTCCAAAGCTTCCTCTTCCTCTACTTCACTTTCCAAAACACATGCAATTTGGCACAAAGTTTGAAAACCTTGTTTTTTCCCAAAAAATTCTGTACATTTAGACACTTAGATCCAGTGAGTTCTTGCAGTTTTGATTCTACTATACGGACTTTAACAATGGAAGCTGCCAAAGTGTTCGCGGACGATTCAAGCTTTCATATGGAATTAGAGAGAATGGACAGGTTTGTTGAGATGTATGCCAATTCGACTTTTACGGAGGGCTCCATCAACAGTTCTTGCAGAATTCTTCTTTGTCGAGATCATTTACAACAGATACAATTTTTTCAAACTTCTGGGCATAACATCTGCATCCAACCAAGTGCCCCATCGCGTAACTACAGGTGTAGGGGGAAGGGGAACCTCAGGACATTTTTGTTTAAAATTGTCTATTCTTCTAGCCAACTTGATAAAAACTTTCTTGCCATTTGAAACCAGTTTATCGACATTGGGATAAAGAGCTCTTATCTTTTCACATATTCTATGCAACGCATGGGCCACACATTTAACGTGCACCATTTTGGGGTAGCTAACGGCAAGGCCTACTGCAGCTTTTTTCATGTAAGCTGCAGCATCTGTCACGAGGAGAAGAACATTGTCAAATGTTATGCCTTCCGGCCACAATAGCTGCATTGCTTCATTAAAAAGCCTTGCTATCATTACGTGTAGCCAGCCCCAGCTACTACTTACAGCTATTTTCTCCCAATAGGATCGTAGGTGAGGTGCCAGAAGTCTGCCAGCGAGGGTGTTCAAAGACAAAACAAACCTAGCACTCTCGATATGAAAGAGGTGCAGAGTAGCCTATAAACATTTCTCCTTCGAGGATTTCGAGGTGGATGAAGTCAATGAGCGATTTTATGTATTTAAAATGAAAATTCGCAAAATATGTATTTACATACGGAAAACTGGAAAATATGTGTTTTTATGTAAAATAAAATTTGCTGTGTTGACATATAAGGCTATAATCAGAATTTTGGCAAAAATGAGGGTCTGTATCTTATCGCAGAAAAAACATTTAATTACCTAAAGTTCCTTTCCCTAATCAGTACAATTATACCTTCATTTTGAAGCACGCATTTGTTTCGAAAAGCATCTTGTATTATCTTGACCAATTCATGTTTCATAATATCAAAAAAACCTATATAAAATTGGTAGCCTATGCCATCGTTCCCAGGAGTGCGCTTAACGTTACAAGTACGCAGTGCTTCATACACCTCAGCGACAGTGACGTCACTGTCTAACAAAGTTCTGTCTTCGTCCGTCAAAAAATTATTTACCGAGGTGAGCAATTGTTGTACAGCCAATTGATCTACTTCTTTACCAGTATACAAATTATTATAATACGTGTAAAACGCTTGTGATATACCTTGTTGAGTTCTATGTGTATCTCCGCCAGAATCGACAATATTGTTTATCAAAAGAGCTCTCTTTTGTTTTTGTGTTTGTAGTACATAGTGAAATAGAGAGGTTCGTTCATTTTGCAAAGATGACGCATGAGTAGCTCTTATCTTTATACCCTCCAAATGATGCCGTTGCAACGTAAGGATTTGTGCTTTGTATTTTTGTATCTGTGGATAATGTTCGGTGACATCAGGTCGCATACATAACTCATGTAAACATTTGTAATAGAAGTTCAACATTAAGTTCCGGTCACGTGCACTCTCTTTCCCTAGCCATTGAAAATAGGATTTAAATCGAGGTTTTACGTATTTTACCCACCACGTATTGTAATCAGTATAGTGTTTTTGTTGCCGGCACCAATACTTCCATTTTTCTTCAAACATATCATTAACATTAGGCTGTTGAAGTAGGGCAGAGTTCATTTTCCAATAGGACGGACCCCAAACTAATTTAGATTCTTGTAGATTAATACTCATTCTGATTGCTATATGATCTGAAAAAGGTACCGGCAAAGCATCTATTGTCGTCACATATTTTATAGTATGACCAAGTGTATAGAATCTGTCCAGTCTAGAACCTGCTTTGTTATTGAAATACGTAAACACTATGTCCTTTCGTTTTTCGGTCCAGATGTCCTTCAGCTGTAAATCGCTGATCAAGGTCGTTAATGCTAAACTATTTTGAAACTTTCCTACGCAATCACATGGTCGCAGCACTTGGTTAAAATCACCACCTAGGATTATACACGAATCATTGTTTGGAAGTAAGTATACTATCTCACAGGCGCGGTTGGCTGTATAGCGCAAATGTGCAGTGAACCCCCAGTAATATACAAAATAAACAATAACTGAGATGTTCATAAGCGTAGAGTGGCAAATTCTCTTAGAGAGAAGAAGAAACCGCGGGCCAGAGCCACTCAGCTCCCCTCTAGTTCCGTTTCGTGCAAAGTCTCCGCTGAACCTCCGCAAGGCAACCCCTACCATGCTAAAAGCTTAGGACGGCTAGCAGAAGCTCGACGCGTACATATGGCGAAAATACATGCAGTCTGAGACTGGAGGAAGGCCGTCTCCTCAAAACGGACATGCGCAGTTCGTAGGATCACCAGCGAGCTGGAGTGAATCACGCTCTTCTCTCTTCCAGTGTTGCACTATGTGTTTCAATTTGAATTCATTTGGCATTCTCTTTGTATTTTTATATTTTACAAGACTTATTAGATTAATGAAGAGGGTGTAATACAAATGTAGAGGTGACCCCAAACGAAAGAGAGAAGTAAAGATGATGGGACAAATAAGATAAATATGATAGAAAACAACTTGCCTACACATTCAGAGTTTTCATTTTTAAGATGGAAACACTTCAGGTGGAAGGAGCCGAAAAGTCAAAAATAGCGCGAGGGCGAGTGGTCGCTTATCGGACAAGACTTAAACAACCTTTTGGTCTTCTTACGTCAGACTAAATGCTTTCGTTGACATGTTAGGCTTTTTAGGTTTAGTTGTCTTAGAATATATACACTCAATTTTCGGGGCTTACCGTGCTTGACCAAAAATGTAATATTTGCTATTTATTCAAGCCTAACCTAACAATGAAGGCATTTCGCACTTACGTCAGAAGACGACCAAAAAGTTGTTTGGGTTTCGTGCGATCAGTTATACTCTAGCGCGAGAGGGTGTTCGAAGGGACGCGCGCATTTAACTTTGTTACGTGTCATTGTCTCCATACTTGTTAGTTTGTTTTGAAGTGTATGGCTGGTGATTGAAATATATATGGCATAGTGATACGTTGAGTGAAGTGAGGTGGATTGTGTATTGGAAGGAGTGTAGTTGTTGCTGTGCGAGAAGTTAACATATTGCATAGAATAGAATCTAATCGCTTGGATTTAGCGATATACTTTCGAATAGTTATATAAGAATTATCTTGTAATCATGGGGTTTTGGGTTCGATTACTGATACATACTCATTTTAGCAGGCAGAGATTTGTATTTTTTTAACTGTAGGTTCAAGATCCAGTTCCAATAATATAGTCTATTTGACAGTGGTGGGACCAGAAAAGAGTTGGCAAGAGTGGAAGAGGCAAAATTGAGGCGAGAATATTTTCTGAATTCTGAGATACCCCTAAATACAATACCATACTAAAATCTTAAATTAAAATGATCGCCCCCTACACACACACTCCTTGGTGCTGTCACTGTTATCTGAACATAAAGCAAATCAACTTTGTCAGTAATCTACCAGCCAAAATTTGATAATTTTCTCAGAACTATCTCTACGAACCAAAGCGTGTAGTGTCTCAAAAGGTTTAGATAAGTCCACTTTGCATAATTTTGGTGAACCCCCAGGAAAATTATGCACGAGCCGCACCTGCTATCTCAGCATGGTAAAATTGTTCTCTCTTCCACCTATTTTGCTGTCCGGAGGGGGCGTAGACATTAACAAAAGTATAGTGTTGACTTTGAAAACTAATTCCCCTCCCATTGACTAATTTCTTTACATTTTGTATTTCTATACCACTTTTGATTAAAATTGCTGTCCCTCTCCCGCTTGTCCCCAAGTTTACAATAGCCTCGTACCCATACAAGAAGTTAAAATCTACAATACAAACTTCCTGCAAGTATAAAATGTCAATCGAGTGGATTCGGACAAAGTCCGCAAGCAATTTGCATTTCACTGGAGTCAAGATCCCATTGATATTAAGGGTAGACAGACGAGTGCTGTAATTCATGCACAATATGAAGTTATAAAAAACTGAATATAAGAATACCACGTAAATGTGCATTTTTGGTGCTCAATTACACTAAAGTAAGTATTATTCCTAAGTGGTTTCAGAATGATATAAATCGTTCATGTGCATGACACAATTTACACTATTTTTTCTACCTGTTATTATATCGATATTCATCTTGTAACTCACTATCATGTAATATGTAACATTACACTGTATACATTAGGAAAGTAAACAAATTTCTGTCCCGCACTACACCCGTAAATCATTCTCATCTCAAAACATAAACAAACATTCCTCCTTACACAAACTACCTAATGAAGGGGGAGGGAAAGGCTATCGGAACCACATCTAATTAACATTTCGCTTTTGTTGGGTCTTCTTGCTGGGTATGACGGACTGCTGGCTTAGAGACATCCTTGTACATTTCTTTTCTTACCTTCTGTTACCGCTTTCAGTCGTGAACTGGTGCGTTTTTTTTTCTATTTCGTTGACCTTTGCCCATAACTTGCTTATCATCTGTTGATTCCTCTTCGGTTTGTGAGTCATCTCCTGATACCATTTCTTGCGATTGTGATGAGGGAAGGGGGGGAACAATTCTAGGTTGGTCATGTTGTTCACTCACGTTTCCTTCTGCTAGTTTCAAGGTCGTTGTGGACGAGGAAGCGCCTGGCAGGAAAAGCTCATGACCTGCCTGGCTCTTTTCACCTTCCGGTACACAGCTGTTCGCGGGTAGGGGAGGGACCATCTTATCACTAATCGGGGCTTCAGGCGTGACCTGGTAGTTACTCGAAAGTTCCTCGCGTTCAACTTCTGCGGCCCATGTCGAATTGTGAACTTCTGTTGCTAACAAATGGGAATTTTCCTTTGCTGCCCTCTCTGATGAAACTTTGTTTGTCGGAGGATCCAGTGGCGTCTGTGCGGCACCTTCGGGTTCCTTTACATACAGTTCCTTTGGGAATTCTGTCATTTCTATGTCCAGGGTTGTCTTGGGTAATTGAAAACTTGTAGGCTGGTATGGCAGTGGTTGTTCTGCTGCATCAATATTGATTGGTGATCGGTGGATGGCTTCCGCATATGTTGAAGCTGTCCTTCTTCCTGGTTTTCTACGCTTATCACAACAATATGAGAGATGTTCTGTAGATTCACATATCCTGCACGTAATCTTTTGACCATAGTACGTTACCCAATATCGATCACCTTTGATAGTGATGTACGATGGAATTGGTTTTTTAAGCGTCATGCGAATTCGCTTTGTACCGGTACGCGTAGGGTATATATGTTCATCCGTGTATTTTTCATCGTCAACATATTTCACATCACCATATGTTGTCAGTGTCTGTTGTAGAACGTCCATTGGAAGTTCCATAGGAACTACGTGTACGTTCACAATTACGCTATTTTGATCCGCCCATTCCGGTTTTACCTCATGCTCCCCATTGTCATCAGTGTATACTAATGTGCCTCCCGATCTTAATAACATCTGCTCGCCTAACACTCGCGATATGAACTTTATAAACAAACACTTACGATATTGATCGATTTCAATACTAAGCACTTGATCTTCTGTTAGTAACAAATTCTGCTGAATTCACCGATGCAGTTGTATCGATGTCGGTTTTTGTCGCACATTCGTGAAGACCAATTTCACAGTATTCACTCGCCGTACAGACATGGTTCAAAACACGGAAGGTAAACTTATCGGAATTTCACTCGCTTGCACGTAAATGCTCAACACGGACCGCACGTAGAGACGATGCACCGCGTGCCAGTGCTGGCAGCGAACTGACCCGCTCGACTACGGAGGATTATATGATATTACTGTAAATATTTATGCGATGCATGCTCAGTGGCGGCGATTGGGTTTCAAAACTGATGGGGCAAGGTGGGGGGAGGGGGAGGGCAAGGACAGTTTCTTTCCCTTGGTAGATAATGTTTAGCATAATGCTGGGTCATCTGCCCCTGTGCATGCCTCGAGTAATGCTTCTACTAATGTTTTTAATCTTTCAGTGATTGGCAGGATTTTAGGAAATACTTTTCCTTTCATTCAGCTGTTATAAGTTAACACATATTAAGAACTTACATGTCAACTTTCTGCATCCGGAAATGCTGGACATAAATCGCATAAATATCAACGGAAATATCCAAGAAACGTAGATAAGCATTCTCGTCCAAAGCCGTTTACTTCCCGAAAAAGATGTTGCAAAGAAGTAGGTTTGAACCCATGGCCTTCTATTCCATAAGCAAACGATCCCCCTACACGACACGGTTCACGTTATTTTAAGCACTGGGTTCGGATCCCACTTTAAACTGTAAGTCCAGTCCCGATTAGCCTTACTATGCATAAAGTTGACTTAAAAACACCAAATCAACCAATTCATCTCCTTTCAGAGTGGACCTTCCATGATACTGTAGTCGGCCAGCATCCGAAAATACAGTTCTGCTTCGCGTATACCAGAGTGTAATTGCATTTAATATTGTGACTAATTTTACTTTAAAACTATAGATTAAAGCGATAATAGTGTCTAGAAAAGAACCTCAAAGTAGGTCTTCACACAAAGTATTTTAATCCATTGCCAAACATTTCAGTTAAGAATTATATTATGCTCTTCCATTGACCGTATTTTCGATTCATGGTGAATTTGCTAAAAGGACCATGTCAAGAAATCTAAATATGTAAGTTTTACTAGTAAATGCATTCAAAATGCACGAAACAACAGGAGAGGAGAAAAATAAACCTAAAAAATAAGAAAAAATGCAACAAAAACTGTTAAAAATACTGACAAATAAACTAAAAGCCAAAAAGGGACGAAAAATGCAAAAAAAAAAAAAGAAGAAATGTAAAATAGAAAGTGTTTTCCGGCTCTAACTGAAGGGAAAGGGACATGATATCAGGTTTAGCATTGTTTTTAAGGGTCAGAAAAAAAGTTGATTTTTCATCAACTTTCGGACCCTAACTAGTAATTATGACCATTGAAAAAGTTGGAGGTAGCTTACTTAAAATTTTCTTGTTGAGGGATCGTATCGTCCCATATCTCAACTTCATAATAAAGAAAAACATCAAGTTCATATTTCGAAAATGACTTGGAGTTTTCCACCACGAAAATATGTTTTTCATAGTTTGAAGTTCATTAGTATTATCTTTTAAGGTTTCCATTGTTTTAATTTCACACATATTTTATATTTCATTCGTTCCTCTCTCTTTTCATACAGTCTTTGGAAAAAAGCTGAAGTTTCTTGTAAAACGGAGTCTGGTTCAAATGACTCCTTTTCGCTCTCCTGTTCCTACTTTAAACAAACAACAAAATACTTCGTAACTAAACGATTGCTTGTTCAAAACACGGAATTTTTACACAATTTACATAATATGACAAAATGCCAATAGACATGTTCATCATTTTTCCCCTTCAGCGTTTCTCGATTTTATCTGAATTCGTTTTCTCATGAAAATTGCCATGAGGAAATTGTAGATATGACATTATGTGTGAATTGGTTTCTTAAAACTGGAAGCAAATTTTAACATGAGCTACCTGGAGAAGAGGTAGCGTGCTTGATTCTTACAAGGGAGGTCGTAGGTTCGATTCTTCACCTAGGCAGGATTTTTTTCGGGAATATATCGTTGGGTATAAAGTTTATCCACCGTGCTAAGAAGTTAACATTGGTCTCTGTGTTTCACGAGAGGAAAGGAAATAGTAAGAGAAAGTTATTTCGATGATAGGAGGAAGTCGCATGCGCAGAATCAAGTTACATAGAGCTAAGTCTGTAATGGTGGTTTCGAATATTGCAAAGTTAGTGCGGAAAGTTTGTTATATCTGATACTCGTACTTTCTGTTCAAAGAAGAGAAACATTTTAGATACAAACCAGTGAGGAATAAACGATCATTATGAGGTTTGGAATTTCTTGTTTGTCACTCACTATATAAATACTTATTAGTAGTTTCTTATCGAATCGGCCTTCGTCGCACTAACAATTTATTTATGTTAATTATCGATTTACTATTAGTTTTAGACGCATGGTAAGATGGTGGTGAGGGGATTGACAACAGTCATTACGAAGGAACGGACATAAAATTACCAATCTTAGCCATTTTAACTCATTAAACCCTCTCCTTCGTTATAGTACTGCACTACATCACTACTTAACATAACTGTATATATATTTTTTTTATTTTTAAATCAAATAATCAATATTTTAGGTGTCAGTGAAGAACAAACAATACATAACTTAAATAACATTACATTTTGCATCCTGAATACATATATGTGATTTGTGAATTAATCATGATGTGTGTGTTAACACAACATATGAAAAATAACTAAAAAGATAAGTTTTAACTTTAAATCCTGGAAATCTCCAACTTCTAAGGGGAAATATGTGCAGAAGGGACGTCCCTCAAGTGTGCATCTGATTCATTTTTTAAATATTCTATTCCAGGTGGAGAAAAACTCTATTCAGTGTTTCAAACCCCCCAAATTTCAAGTCGAGCAAGCAGAATCGTAAATATCCTTCAAGGTTATTTTTCCAATTTATTATTTCTGTTTGATTGTGTATTATAATAGCAGTTTATAGTTTCTAAGTTCATGGAAAGTGTTAAATTGAAAACCTATCACCGCAGCGTTTTTCGTCTAGTGGAAGGACCTACTCAAAGTTGGCTACTCTCACCTGGAGCTGAAGTGCAATGTTGCTAAGTTTACGATTTCGGGACTTAGAATTCTTTCGCGGCGGTCAAATAAGATGTTGCGAAGTGTACACTTGGGTCCTGGGGACCCACTCCCCTGTAATACACAAGCTTCCAAGCACTTTACGGAAAAACTTTTTCAGCACAACGTTCACCACTGCCAGTCAAAGATGAAAGAAATCAGACCTGCCATCTGTGAGTAAACATGTCAACAAATTTCCATTGGGTCCTGAGGACCCACGTATACCACTGACGGGTTAATTGTAAAGAAAAACAATTGACTACTATAATTAATGGTTAAGTGGAAGAGAAGGTATTAATGTCTTGGCTTCGCCATGTAAACAAAGTCGTAAATAAATAAATAATAAATATTGCAATGCAGATAGATAGGCCTACTAAGGTCGTAGAGTCTATTTTTGATATTTACAATTTTATACAGCATGCTCATCTTTCTTCCACTTTTTCGAAGTTGATGTGAGATAGAAGTTGAGAGTAAAGAATGAATTTATAGTACACTCTGTCTTCTTTGTACGTTAGATACTTCAAGTATTTAGATTGAATCATTTCTATTTCTCTCACATGTTTTTTTTTGTCCAAGGGCTCCAATATTACCGATGCATATTCTATGAGTGAGCGCGCTAGAGATACATACAGAGATATTAATATTGATCTACTTGTCAGATCTTCCCCACATCTTTTTGTGAACCAAATTTTTCTATGTACACTTGGTTAACGAAATGTTCTTTAAAGCATATAAATAGCGTCCGTCCTATGTGACAACAAGATCCTTCTTATTTGTTTTCCTCCTGTATGATACGGGAAGTTTCTTGCCGTTTCATGTTTTGATATATACACTACCTGACACTTACCAAGATTAAATGAAAGTCTATTATTTTTGCTGCATAGTAGCAATCTGTTTACGTCTGCCTGCAAGTCAAGGTTGTCTTCATCATAGCAAATTGTTCTAAATACTTTTACATCATCGCCAAATAGACAGCAATGTGATCTTGTGATTATTTTCGGGAAGTCATTAATAACAATTAAGAAAAGTAGTGAACCAAAATTTGACCTTTACGGTACCCCAAAAGGCATAGCGTATATCCTCTATGACTGGCAAATTACTTTGTGTACATTTGGCAATATTTTAGTATCATTAGATTTTAGTAACATTAAAATACGACATCTTCTGTAGTAAAATATAATGATTCACCATATCTGAGGACGTTGCCAGATCAGCATAACATCTAGCCCATCTGTTTTCATTTATGAAATACGTTTTTATTGGTGAAGGCAAAACAAGAAGCACCAATAATAACATTGTACGATTCAAGATTTATTTTGCAGAGTATAAACGCGAAGAATAATTCCACAATAGCACATATTCAAAAGTTGTGTTAAGTCACTCCATCCTCTGATAGGATATTCGGGACTGGACCTACAGTTTGAACCTGGAATTCGAATCATTGTTTCTCAATCTGAAATCGAACCCGAGATCCATTGAATACGAATCAACAACGTTTGCTATTACGGCATCCTGGAGGGTTTCCAGTTATATATATATAAAAACAGTATACACGTAAATCAAGGAACAGTAAGAAAACCAGTCTCGAGGAACAAAATTAACATATCACTTAAGATATAAATGGAACTAACAAGAGTTGTCTGTTAACATGAATCAAGTGCTGTAGTCTCAAAATTTTCAGAGGGTACAGTGGGATCCCTGAGTATTACCGTGCAAATTGCCCATGACTATTTTCTTTAATTTTTCTCTTACATTCTATATGTTTTATGCCGTGGATTTTTATGTTTGCTGGTGCAGAAGTTGTCAACAGATTGTTTTGAGTTTTCGTTTAATTCCTGAAGCTCTTATTGGGTCAAATAAAGTGAACGAACATGATGATGGACAATTTGCAAGGTAATACTCATGGATCCCACTGTACAAGCTAAGCTTCGTGAAACGTTCAGTGGAGACATAGGCGTAGTTTCGTCTGCTAACTAGGGCTAACATTATTTATGCTTTTATTCATTACGAAAATCATCAACATGGCCATTCTCCTCGGAAAACAGGAGATCCCTACATTATCTTACCTGTTTATGTCGGGTGTTGCTTCTATGAAGATAATAAATACACTATTATAGATTATTTTAAATTTATTGAAGAACACATTGTTTAGGGTAAAGAAAGTATATTGATTGATGGATTGATTGATATGTGGTTTTAAGTCTACTTTATGCACAGGAAGGCTAATCGGGACTGGACCTACAGTTTACAGTGGAATATGAACCACTCTGCCATGTGCCTCCTCCGGGTATCGAACCCAGGACCCCTTGATCACAAGGCGACGATGTTACCACTACACCATCATCGGGAAGGCACTAAGAAAAGTATAATATTAATGTATATTAATGGGTAATCCTGTCTTCATGGCAAAGAACAAATTATAATTCTGCACTAAGAAACACTTGCTATTAGTTCTGTGGAAAAAACTAAGATATTACACATATTACTACAAATTACTGTCTTATCTAAGTGCTTTTTCCTTGGTCTTCTTTATAAATTCCTGAAAAATTCTTTGTGGTCCACTACAATTTGCATTTCTATTCCTCATGGTTGACCTTAGCCATATTTTCATACGTTTCATTGCAGAAAAAGATCGTTCAGCTGTCGTTCAGCTGTCCAATGTTCAACATTTTGTGCAACTGAAAATGAACATCTACCCAGGGTGCAACATGTGCCCTACCTTGCTCCCGCCAAGTTACGCCTATGCTTTGGAATATTAAGAAAATATATACTAAAGAAATAAATTAAGGGAAATGACAATTCCGGACTATTACAAAATTGAGAATTTCGTAAGTTACTGAATTATTCGCGACAGGTGCGCTATTCTTGGTCCCTACGTAGACTTAAGGATAAATTCGACATTTTGAAATAATTATCATATGCACCTGAAGAGAAGGTTTGACTTAAACAAAATATAATAAAATAACATGCTAATGAATGTCATGAAGGATATAGAAAGTTGCAATTTAGGTGATGTATTGTTCAATTATCTTCTAAAACTAAACCCTCAAAAACCAAACAACTTTTATATAATCCTGGCCAAGTGACTTCAAATGGACATCAAGAACGACATTTCGGACCCGTGGCGAGGGGTACGCTAGGGGAGCTGAAGCCCAGAGCGCCATTCAAAGCTCTTTAAAAATATTTTGATTTTATTTTAATCATTATTCTTAACCGTTTTCTTCATTTACTTGCAGCAGTGGCGTGGCGTGACTTTTTCAAAAGTGTTACCGGCTATTAGACGTTATCATCTCCAACCTACCCCCCCAAATAAAATATGCCTTTTATCTAGATTTTTTTTTCAATCCGCTCAGTGATTTATATAGCCACAATCACTCCTAGAAAGAACTACCACCCATGAGAGAGATACCGCGAAAATCCAGTGAATAGAAGTCGAGTCTTGTCAACCATCTCTGTTTCTTTGCAAAGAGGTGGAAAGGGGAAGAAGAACCACACGTTCTGGTCAGTTTGACGTTTGTGCGGTGAGCAGACGACAGAATTCTCCTCCTCCAGCGGTGGAGGAGAAGTCCAGATGTACCAATGAAGATGTAAGTACTACTGTTGCCAACTTAGTTTTTTGGAGCAAGGTTTGTCGAATTCACGAATCGCATGAAGTACTTATCTTTTCGTCTATTACGTCAATGGTCTCAGTTGTAGTCAAATCCAGTTTTGGTTTTGCAGTCTAGCTCTAGTTTCTTCAGAGAAATACTATCCCCGTTTTAGGCGAGATTTAGCTCTTTTCTGGAAGTCCAAAGTGACAACACTTGCTGATCCCGTAAGCTCGACCGGCAACTGGGCCCCTAAACAGGTATATGAATAACCGCGTAGCACACTTGCCTTTAAGTATTTCCCCGCTGTTCCCTTGCATTGGAGCCCTTTCCTCTTGTTACCTCTTGAGGGTAGCGGAACGGCCTGCTTCTTCTCTTCTGTCGGCTGCAGAAAAAATGTCCTCTGCAATATACACTCGACTGCAACGCTGTCGGTTAACGTATTTAAAAAAAATTGTTTTGAAAAAAATAAATAAATTTCTTTACATTTTGCTGCTACCTGCAGTAACACCGGTTACATGCACGCCACGCCTCTGATTTGCAGGCTTATGGCAACACGCTGCTGGAATTTTCTCTTTCCCAAAGTAATGGTAATATTACGTTTTTAAAAAAGATTTTCAGACATTGAGACATGACTGAAAATCTTTTTTAAAAAAGATATTGAGACATAACTACTTTAATGAACTTTTAAATGTTCATATAGGAGATAAATCAGAAGTAAATGAAGTCCACACAGCAGAACCTTTAGTTCCAGAACCTAACTTGACTGAAGTTAAAGATGCAATTAAAAGGCTAAAGAATAACAAAGCACCGGGCATTGATTTAATACCAGCTGAGTTAATTAAATATGGTGGAAATTCATTAATATGTCAAATTCATAAATTAATTTGTTTAATATGGAATAAAGAAGAAATCCCTCAACAGTGGAAAGAATCCATAATTGTTCCTGTGTTTAAAAAAGGTGATAAAATGAACTGCAATAATTACCGTGGAATTTCTCTACTCTCAACAACATATAAAATATTGTCTAACATTCTTTTAACAAGACTAACCCCATATGCTAATGAAACTATAGGTGATTATCAATGTGGATTTAAACGCAACAGATCAACTACAGATCAAATTTTTCACATCAGACAGACACTTGAAAAAAAATGGGAATATAATCAAAATGTCCATCAGCTATTCATTGATTTCAAAAAAGCATATGATTCGGTCAAAAGAGATAAATTATATAATATATTAGTAGAGTTTGGAATACCTAAGAAGCTTGTTAGTATGATAAAAGTATGCACCAGTGAAACAGAAAGTAAAATTCGTGTGGGTATTAATATGTCTGACAAATTTACAATTCATGATGGTTTAAAACAAGGAGATGCATTATCTCCATTGCTCTTTAATTTTGCCCTGGAATATGCTGTTAGGAAGGTAAAAGAGACTAAAGAAGGACTAAAATTAAATGGTGTGACTCAGTTGTTAGCATATGCAGATGATGTAGACTTACTGGGGGATGATGTGAATACAATTAAGAATAATGCTAAAATATTTTTCAAAACTGCTAAAGAGATAGGTTTGGAAGTTAACAAAGACAAACGAAATATATGCTTACAGGCCGAAACCAAGTGTTATGTAATAATCAAAATCTAATTATTGATAACAACTCGTTTGAACCAGTCTCCAAATTCAAATACTTAGGAGTAATATTAACAAATGAAAATTATATTAAAGAGGAAATAAAAAGTAGGCTTAATTCAGGAAATGCATGTTACTACTCTCTTCATAAACTTTTGTCTTCTCTTTTAATATCTAAGAAACTAAAAGTTAAAATATATAAAACAGTAATTTTGCCTGTAGTATTATATGGATGTGAAACTTGGTCCCTTACATTGAAAGAGGAACAGAAATTGAGGGTATTTGAAAATAAGATCCTTAGGAAAATCTTTGGACCTAAAAGGGATGAGGAGACAGGTGAGTGGAGAAGGTTACATAATTTAGAACTACATAATTTGTATTCATGTCCAGATATTATTAGAATAATTAAATCAAGAAGACTTAGGTGGGCAGGCCATGTGGCACGAATGGGAGAGGAAAGAGGAGTTTACAGGATTCTTGTTGGGAAACCTGATGGTAAGAGACCTGTAGGAAGGCCAAGACGAAGATGGAGGGACAACATTGAGATGGACCTAAGAGAAATCGGTAGGGATGGAAAAGAGTATATAGATCTTGCTGAAGATAGGGAAAGATGGAAGGCCTATGTTGCTGCAGCCATGAACCTTCGGGTTTAAGAAGGCTAGGGAGTTAGTTAGTTAGTTAGACATTGAGACATAACTGAAATATTTTTAAATATGCTAAACTTTTTTTTGAAATCAGAAATGCAAACTAGGAATCTTTAAATGTAATCTATATTATTTTTAATGAGTTTTTGTTTGTTTACTCATTCGAAATTTGTAGGATGTAAATATCACAATCCTGCTAATGGTGCTGTGATATTCAAAGCAGTCTTTATAAGATGAATCCTTTAATTTTCTTCCCCAAATTCAATACTTTAAGTCTGTTCCCCCGACGCCTGACTTTTACTATCAACAAAATCTTCAATAAAAGAATGATCATTTAGTCATGTGTGACTTAATTTCACAAAGAGTTTGAGCGAAACATGAAGAATGATTTTCCAATAATTTCCAATCTCGTAAAGATGATCAAGATTTCTTGTTGTGATGTAACCAGATTGAGCACTATATTTTCACAATAATCTTCCTGTGGGTTACTTGAAACAACAAATAAGCTTCATCTTACCTCCAGAAGAAGTAATCTATCCTGATACTCCTAGAGATACCTGACGGCCGCCGTGGCGGAGTGGTTAGCACATCGCTCTACGACGATGTGCTTCGAATCCCGGATGTTTTTCAGTGTCCATTCATCAATTTCATCATATCATCACCCATTCCCATCTTCGCAAATTAACCTAAAGTAACACAAAAAGTGAAGTAAAATAAAGCAAATCAATCAATCAATCCTAGAGATAGCTGAGTTTCCTGGAGCAGTATCATTAGAAGTGATCCACAAGATTCACCCCTAACTAGGAGAGTTGATCGTAACTTTCAACTGCGCCGGCCTCGCATAGAAATGATTCAATCTAAATACTTGAAGTATCTAACGTACAAAGAAGACAGAGTGTACTATAAATTCATTCTTTACTCTCAACTTCTATCTCACATCAACTTCGAAAAAGTGGAAGAAAGATGAGCATGCTGTATAAAATTGTAAATATCAAAAATAGACTCTACGACCTTAGTAGGCCTATCTATCTGCATTGCAATATTTATTATTTATTTATTTACGACTTTGTTTACATGGCGAAGCCAAGACATTAATACCTTCTCTTCCACTTAACCATTAATTATAGTAGTCAATTGTTTTTCTTTACAATTAACCCGTCAGTGGTATACGTGGGTCCTCAGGACCCAATGGAAATTTGTTGACATGTTTACTCACAGATGGCAGGTCTGATTTCTTTCATCTTTGACTGGCAGTGGTGAACGTTGTGCTGAAAAAGTTTTTCCGTAAAGTGCTTGGAAGCTTGTGTATTACAGGGGAGTGGGTCCCCAGGACCCAAGTGTACACTTCGCAACATCTTATTTGACCGCCGCGAAAGAATTCTAAGTCCCGAAATCGTAAACTTAGCAACATTGCACTTCAGCTCCAGGTGAGAGTAGCCAACTTTGAGTAGGTCCTTCCACTAGACGAAAAACGCTGCGGTGATAGGTTTTCAATTTAACACTTTCCATGAACTTAGAAACTATAAACTGCTATTATAATACACAATCAAACAGAAATAATAAATTGGAAAAATAACCTTGAAGGATATTTACGATTCTGCTTGCTCGACTTGAAATTTGGGGGGTTTGAAACACTGAATAGAGTTTTTCTCCACCTGGAATAGAATATTTAAAAAATGAATCAGATGCACACTTGAGGGACGTCCCTTCTGCACATATTTCCCCTTAGAAGTTGGAGATTTCCAGGATTTAAAGTTAAAACTTATCTTTTTAGTTATTTTTCATATGTTGTGTTAACACACACATCATGATTAATTCACAAATCACATATATGTATTCAGGATGCAAAATGTAATGTTATTTAAGTTATGTATTGTTTGTTCTTCACTGACACCTAAAATATTGATTATTTGATTTAAAAATAAAAAAAATATATATACAGTTATGTTAAGTAGTGATGTAGTGCAGTACTATAACGAAGGAGAGGGTTTAATGAGTTAAAATGGCTAAGATTGGTAATTTTATGTCCGTTCCTTCGTAATGACTGTTGTCAATCCCCTCACCACCATCTTACCATGCGTCTAAAACTAATAGTAAATCGATAATTAACATAAATAAATTGTTAGTGCGACGAAGGCCGATTCGATAAGAAACTACTAATAAGTATTTATATAGTGAGTGACAAACAAGAAATTCCAAACCTCATAATGATCGTTTATTCCTCACTGGTTTGTATCTAAAATGTTTCTCTTCTTTGAACAGAAAGTACGAGTATCAGATATAACAAACTTTCCGCACTAACTTTGCAATATTCGAAACCACCATTACAGACTTAGCTCTATGTAACTTGATTCTGCGCATGCGACTTCCTCCTATCATCGAAATAACTTTCTCTTACTATTTCCTTTCCTCTCGTGAAACACAGAGACCAATGTTAACTTCTTAGCACGGTGGATAAACTTTATACCCAACGATATATTCCCGAAAAAAATCCTGCCTAGGTGAAGAATCGAACCTACGACCTCCCTTGTAAGAATCAAGCACGCTACCTCTTCTCCAGGTAGCTCATGTTAAAATTTGCTTCCAGTTTTAAGAAACCAATTCACACATAATGTCATATCTACAATTTCCTCATGGCAATTTTCATGAGAAAACGAATTCAGATAAAATCGAGAAACGCTGAAGGGGAAAAATGATGAACATGTCTATTGGCATTTTGTCATATTATGTAAATTGTGTAAAAATTCCGTGTTTTGAACAAGCAATCGTTTAGTTACGAAGTATTTTGTTGTTTGTTTAAAGTAGGAACAGGAGAGCGAAAAGGAGTCATTTGAACCAGACTCCGTTTTACAAGAAACTTCAGCTTTTTTCCAAAGACTGTATGAAAAGAGAGAGGAACGAATGAAATATAAAATATGTGTGAAATTAAAACAATGGAAACCTTAAAAGATAATACTAATGAACTTCAAACTATGAAAAACATATTTTCGTGGTGGAAAACTCCAAGTCATTTTCGAAATATGAACTTGATGTTTTTCTTTATTATGAAGTTGAGATATGGGACGATACGATCCCTCAACAAGAAAATTTTAAGTAAGCTACCTCCAACTTTTTCAATGGTCATAATTACTAGTTAGGGTCCGAAAGTTGATGAAAAATCAACTTTTTTTCTGACCCTTAAAAACAATGCTAAACCTGATATCATGTCCCTTTCCCTTCAGTTAGAGCCGGAAAACACTTTCTATTTTACATTTCTTCTTTTTTTTTTTTTTTTGCATTTTTCGGCCCTTTTTGGCTTTTAGTTTATTTGTCAGTAATTTTAACAGTTTTTGTTGCATTTTTTCTTATTTTTTAGGTTTATTTTTCTCCTCTCCTGTTGTTTCGTGCATTTTGAATGCATTTACTAGTAAAACTTACATATTTAGATTTCTTGACATGGTCCTTTTAGCAAATTCACCATGAATCGAAAATACGGTCAATGGAAGAGCATAATATAATTCTTAACTGAAATGTTTGGCAATGGATTAAAATACTTTGTGTGAAGACCTACTTTGAGGTTCTTTTCTAGACACTATTATCGCTTTAATCTATAGTTTTAAAGTAAAATTAGTCACAATATTAAATGCAATTACACTCTGGTATACGCGAAGCAGAACTGTATTTTCGGATGCTGGCCGACTACAGTATCATGGAAGGCCCACTCTGAAAGGAGATGAATTGGTTGATTTGGTGTTTTTAAGTCAACTTTATGCATAGTAAGGCTAATCGGGACTGGACTTACAGTTTAAAGTGGGATCCGAACCCAGTGCTTAAAATAACGTGAACCGTGTCGTGTAGGGGGATCGTTTGCTTATGGAATAGAAGGTCATGGGTTCAAACCTACTTCTTTGCAACATCTTTTTCGGGAAGTAAACGGCTTTGGACGAGAATGCTTATCTACGTTTCTTGGATATTTCCGTTGATATTTATGCGATTTATGTCCAGCATTTCCGGATGCAGAAAGTTGACATGTAAGTTCTTAATATGTGTTAACTTATAACAGCTGAATGAAAGGAAAAGTATTTCCTAAAATCCTGCCAATCACTGAAAGATTAAAAACATTAGTAGAAGCATTACTCGAGGCATGCACAGGGGCAGATAACCCAGCACTATGCTAAACATTATCTACCAAGGGAAAGAAACTGTCCTTGCCCTCCCCCTCCCCCCACCTTGCCCCATCAGTTTTGAAACCCAATCGCCGCCACTGAGCATGCATCCCATAAATATTTACAGTAATATCATATAATATTATATTACGTTATTAGAACACTTCGTACTCGGTAAATAAAAAGGAAAAAAAATATAAGGAAAGGGTGGGATTTGAACCTACGATGTTTCGATCTTGACGAAAACAGTAATAAAACGTAAGTGCTGTCATCTAATCAACTACTCCAGGAAATTTCTAACAGAAAGCTCAGTAAAACACGTTAATCTCAGTTGAAGCAACATTGAGCCAGAGTTTCGAACCATTTTTCGCCAAGAACCAAGGAAAAGACACACTTTGCAGAATCGTTTGGTGTTGTGCAAGGTGTCTTTACTAAACATTTCGCATAAAATCATCATAAATTTGTCTTCTTGCATTCAAATGTGACCGCAATTCTTTCCAGGTGGATGAGAACCTGTTCAGTGTTTCACAATGCACATACAGTTTTCTATTTTCAAATTCAGAACGAAGAATCTTGAAATATTTTCAACATTCGTATTTCTACTTAACATTTTTTTGTCTACTCATATATTTTATTACTGCTTTAGGGTATCTTTACTTTATGGAATGTGAAAGAATGAAAAAAATCACGAGCGTTTTCATTCAGAAAGAAGAAATGTTGCAAAGTTGGCTACTCTTAGTTGGCTCTGAAGCGCTATGCTGCCAAATTTACGAATTCCGGACTTTGAAATTTTTCAGGGCGGTCAAATAAGATGTTGCGAAGTGTACTAAAGCGATTGCGTACGATTCAATCACTTCTGCACGATCCGACACATTTATTTACATGTACACGACATTTAGTTGTACAGTCAGCGGCAATACAAATGGAATACCTAGATCCTAAAATATTCGCGTCCATGCAAGACGTTATGCGTGTTGTTTAACTCTGCGGCGATAAGGGTATTTAAATAGCAAATTTTAACGGGCAACTTCTACCAGCGCCGTAGAGGCAGGCAACACACATAACTCCTTTACAGGGAAGCGAGCATTTGAGGATCATTTTTTGCGGGTGACTGTACATCTTTATTTGCAGATCCACAGGTTCTAACTTAATTTTACTTGTGTTGACGCCTCTTCTCTTTTTCATATTGAGAAAAACTCAATTGTAGGAAGTCGTTGTTGAAATACTCCATTTTATGTTAACACTGTTATGCCAAGCTGCTATTGTTTGAATGAAACAACTTTGTTTTACCATGCGCTCCAAAGTGGAATATCAAGTAAAATCTTGTTGAAAGTTTCCTGATGAATTTTATAATTTTTTGTGCCGTTTGTCTTACCTTAATTATTTTGTGCAAATGTCGCATGTGTTTGGAGGGGCTAATGTCAGTCTCTAAGCCCTCCTACCCCTACCTAACTACGCCCAATTTTGGATATGATGTTTCCATTAACTTTGGATTACGTTCCATTAAATATATGGGTGAAATTATTTAACTTGTACGAACAAAATGTCATTGATAATGATATACCCATAGATTACCATAGATGAGGCATTTTATGAATAACAAATATGGAACGGACATTTTAAAGGCGACACAGTATACGCATGTTATTGTATTTTATTTTCTTCTTGATATTGCTTTTGTGAATTGTCAGTGATGGCGAAATTATATGAATAAATATAAACTATAGGAAAGTTGAAGGTATATAAATTGTAGTCGATCTCCGTGGTGGAGTGGTTAACGCAGAGCGCTACCTCGTCAGGAACCTCGGACTCGAATTCCGGCCTGGACATTGTGAATGCGTCTTCATCGATTTCATCATATCATTACTCATCCTCATAGTCCCTATTAGCCATAAGTGGCAGAAAAGCGACGTAAAATAACTGTTTAAGATTGTATATAGTATTGCTTTCCGCTCCTCATTTGTTTTCTTTTTACTCCCTTTAGGAATTCTTGTGAGGTAGCGGAATTCTGGAAGCGTGATATTCATAACACAGAGGCATGGTGCATGTCGGGAAGGACATTTTCAGTTAGCCTGTCAGATGTGGGCTTTTGTATTCATCAGTGTGTGTGTGCAAACGTATTTAATTATTGTAGTATAATGTCAAGTGCATTAAAGGATCTGTATGATATCCAAATTTGTTGCTGTATACGTTGTTCCAAATCTATGGTAAGGTCTTCAATATGGCCTCAGCCATATCGAGGTGTTAGTTTCTTTTCATGGTACTACCTGGAAGGAATCTACAGACAATAACAAAAATACTAAGTATATGCATTGTAGCAGTTGATATACGCTAATGTGTAAGGTTGACCAGAGGGTATACGACGTATACCGTCTTAAACCCTCGACTACAGCTCTGCATGAATCTAAATGCGGTCGTATGCTTCTCCTCTTCGATTTCTAAAATAAAGCAAACCTGAGCTGAAATCGTTTTATATTATCATGAACGTAAGAAGTGATCAGGACCCTATGATCACCTGTGATTATGTGATCACCAGGGCCAGGATTTTGATGACATGTCATCTTTATAATCTTATGTAGTATGCTCTTAAGTATTAAAATTTTGAATACGTATATGTGATTATACAAATGTGAATTTTATTCAGCGTTTTAAATCATATTTTCTATTCTTTAAGTTTTACGTCATTTTTTAAAGTTTTACGTATTTTTTGCCATTTTTCGCGTTTTTCATTTTTTCTGGTCTTTTGCGTGATTGCAAACAACGTAATGTAATTGCATTACGTTTCACTCACTCAGTTTTAACCAGGAACTGACATTTATTGCCTTCATGTAGGTAACAATGAAAACAAGAATTATTCTATCGCCACGCGACTGTAGGAACAAAGCAACATGCTGCTCGACAATATCTACCGCAATAATTGTGATTAACGTAAGATATTTACAGATTTTTTTTACCAAAAATTAACACACACCTTGTAATTTTAGTTCTAACGTTACAGATGTAAGAACTGTGCCGTACTAACTCTCATACCTGAAATAAAGACAACATTTTAAGTCATTTTTTAGGTCATATTATTGATATTTTTAGGTCATTTATACCTGGTGTCCCAAAAGTCGCTTGACCGAGAAATAAATATATATTTGTATTTATTTATTAAATTATTGTTGATTTAATAACACAAGTATTGTTTTCAAATACAAATATTTATTTCTCGGTCAAGCGACTTTTGGGACACCCGGTATATCATTTTTCAGATATTTTTAAGTCATCAAATCCTTCCAATGCAACAATGAACCTTTAGTTTTATTGTGCAACACTGAAAGTCTCTTTCACTGCAAGGGAAAGTCGTTGATCCGTTACTCAAGCCCCATTACTATTTCAGTTGTTGTTAAATGATGCCGAGTTTGCTTTAAGGTGATAAAGTATGGTTTAGCCAGATGATGATTCATGTCAAGTAATGACGAATGGATCAGGTAATATGTGTGTTATTTACATTGGACTTTTAGGTTAATAGTAAAAGATCCAAATAGTTATTCTGGCCTGCTTTGTTGCAAAGTATTTATCGAGTTTTCAGAGCACTATTGGAACATGTTCAATCTTCACATTTTTAATCAGTGTTCGGAAAGTTACTTTTAAAGAGGTAACCAAAATTGCTTTTAAAAAGTAACAGTTACAGTTACTCATTTTAAAAAGTAACTCACTTACAGTTACTCATTTTAAAAAGTAACTCACTTACAGCCAATGTACTTAAAAAAATTAGTTACTTTCTGGTGAAAATTTTCTTGCAACCAAATTACACAAATCGATCATTGATTGTAATAAAATATTTTGTGAAGACTAACATGCATTTTACTTATGTTACTGGTACATAATATAAGTCTTCGTTTATTTATTTATTTTTTAAAGGAATACCCCCCTATGCGGCAGTATCCCCCGTTATTCACATTTTCTCAATTTTTCCTCTTCAGCTTCATCTGGTATTATAGCAAAGAAAAAAACTATCGGATGCTGCTTACAGAAGGGAACTTATAAGGTCACAAAGGAACAAACTACAGATACAAGAGGCACTTCACAGCACACAACTGACAATTACACATTGTCAGCAATAGGAATGAATTCTCCTCCTACAGGCTTATCTTCCTGCTTCTGGGAAATCCACCCCTCTTCCCAGGTGTGTATATCGCTTTGGAATTCAGGTCTACCAAACGAAAGATGAAACATGCGATAAACCTTGAAATTCCTGGCACCTGGCTGGAGCCTACCGACTGACCACCGCCAGGAGACAAATTTAGTACATCAACTTTCTTTATTCTTCTTCATCAATTGTTTGCAAGAATTAATGTATCAAAGGATGGGCCACAGCAGAAACTAAATTCCGGCTCACTTTGAGTCCTAAATCGCCAATAATTTTTGACACTTACGTAGCAATTTAAGTGTCGCAAAGTAACTGTAGAAGTAACTGTTAAAATGTTACTTCTATCGTAAAAAAGTAACTAGTTACAGTTAAATGTTCTCAAAAAAGTAACTGTTACTTGTAACTAGTTACTTCCAAACACTGTTTTTAATGAATTAACTCGAGTTAAAGTAGCCAGCAACCTTTTAACCATGATCAGTGTTAAGGCTCCTTCATACATTGACGAAAACGCGCAGTGCAGACGTTCCGTTTTAAACAGATTTTTCAGTTACGAGCAAAGATAGGACCTCCGGGTTTATTTTCTATCCTTCAGAAAATATGGCTGCGTAATTCCTACAAAGCAGAAATTTAAAAAAATACCCTGCTTAATAAGTAAATTGGGCATAAAAATGGGAAAAACCGTAATTTTCACATGCAATTATCTCGTTAACCACACAGGCTTATGGAAAACTGTTTTGTTGGGGCCATGCAATGTTCATTGTACTTGACATTAACATCATCACTCTAGAAGTCAGTTTTCCTATTTTGAGACTGTTTGAGGAAAACGAAACCTTTGCAATACGTAAAAGTGTCCCTGCACTGTGGCGACATCTCGTGCAGATAGTTAGAAGCGTTCTAAACCCCACCCACATTAGAACGCGGAGGGATACAACAAAATAGCTCGTGAAGACAAAACACGATCGCAAGAGACAGGGAAGTGTGCTTGCGTCAACTGGACGTGTTCAATTGCAAAATATGGATGACGGCAGCAAGTGTGTTTGGCGTAAGATGTGGACTCCGAGAAAATCGTCTGCTGCAGAAACAACAATGAAGTTTCAAGCGCTACAAAATCGCCGGCAAAATAAGGGTTCAGAATGAAATATAAATAATACCTATCCGTTTACTACATCATCAAATGGGGAAGTATTTATCGGTTTCCATTAGACGATTACATTGTACGTACGTAAACCAGTAACGTTATTTTGAGTAATTCAATTAAACCGGTGTCCTTGGCAAATATTACGCTATAATACGTAGAACAAGTTTGCTGGGGGTCCGGACCCCCCCGAAAGGATTATGAAGTACTAAAATTAAATAATGTAAATATACTCCTTTAGCAATATTTGCCTATTCGATGGATAATTTCCTCTGAACGCGTATTGGAGGGAAGGATTATAGCTATAAATATAATACGGCTTTGAAGTATAGCACCCGAAATACTTATCAAGTACTACTATTTTTACTCTGAATATTTTGGAAGGCAATGATTAGGATTGAGATCATAAGGCTTTGAAAGACATAAAGGATTTATTTAGGGCGTCTGGACCCCCTCCCCCAAACGAAAAGATTACCAAGTAATAAAATAATAACAATACTCGTTTAGCATTTGTTGTATATGATGGTTGTTAGCTTTATCTGAAGAGACTGAACTTATTGGAAGGCAAGGATTATATTGGGATAGCACGGCTTTGAATGATATTACAAAGAAGGTTTATGCATACTACAACTCATATAACCATATGTATACAATATCTATCAGAAACTTCACTGTATCTAACATTTATTTCGTTATGCAATTATCGAAATTAAGTGTCCCTTTTCTGTCAAACATGTAACACCTGCACATGCCATCAAGACGAAGAAAGTAACTTTCTGGAAATTGTACGAAGAGCTTAACGCCAATATCGTGAACACCACACATAATTACTATTACCACGTGTAGGGTAATAGTAATTATTACACGTTGAAGGTACTGTATCTTTGGTCTGTGGACAAAGAAAGGTGTTAAAAATAGAATACATCCAGAGACATGATCAATTCTGGAAGAAGAATATGGAAACGCAGCTACAACAATTCTATGTTGAGTGTCTACTACCAAAACTTGTCTATCCACGGCACACATGTTCAATGCAGATCCGAAATCCCACGAGAATAATCCAAGCCCAAAATAGAAGGGAAGAAATAAAAACCCACCGGCAAACTGATCAAGAAGGAGAATCTTTCTAAACGAGATAACTTTGTAGGTAACGTATGCACTGTTTGTGGCAAGTAGTACAAAATTCACCCTCCTCCATATGTGTGTGTATATATATATATATGGGGGAGGGTGAATTTTGTACCCCCCCAAATGCAAAACGTTCCTTGCGCCACTGTTCACATACAACGATGCGCAGGCTAGGATTCGAACCCGGGACCTCTGGCGTCGTAGCGCGATGTGCTAACCACTCCGCCACGAGAGCCGGCAATACATTCTTTTTATTATAGACACACACACACATACTACTTCAAACCAAGTGTCACAATAATAATAATTGTTATTATATTTAATTAAATTAAAATATTAGTTAAATATGTAAATTAATTAATAATGAATTATTATTATTACATGAATAGGTAAAATATAGTAAAATAATATAGATATAACAGCACGTATTCATTATCTAGCTTACGTGTAGTTAAGATCGCCAAGATTTGCATAAAAACAACTGCTCTGGCAAGGAATTTAATGTCAAATAGAAAAATAATTGAATATTTATTAAATAACAAAAAAGGAGTTGGATCCAATTAATGAAAAGTAAAGTTCCTGATTAATATTTTATGGATGGTATTAGTAGTGTCAATAAATGTTTGGAACCCTTCAAAGCTGTATGCGTCAAATTCTTTGCCTTCCAATAAGTTCAGTGGCAGTAATCATGGAACAAAATCTAAACAATATTTTGATTATTTACTTTTACTACTTGGTAAGTCTTTCGGGGAGGGGATCAGGAACCCCCCTTAAATACGTCCTTGATATCTAAGTATAATGTTAAATATTATATTTTAGAACAACACACACGAATGTCCTGTTATTTAATGCATATTTTGCATAAATATTTTTTTCTTTGTTTTTCTTAAAATTTAAAAAAAACAACAGATTTTAAAACCAGATAAAAATTCTGAAACATATAAAGCTCTGGACCTCGTTCGGGGTTTGTTTTAATTTAACGGAACGGAAAATCAGGAGTTTTAAATGTGAAAATTGCGAACAAAGATATATCTATTCATTTTAATGCAGGTTGAGATTAAAGGGGATGAGGAGGATCTTGGGCCACCCCAACCAGAAATAATCATCTCCCACCCAATGGAAATTACATTATTAAATATATAATACTTATGGAGTTCCACTTCAGTTCTTTTCATTCTAATTTTAAAGTGCCATAGCTACGCATAAAAATATCTTAAACAATTTATGGCAGATGTGTACCACATCCAATGCCTTTTAGAAGCCATGTATTTGGTATTTTCTCAGACACCTATAGGGCGTTGTATTAAAAAAGAAAATAAAACTAGAGTTGAGATGGTTCCCGATCAACTCGTAAGAAGTCTAAGTTTGAAATATTTGTGAAACATTTGACAAAGCATTTATTTCTTATATAATTACAATTAGCTGTACCTAATGACACTCTACAAGCACTTTATCATTACATATACAAAACCGAAATCCTTCAGATCTCAGAGGAAACGAGGAAAGTTATATGCTCAAGACTTTTTTTCTTCTTTTCAATCCTTGGTGGACAATATGAAGAGCCGGCCAAGGTTTATTTTCGTATGTAATGGTATTAAATGCAGGTGCATGCGTGTGTTTTTGGGTGACATGTCAATTTCTCGTTTATGTGAAAAGGTAAACTTTAATGTAAGCAAAAGCATGTGCGCGTCACAGTTAAAGATTTTCGCATCTACAGAGAAAATCCAAAACGTATTCCCACCTCGCCGGCCTCCGTGACGATGGGGGTTAGCATAGCGCGCTATGACGTCAGAGATCCCAGGTTTGAATCCCGGCCTGGGCATGGGTGTTATTTGTGAGTGTATATCAATTTCATCATATCATCACTCATCCTCATCTTCGCGATTAGCCAAAAGTGGCAGAAATGCGAAGTAAAATAAATAAAATAAATGAATCAAACACCTTGTGAATCCATCCAATCCAAAATCTACCAATATAACCTGAAGTGAATCTCATTTATGTCGTTCATTCATCTGACTAATGTAATGTACAGTTTGACTTTAGGGTTTAACTTAAAATGGCGTTGTGTTTGTGTTGCATTCGATATCACAATTAGATTATAAGCAATTAATATCCAATTATAAGTATATCCTAATACATAGGTAAAAAAAAGTCCCCCTGATAAAGTCGCAAATTGTATCCTGTTTAAATGTGTAGGAAAAATTTAATTTCGCCTAGGAATGATATCGCTATGCGATGAGTCGAGAATTGTCACAGCCTCATCTCATCTCCTGTGTGGTGAGGTCCTTCTCGTTGTTGATTGTGCTTATTTTTGTTTCGGTTTCCACTCTGAAGTTATTAAAACTTATTCTAAATTCACTTCATGCTCAAATAGGCTAATCGGGACTCTATTAGCAAAAAAAATATCTTAAAATATACGTTTAAGTATAGTTTTCCGTACACCATCTTACAAAGTTATGAAAAATATGGGTGAGGTACAGGAGTACATTGTACCCCCCAAGTTGGTCTGTCGTGTCTCGTCTCGTTTGTGTAAATATTTCGTTTCGAAAAATTACATTTTAAACATTCAAAAGAAAATGGAGTCAATCATATACTCTTCTGATGAAGATTTGTATCTTATCTTCGAATCGACGAGACCACTTCTTTAGCATTCGTCTGCAGCATGATTTTCTGAGAGCAAATATGGTTCCATCGTTGCACACACATTTTAAACAATTTTCATCTCCTTAAGGATGTTACCAAGAACACAGGTCAATGAACTAACTAGTAGCAAGCACAATGTAGTAGAATAAGTTTGCAATGGATTGAATTTCTGTGGTAAGAAAGATAATGCTCATAAATTATAAACAATATACACTTTTTTTATTGGGTGAATTGAAAGTAGGTTCTTTTAACAGTAGCACCTTCCGTCTGCTGTAAAATTACCAAAGGGGGGTACAACTCGATACGGGGGTACAGTACCCCCTTTAAAAATTTGGGGGTACAAAGTACCCCTGTACCTCCCCCCCCCCGTTCCTGTATGTGAGTGTTCATTCATCATATCATCACCATCTTCGCAAATTAGCCAAAAGTGGCACAAGAGGCGAAGTAAAATAAAGCAAATCAATCAATCAATCAAAAAACAATGTATTGTTATTATTACTATAAATACTAAAATCTAAACAAACTTGAAACACCTCGCGACAAAATTCTGCGTACGCCAATTATAGTTACAAACATTGTAATTTTTATTTAGGAACTGTAGGTACAAAATAGGAGCAGTTTTCGATTTTTCTTTCATTGCTCTTTATGGAAGATTAAAGAGAGAGAGAGAGAGAGAGAGAAATTGCCTTTTCCCCTCCCTGCCTCTCCCACATAATGATATATCCAAGATTCAAGACATGAAAGCGCGGCTGTGTTTACTATCTTCCATTTCATGAATGTTTGAGAATCTTTTGTCATCAAATTACGGATTTACTATCCATGAAAAATTCGTTACGTGTTAAAAGAACGATAATTCACGTGCTTTCTTCGCTCGCCTGCGCGCCAGATTGTCAACTGCTTCACAACAAACAAATTCTCTTCCTTCCACCCTTGCAAGCGATTGCGTAAGTTTCCTCTCAGGTACCCACCCCACTCCAACTGCTCTCCCGTCAGCCGTGAACAGTAAACAGCGATTGCTTACCTTCAACGATCTCATATGAAGATCTGTTTCCATGTGTAGGTAATCTTTTATACTTTTTAAAAATCATTTCGCTGTTTCTTTAACATAACTTGTGTAGGTTCGTTAGGGACTATTTACTGTGTCGGAGCTCTACGAGGAAGTAGAAGCTGAGACCCAAGCAAACTGTGAAGACTGCCAATCTCGTGACGTTACGTCCGAGATACGTTACAGAGTAAGCCACGCAAAAACCAACCCACATGACCCTCCGTTTTTCTTCTTCTTCCTCAGATTCGACTTTCGTCAAATGTATGAAGGAGCCTTAAGTTCATGTCATAACAATTAGTTACAACAATAAACAGAGTTCCTGAATGTTCTCTAGCATCATGGAATGATCTCCCTGTGCTGTGCAAACTTCATGTTTATCTATTTTTCAAAATTAGCAACAAGATCAAGAATATTATATAAGGATAATTTTATACTACACTGAGAACTGGAATAGGTTTGAAGGAAACACAGATTGTCGTAGTATGCAATTTCATTCCTCACAAAAATTTCTGCTTTTAACATTTGTTGTTTCAGTTTTCAAGAAATTTCTTTTTGACCTTGACATTTGCTTTTTAGCGCAGCAACCATACACTATTCTAAGTGAAAGTTGTGTGCGAGCCCCTAGCATGCACAATGAGTTATGCCACAAACCAGTTTCCCTTGGGATGTAATATTACTTCAATATTCACGTTAACGGACTTGGACGTTGGAACTACACAAAACCTTTCTTCATCTTGAAGAAAAATTGTTCATGAATCCAGAAAATGGCGTTAGTAGAAAAGTTAATGGTGCATGTGAAGGGGTCCCACCCGCGAGTGAAACGCCGCGAGTGAAAGACACGACGCCGGGAGTAAAAGCACGAAGACACTCGACACTGCGGTTGTCGTGGCCGAACTCGAGCAGACTGCCTTGTCGACGAGCCTACAGTCCGGGGAGCTGAAGCGAGTGTATGACAGCGTGTCGGCAAGCACTTTCAGGAAGATGGCCGCGTCTTTTTGACACTTGAAGTGGCTCACTGCATAAATACATCTGAGGAATCCATGTTTGGCGCTGGAAAAAAAAACGAGGGATAACATTACATTTTCAAAACTGAATACTTGTGCATATAAAATATAAATTAATTAACATTCATACAGGAGGTAAAATGTGACATACAAAATCCTTCCTAGTAAGTATGTTTATTTTTTGGCACATTATACGAGTGTAAGTTATTAAATAACAGCAATTTTATTGTAAACTTCATGGAGATTTATGCACAACGAAAAGTGTTTTTTCAGGACTCAAAATGATTCTTTAGTAATACACCATAAAGGTTTCGTGACGATCGAGCAGTATTCGCCTGCGGAGTAGCTCGAACAACATGGCCGCTCCACTGTCGACTCGCACCGTAGAAGATCAGCTAAGTATTATTAGTTTTTTGTGGTCAGAGGGAATGATACCTTCTGAAATCTACAGCAGAATGAAGGTTCAGTACGGAGACAATTGTTTAAGTCAGGGGAGAGTAAATTAAATTAACGGATTCGCTGTGAATTTGCTCTTTCAATGCCCTAGTTGCCACGCAAATTTGCCTTCCATTCCGGTGTTCATCATGACATTTCGTCTTTCCGTCTTTCTACCCACACACTCTCATACACTCTCTTCTGACTTAAGCAATTATCTTCGTACTGAATCTTCATTCTGCTGTAGATTTCAGAAGGCTTGACTCCCTCTGACCTCAAGAAACGAATAACACTGCGTTGCTCTTCTAAGGTGCAAGTCAACATTGGATCGGACATGTTGTACGAGCTACTCTGCAGGCGCATACTGCTCGATTGTCACGACTCCTTTATGGCGTGTTGCCAAGAAACCTTTTTGAATGCCGAAACACAAAATTTCGTTGTGCATAAATCTTCATGAAGTTTAGAATAACATTCCTGTTATTTATTGACTAGACCTCGGATTTTAGGTTGTTAACATATTTTTTCCTTAACATGTTTGTAAGAAATAATAAGTTATGTCAGCTTTTCGTTAAGAAATGCAAAAACTGTTGAAGTTTTATAGTACCTAAAAAAACTATTTTGCTTGTTGGAACCTATTTTACGTTTATGCGCCTAACTCAAGCCTTTTTTTAGGTTTTTATATATTTTTAATTTTTAAAGGTTTTACATGATTTTTATGTCACACAGAGGCATTTGCTTTCTTGCTTGGTCACGAAAAAATTCAATAACTAACGTGTTTCAAACGTACTGTCTGTCGATTTCCCTTCCTCAAAGTCCATGGTGATTTTTCAAAGCTCTAAACAAAGCAAAATGTCTGGTAGCACTGTTATCTGTACAATCCAAAGTGGTTTGATTTGTGTGATCTTGCTCACTTTCGAGTCACGTCGGTGCTTTGTGGCATTCACTTCTTGCAAACTAACATTTCAGCATTGAAGTTTGCACCACTGACAATGATTTTGTTGAATACCTTTCCCATCAGGTGGATAGGAAGAGGATCTATTCGTATGCGGGCATCCCGTTCACCTGACCTTACCACTTAGTATTTCTTTGCTTGGGGTTTTATCAAAAAGCAGGTCTACAAAACTAAGGTTGCCAATCTCACAGTGCTGAAAGAACGCACACGAAATGCATGCGAACTGATCACTCCGGCTATGTTGCAGGAGGTATTTAATCCTGCCTTGTCTCGTTGGGACACTTGTTTTGAAATTGATGGAGGTCATGTGGAAAGCGTTAATTTTGTGTTTTGGTGTCTCTTCTGTCCTGTAGTACCATTTATTTTTGTCATTAGTCGCCGATTTCCCAAAAAATGTCATGGGACTTTACAATCACCTTGTATTATTTTGAGCATGTACGTATAAGATGATCCTCACAGACAAAATTGTGGAGTTTGACTGTGGATGAAATGAAGAAAGATTGTTGCCTAACTATACGGCGAAGAGTGGATTTTATTAGCAAATTTCCAAAGATAAGTTCTGCCATCGACGTAGGGTTAGGCAACACACATAACGTTATACAAGATAGAGCACATTTCAGCATGTAGATGCCCCATTTTCATTGCCGGTGACTATACCAAATTAGCATTTTTCAGGAATTTTAAACTATTTTAAGGTTTTTTGAACTTACTTCAGGATTTTTTGAGCCTAACTTAAGATTCTTATGACCTATTTTAGGACTTTTAGAACCTATTTGAGGGTTTCTCGAACTTTTTTCAGGATTTTTAGATCCTATTTTTAGATCCTATTTTAGGAACCTAAAAGCACACTTTTAGATCGTAAAGATCCGTGGTCTATTAACGACTTATCCTCATACCTATACTTGAATTTTTGTTGTAGTCCCGTTAAATACACCAATTGATGGACCTATGCATGTAAACGTTTGATGGAGAGAGAGAGAGAGAGAGAGAGAGAGAGAGAGAGAGAGAGAGAGAGAGAGAGAGAAGGGGGAGATGTATACCATGGAAAGGACGAGAGAGAGAGAGAGGGAGACCCGGATGCTGAAAACCCATTTAGGGGAGAACTTTCTTTTGTCATATCCTGAAATTTGTCGCTCGAGCGGAAACTGCATTACGTAACACCATATTCAATTTCTGCCTTGGAGGAGAGCGGACTTTCTTTCCGGAGAAGGGCCTCCACGTGTCACTCACCCGCCTCCAGAGCTACAGCGAGACAACATGGAAGACTGAGCGACTGAGAATCAAATTTCACTTTCATTATTCTTATTTCTGCCCCTTGCTTTCTTGCTTATGATCGTTGGTGCTCGCAAGACAGGTCAAGAGCGGTCACCTGATGCAAGAAAAGTAGAAGTCCTGTTAGTATACGAACGTGATGAAATGAAATTCACGACTTATAAAATGGTTTATTTTCCATTTCCATTGTCTGTGAGGCCCTCCCCGATGGCGTAGGGGTAGTGTCGTCGCCTTGTAATCAAGGGATCCCGTCTTCGATACCCGGTGGAGGCACATAGTGGTTCTGATCCCACTTTAAACTGTAGGTCCAGTCCCGATTACCCTTGCTTTGCACAAAGTATACTTAAAACACCAACTCACTCAATCAATCAATCATTGCCTGTGACTACGTTAGTTATCTGTGACGGGGCAGCTAGTACATGTGAAAAGCCGTTTCTATTGCAAATAACGATGAATTATTTCTCATCTTCTGTTCGCTATTGCTATTCTTTATGTAGATAAACTTTCAGATTACAATTGCTACACACGCACAGTTTAACTATGAAATCAAAATTCGAATATTGTACAATAATTATTTGGAAATTCGTTAATTTGGCGTTGTTATTGTAATTACACAACAATTTACATACAAATTTTGCCAGATGCATTTGATTGGGGGAATTATAAATATTCTTCACATATTATCAATGTTTAAAATAAAGGTTAGGTGTTGATTAAGTAAATTAATTATAATCAAACAATGAAATATTGGAAGATAACGCTTTCTTCACTCCTGGTGATAAGCATATCAGTTAAACACGTCTGTCCTGTAGTACGTGCAGCGCGGTGAATCGTTTTCTATGTTATTATGGTAGTTCAATATAACGTTATGTTAATCATTAAAATATATAAAAGTTTAACGTGTATTAAATGAATTTTGCAAAGTTTTGCAGACCTGAAGACCGCCATATCGAAGCGATTTGATCAATTACACTGAAATGAAATACCAGATCAGTCATTTGACATATCTAGTAACTGTATGGTTTTCTGTTTATAACCTCTTAAATTGAAGCAGTTTTCGTTGTCAAAATATTGAACCTATTGTAGAATTGTATTCTATTCGGAGAGAGAAAGAGAGAAAGAGAGAGAGAGAGAGAGAGAGAGAGAGAAGGAGGGAGGAGAGGGAGAGGAAGACACTATTTTTGCCCGACGTCTACTATGTTTACCCATTTCAGTCGAATACAACACGACAACAATGCTTCACTGTATCTAGTACAAGTACAATTTTCAGCGAGAAAGGGCTGTATTTATTGTTGTTAGAATATTTGCGAATTATCCCCACTCCCTTTCTAATCTAAATTATATATATGTATTTTTTTAAAATTTGGGAGAATTGAGGAGGAATAAATGATCTAAATTTGCTGTGATTTTAGTTCCTTGCACTCTCCAAATGTATCCTTAGTGGGAATGCCCCAATAAATACGGCTACTAATGATATAGGGACACAATTATTTACTTCGGTTTTTAATAATTGAGTTTATGAAACATAGAGAAAGATTTAATTTATTTCTGCCGTCAGAAGCTGTTTTCTGGCTCCTCTCACCCTATGTTTGATATCTGGTATTAATAACAACAGCAGACTTCATTTCTTTAGAGTGAATCCATCTTTCAAATATTTTATTTCCAAGTCATTTTTACTAATCATGCTGCAACGAAAGCTCAAAAAATGTAGCCTACAGCGGTGTTTCTTAACCTTGGTCAGATCACGGCACGAAACTTATCTTTTAGGAGTCAGTTCCGAGATTCCAGTAATATAACTCATAAATATTTGTCTAACTTTATAACCTTATACAATAATTAATACGTACACTTGAAATTAAGTGTGAATATATAAATTATGACGTAATCATGAAGAGTAATAGTATAATTTTTGTTAAGACTCCAATAATTGCTGATATTCCGATTGTAACAATTAAAATTATATTTAAATTGTCAATTACATATCTAAGTAACGTTGATGGAGCAACTTTTTGAATAGTTGTTATTACTAGACAATTAATTCACGTTATTCGTTCCATAACTTCGGGCATTCAGATGTGGAATGGAGCTGCTCCTATTTTTATTAATAAAGCTAAGGTTAGAAGCTGGGCTTGTATGTTGAAATTTATTGAATTAATTATAATTAGTGCTGCTGTCAGAATTATTGATGATGCTAGCGCTTGAATTAAGATGTACCTAAGTGATGCTTCTGTATTTCGTTGGTTGTTTGGTGTAGAAATTAATGGAATAAAAGGTTTAAAATTAGGTTTAATTTCTTTGCCAAGCGCTGAATCTAATAATAGCTACTTGCAGTTCCTCTAAACAACTTCATTGAATTAATTTGGTAAGCACTGCTTTTCAGTAGCATGTTGCGTGAACACCGAAAAATTCCAATATTAGTAAATGTGAAATCCACCACCATATGTATTGTTATTAAAACTGATAACTATTATTATTAATTAGATATTAATTATGTTGGTTGGAGAAAATCTGCAGTAAAAAAATATTTATACGCTGTAACTTGAGTGGCTTGAATCTTTTATTTAAACCAACTCATTCTTCTCAAAATATTTCCACTACAGAATACAATGGAAATTGCGCCGGAAACTGAACCTCCTCACGCGGCCCGGCAGAAACGATACCAGTGCCTAGTAGCGGCCTGCGGCTGGACTAGAGAACCCGTGAATCACGATGGATAATTCCTGAACGTTGCCTCTCGAAGTTGTTACTCCTGTGCAATACCTGTGATGCCCGTGGCGGAGTGGATATCACTGCGCGCTACGAAGACAAGGGTACCGGGCTCGAATCCAGGTCTGGGCATGGGTGCTTTTCGTGAGTGTCCTTTCATCAATTTTTTTTTTTATTCCAAGTTTCAGATACAGCACTTGTAAAGCCAATTTACACTGAAAACTGTAATAAATCAACAAGAACAAGTCAAGATGGTTTTAGATAAAAACAAGAAAGGTAAATATAAACATGATAAGACATAAACAAGGAAACAAATAAATTTTAAAGAGACTGTGAGGGAGGAACATTTCTGCGGGTTAAGTTGTAGATTCCACTGCTTACACCATGTGACAAGTTCGGAAAGAGCATTCTGGAGAATCACAGCATCTTGCGTGGTTGAGATTTCTTTGAAAAGTTTACAGTCGTCAGCAAACATGAGTATATTGACGGGAAGTGAGGAAAGTCTTAGAGGGAGATCGTCCATGTATAGACGTTCCCTTGTAGCACCCCAGACAAGACAGGAAGAAAATTACAAGAGACGCCTGAAAGGGTGACACGCTGTGTCCGTGAGTGTAGATAATTCTGGATTAAGGAGAGAAATTTGCCATGTATGTTAAATATAGTTCGTAATTTGTGAATGAAAAAGCATGGTTTATTTTGTCAAAGGCTTTTGAAATATTCAAGTATATCACATCTAGCTGGAAATTTTTGGAAATAGCCCTAAGCCCCACGACAGGTTAAGTTTGCAGCAGGTTTTATGTATTAATCCACTCGAGAATGCCACTAAGCATTCCCATGCCAGTCTCGCCTTAACCGCTGAGGTGTTCGTATCACAGTCAGTGAGAAAATCAGCACTATTACAGCGGAACTATATTCTGCGTGCACGTTTGGGTGTATATATGCGAAAAGTTGCTGCAAACTTAACCTGTCGCGGGGCTTAGTGGCATGTGAAAGGAGAACTGAAAGATTAGAGAGAGAGAGAGAGATCATGAGCCAAGATGTCAGCAGTGTTACGGAGGAAAATCGTGGGGGTCATCTGGTCATCTGGTCCTAAAGAGCGGTGTATGGGTAATGAGGCAAGGAGAGATTTAACTTCTTGAGAAGAAGAGGTTTTGATAGTGGAGGGAGAGTGTGAACGGACCGACTGCACGTCGGGGAGTGGGTTACTTGTATCATGCGAGGTGAAGTTTTCGTGAAAGAAATTGTTGAATAAGTGCACTCTTTTATCTCCACAGACTGTTTCCGATTTGTACTTGATTTCCATGGGGAACGCGTGATTTTTGCTTTCTTGAATTAAATAATTTCTTTGGATTCGTAAGGCACTGTGCTGTTACATTGTCTACGTAGCTTTTATATTTTTTCTTAAAAATACTTGGAGTGACGTCTGATGCTACAGAAGGCAGGGGTTTATCCAGGATTTTTCCCTTGGGGGGGGGGGTGCTGGAAAATTTTGGGGGGGTGTAAGTTTGGGGAAATTAAGTGCATATTTTGGACCGTTTTAAAAATGTTCGCCCTCATTCAATTTCTTCAAGGATGTTTCTAGAGATTAACCCCCCCTTCCCTTCACGTAACATTTCAGAAGAAAAAAGATGTCAAATACAGGAAAAGATGGAAAATAGATTAATGTTAACATTTCAGTTTAACGTTTCGAATATTGCTTTCCTTGCTTTAGTACTTCATTTAATCAATCGTTGGACAAAAAACAAGGGATGACATTAAAAACACAAAATTTTAAAATGTTATTACCAGGAATCATTTCATGCAATTCTTAAGCTAGTTATAAAGAAATTGGAACACTTGCGCAATATTTTAACTGCATTTGTATCGTTCTTGCCGTAGGTGTAACTCGGAGTTCAACTTGGGGGTGCCCAATTGAAATATCAGTGAGAATGCATTGCATGGGTGTGCGCGCACTTGCCTGTCTGAAGTAGTAGTAATAAATGCAGATATAATATGACTTAAATAAATTATGACACTGCCAGCAAAACGAGCAAAGAAATTTTTAGAACAATTTCTTTGCAAACTGATTATGCATATTATTAGTTAAACATAGCGACAGTATCCCATGATATTTACTCTTTACAATCTTGCCTTGCTCGTTCGTTGAAGACCTCAATATGAAAATCCTTGACCGATTTAATTCAAAAGCAATATCAGGTATCCATCAAACGTGCATCCCAACTTCCCACTATATTTTAACGTCTTCATGGCCATGCTCTAAATATATTGAGTTTCATTACTTTATTTCAGTTTGTGAATCATCGTTTAAACAAAGATTTGAAAACACCAGCAGAATTTGGAACTCACTCGCTACATAGAACTATTAAAATTACACGTGCATATTTTCTGTTAGAACAGGAGGGGGCCGGGGGCATGTGGTGAGGTAAAGAGGACGCCGAACGAGCAAAGCAAGATTGTAAAGAGTAAACATCATACTGTCGCTATGTTTAATTAATAATATGCATATGCATTATACCCTTACAAAACTTTGGAAAATACGCTTGGCGCTTTTGAGAGTTTATCTTTCAAATACTAAATGAGAGACTCCAGGGAATTAGGAGTCACGTGCCTCTCTGCCTTAAAAGAGAACGAAATAACATGTACAAATAAACGCATGGCATGTTAACTGCAAAAGGAAGGCAAGGAATTTTCACTTCTAAATTGAGGCAATGCTTAATTTTATTTTCAATTATTTAAAAATTGAATAACATTACCCCCACACCCCCTATACGCCTTCATGGCGTGGTGCTATGCATAGGGGAACACTTTACTTTTACTTTATAGCATTTCTTTCACTATCCAACACAAAGAGCACAATGAACCAAACAAATTTTCTCTCTCCACGTTTTCCAGTAGGCAGTGGCAAGTGTCGTCGTGCCCTCACTGGTGCGCGTATGGTCAGATATAAATTTAGGACTTAATGTAAATTAAATTTCTTTTATGTTTAATTCCTTACACTCAGGCCCGTAGTCAGGAATTCTTTGTAAGAGGGGGGGGGGGGCAAAGTCAATCCTAGAGGGGGCAAATTTTTAATATGTTGTGTCGCATTGGCAGATAGCTATAGCAGGGTACACAGAGGCACTTGACACCTCCCCCAAAAGAGATAAGTAACAGAAAAGGGATGCTATCTTGAAACTGCAACGTACAAAAAAAACAAACTTCGAGCAACATCAAATGGATTTTTTCGATAATGACCTTTCCAAATTTGCAAAGAATATAAAGTTTAACATAAATAGGCTAATACGGAGTGTAACTACTTGATATTTACAAGTTGATAATGTTAATAGGAATAGACGATTAATGGGCCTCTCTGAAGAACTGATTAAGGGAGCCCTTTATAAATCATGCTTCATAATGATTCCCTCTAGTTTCCAGTATGCAAGATTTTTCCGCACAAAGGAATCAAAGGAATCTAACGAGAATCCAACAACACGATTGTGCTCTGTTATGCAAGATAAATCGAAGTAATTAAATAATAATGGTTACATATTATCTACACTTTGATGAACTATGTAAAAAATTGTAATACATTTTTTTTGTACTTGCTAAAATATGGGTGTCCACCACGGACTCTATTTCCTTTAAAGGAGAGACTCTTGCATCACTACAGACAATGTTTGCCTACTGGTTACGTTAACCATTTTGCAAAATATTGTGTGAATTGTATTATATTATAGTTGAAATACATGTTTTGACACCTGACAAACAAATGGGAATCCCTTGATTGATCAATGACTTCTTGGATTACAGTGTCATATTTCATATTAAGTTTCATAGAAAGAAATTGTTTTAATAGGGCACTAATAATTTTACGGGGCACCATGGCATTCTCTTTGACATTTTTTTCACATAGATCGTTTGGCTCCCAGGGCCGACTCCCACCGCACCATATAGCTATGGCTGTGAACTTGGACTATAAGAATAGAAGTCATTGCGAGCGAAGCGAGTAAGAAAATTTTACAAAATGTATTTTTATTTGTATAAAATTTGAAATCTATAGGGGGTAATTGCCCCTTGCAAGTGCCCTTGGCCGTCTCGAAGAAAAATGCAAGGAACTCGTAAAAACTAATTCCATCATAAGTATCCAATTGTCCTGCTATTCTTAGATTCTCCTAGTCTTGTTTTTTTTTTACTTCAATGTTTGCTTCCCCTAGAATGGACTTCCTACGAAGGTCAGGAGGGTGGGGGGGGGGACAATGCCCCCTGCCACCCTGTGGTTGCGGCACTGTTTATGAGTGCCTCTTCATCAATTTCACGTCATCATTCATTGTTGCGATTAGCAGATTAGTGGCAGAAAAGCAACGCTAAGTAACAAAAATGAAATATCCACTCCCTCTCTCTACCACATGAATCACTATTACCAAAAAGGAAATTTTTCCCTCCCAATCCTGATACGACATCATACTGAATCCCCCACACGTTCAATAATCACAAAATCAATAAGTGTCTTTGTTATGTTGCTAGAGTAATTGTAAAGATTAGTGAGAATTCTAGGCGTTCTGTATTTTTCACAGCGGGGGCAAAGCAGGCTCTCAGGTTGGCAGTTGTCCCCTACACCCTCTAGCTACGGGCCTGCTTACACTTCCTTTGCTTCCTCTGAAAAGTTGAATCAACTTAAACATGTCATTCTGTCAGGGACCGACTAGATACAAAGAGAAAGACAATTTTTACTAAAGTTATATCTTTGCAAACTGACAATAACTTTAATTTAATAGGGTGCCAGTAATTTCACAGGGCACCACGACGTTAACGTTTTTCTATTTTTATCCGTTTTGCTTGTTCGGCACCACATTGCGCCCAGGCAAGCACCCCACGTAGACCCTCCCCCTTTTACAACTCTCTTTCTAATAGTATATAATTTATTTTACAAAGGTAAGAACTCTTGGAGCCACAAAAATGGCCATCAACTATAGACGTGAATGAATCACTTAGGTTCTTCATGAAATACTTGCCATTTTATATCGAATACTCGGTCAGTAAATTTTATATTGGTACTTTATGAATATCGGTTGGAAGAAATTATACCTACATATAGTGTCACTGATTTTCTACTCACCACTTTCGGTTTCTTTCTGTCTTGTTTTTCATTTTCTCTATCTTCTTCAGACAGTTTTGCAGTAAAGTTTCAGACATTGTTATACACTAAACAGAACGACAACACACGAACGGAGATGCTACACTGAGACTGACTTAAGGCCAAAGGCATTTGACTGTTCTTTTCTCTACCACTCCAAAATCATTCAGTCAGTTTGACATTTTCCAGATGGCAGTGTCCCTTCTCTAGAGCTGACCGAAGCCTTGTCAAGGGAGCTAGTGTTTCCAGGAAATGACGATGCTGCACATTCCACCCTTCCACCCTCCTTCCTTGACACTTTGGTTTTAGTTGATCGAAAGGTCCATTGGACTACGCTTCTTCAGCTACAAATGATTTCTTTCTGTTAATGTTGAAGTATTGTCATTGTATTGTTGATATAAACATCCATATTTACACCCCCCCCCCCGTAGGGGGGTGTTCCACTTTTCTGCTTGGGGGGGGTGTTCACCAAAATTTGGGAGGGTGTTGGGGGGGTGTTAGGGGGTGTGGATAAATCACTGACAGAAGGTTTGGTGTGTATGCACATTGGGGCTTTGTTTCCACAGATTCCAGGCTTCCTTTTTGTTTTTTAACACCAGGAGAACTTCATTGTGAAACCACACCGGGTATTTTGTCGATTTCGATTTCCTGGTCGGCACGAAGTCATTAATCACGGCGTGTAGTATGTCCATAAACATCTCCACTGATTTGTTGACGTCATCATCCTGCACCAGACACCAAGGGTAGAAATGAAGAGCTCGGCGAATGTCGTCATGGCTCATTCTGATCTTCGCGATTAGTTAAAACTGGATGAAAAGCGAAGTAAAATAAAGGAAACCAATCAATCGATACCTGTGATAGTCAACTCATCAAGGTGATCGAGGTGGACGGCTGTCCTAGTTGTTCACATCATTCAAGCCTGTGCGACAGGATACAAAGTGACGACACCACTTCACTAATGTTGAGTGTCACATTGAATAAGCCTCATACCTCCTCCTCATTATTACGCGATGAATTTCAGAGCAATTGAGACGTTTTACCACATAATTGCTCTTAACTTAGAGTGACGTGCCTGCTGACGCGCCATTTTCCACGCTTCTTACAAACCACCTTTACAAATTCATGAACTGGGGTCCTCTCAAGGAATCCATTGATGTGAAATATATTCTACGCGTGCCACACTTTCTGCATAAATCTACCGAGGAAGGCAACAGGTGCAATTTTGTTTTGTGCAGAAATCGTCATAGAATTCTTAGATTAAGAAACTAAAATCGTAAAAGCCCCTCTAACATAGTAGGTACGTTAGTAGAGGCAGGGAACGAATTAAGGGAAGTAATTACTAATACGACAATAAAGGAAGTAAGTTAGAGATACTAAATTAAAGTCAAAGCTACATCAACTAGGCACCTTTATCTTATTCAATATTGTATTTGAATAAAATACATCAGGGGCATTCCAGCGTTGCGTGTGTAACATTTCACACACAATACGTAAGGTTCTAGGCTTGAGATTTGGTTAACATATTCATAATGAACTTATTTCATAGAATTATGAAGTACTTGGTGATGTCTGCTAATAAATTCCAAAAGACTTAGTATGATGACACAGACTGAATTCATGAAAAGCATTAAGGAAGATGTGTTACGTTTGTGACGCTCTATAAAGATGTAGCAAAATTTTATGTCTGGTAAGCATAGGAATAATGCTTGTTAATGAAATATGAAAGTTATATACATTCACAAACAGTTAAACCTTTATGCAAGTAAAACCACTAATAATGTTCAGATTAATTCATGTTATTTACATGGAGTAAGACCACTTTCCATGGAATGCCCCATCAAAGTGTTTCAAGTTGGCGAGTGTAATGTGCCCGACCCTGTGGCCGAGTGGTTAGCATATCGCGCTGCAAGGCCAAGGGTCCCGGGTTCGAATCCCGGTCGGGCTTGGTTGTTTGTGAATGTCCATTCATCAATTTCATCATTTCATCACTCATCCCCATCTTCGCAAATTAGCCAAGAGGCACAAAACGCGAAGTAAAATAAACTAAATCAAATCAAAAAAAAAATCAAAGCGAGTGTAATGTAAAGTCGATTTTTCTAAGTTGCGCATTCACCAAATTCTGATGATATTTTCAGATCTCTGTTCAAATCTCACAAATTTTAAGTCATAATTTACTTTACATTGTGGCTTTAATACAATGAATTATAGTTACAGATTAAGGAAGAATGATATGGAAGGCATCAATACGCCTAGTGTGATCACTGTTACTACCCCAAATTCAGAACTGTCCTTCCTATAGTGTCTAAACATTTCAGATGACTAGAAATTTATCGCATTTCATTGAAATAGGTCGAAGAGTTTCAAGATGGCGGACTTTAACACATTTCTACAAAATCTGTAAAACTGGGGAAAATACGCTTGGTGCGTTTGGTGTGCGGTAGTTATATTTTCAGATATACTCGTACTAAAGTACAATATATTTTATGAGGCATTTTTTTGCAATTACTTACAATATGGTAAACCAGTGATTTGAGTATGGTTTTCGATATCGACAAGATGATGTAAAGGGGATATTCTTGGTGAAACCCAAAATGAAAGTTACTAAACAAAGGAGGTAATAGGAAATTGATAACGGGTGTGCTGATGATACGTTCCATCAATTTGCACAATAAGTTAGTCAACGTTATGGGAACGCAAGTGGAAGCCGAGGTGAGATTTCTACTGGGTTTCAGTTTCGGAATAACCGTTGTCTTTTTCAATGGATTGGGGAAGGAATTCTCCAGCTACAGCCAGTTCAAATAGGGTAATACAGTTTGCTCTAGCAAGATGTTCGTAGAGCATTATTGTTAGTGCGTGTGGAATGTGTATCTTAGTCACTTATCTAAGTATACAGGGTGTTTCCGTGACCTTGATTCAAACTTCCAGGGTGAACGGAGACTGACCCAAGTAGCAATATGAGATAAGGAACAGCGTCGATGAAAGCACGGTAGATCGCAAGAGACTCTGTCGCATCCACTCTAACATCCCCGGAGTCGTTCTGACGATATTACAGCAGCAACGATTGTTGCCAGGAAGGGGTGCAGTGCAAAGGGTGTTCCTCGGCTGAGAACCCAATCGTCAAACGTTTGAGTGAGAGAACCTGTTGGCAAGAATCCTTGCTATCTCGTCAGAACGACTCCAGAGCAGATACGACAGAGCTTCTTGTGACGCCGAGGCCGTCATTTTGAATAATTACTGTAACGTTTTCGTCGTAGAGTGCTACGATACACTATAGTAAGATCGGTATTTAATCTACAAGCCACATCATTCAGTTGTCTTATTCCACTGTCACAGGTAGCCTCAAATAGTTTTGGCTCATAACATTTTAATGGTGCGTTTCCCGAACGGAGTTCCTTATCTCATCCACCTTGGAAGTTTGATCAAGGTCACGGAAACACCCTGTATATAGAGGAAAGAGTGCATGTTTATTGTCTAGAAACTCCCATCAGAGGCAGCGCTGTCCCTCACCAGCAGAGCTCAACGGTCCTTGCCTCGAGCGAGACGTTGCTCCTGTTCATCTCCTCCGTGACGAGGCGCAGGAAGCGGCCAGCGCAGTGGTCCCAGTCGCCCGTGATTCCCTTGTAGCACTGCGTGTGCTTCAGGTACTCTGCAACGGAATGCAAGACAACATTATAACCTACAAAAACTCTCAATATTTAGTATACGCAGGAGAAACTGCAGACTTTTCAAAAATTATGAAAATCCTTCAACTTACACCTTACTTTGAAAATAAAATTTTAATCGTGCAATGTCTCTTTATTTGTACCATTCTCTGGCTTGTCTACCAGAAAAGGAATCTATACTATTAGACAAAATATCTAATTATTTTCAATTAAACAAAACACTGATACAGCATTACAATATGGTAAAATTCGAATGAACATAAGCAAAGACAATCAAAATATATTTTGATATTAAAAATGAACAAGTGCAAGAGGAGAAATACACTTCAGTTAATTTATGTACTGGTGTTGCAGAAGTACAACAAAATAACAAAGAAGATTCGAACTTTATTACATGAAACTTAGATAAATCAATTTAGCAATCTCGAACACATGCAAGACATAATCATAAATTGTAGCAAACACTAATTTTTATTCGTATCAGTTCATGAAATGGTATAATAGTCTAGTGGTAGTGGTTGTGGTTAATTTTCGAAGATATGCATTCATCCTCCAGTAGAATGAAGTGAATGGAAATAATGATGAATCTTACAATGGTCACCGAAATCCATCCCCTTTCAAAGTATTTGAATAGGGCCGTAGACCTATTCAAACTCACAACCCGCGATTACATTCTAATCAACTACAATTTACGGGGAAACATAAGAAACAGGATAACATCATGACATACTACTTACATTATAAAAATATGTAAGTGAAAGATCTACGTGGCATCACTACCGGTCCTGTACCGTCCCCTCGCTCGTCCTGGAAATACGTTGCTAAGCAACAGCTTTTAGACGATACTCAAGATGTTTGTAGGGAATCCGACAATGTTCGATTGGAACTCATGTGTGTTGTTAAGGAAAATATCGAAAAGATGCAATTTTGTTGTTTATAAAATGGGAGATATTAGAAACTGAAAGGGGTACATAAAGAAATACAAATTTTTAATTTAAAATATTTATCTTATTAATTGATGCTCCCATAAAGTAGAAGGCTTTAGAAGCAATATCTAACTAGTGTAGTTCCAACCTTCATTTTAAAAATAGTGAAACCACAATAAATAGTCAAATAGTAAAATAAAATGAAGGAGGTTTGTTTGAAAGACAAGCAATTGAAGGGCTCGGGTGTAAAAAAAAATGTTAAGTGATATTTTGGTCATTTTTGAGTTACAAAGTAAAATATGGCATCCTTCAATTTTCGAGTGAAATTGCCATGTCACACAATTTGCATTGGACTCAGTGAAGCCTTCTCAAATTGATAAAAACAACACGAAAACAATTCATTTACAGTATAGCTTGTAATAACCTTTTCTTCTTAATGAACTCAGAAATGACCAAAATGTCAGTTACCATGTTTTACACACGAGACCTTCAATTATAATCGTAATGCGGGAAGAACGTCAAAGCTTATTGTTAATGCACTTGGGTTCAGCAACTACCGCGAACAAATGTGTGAGACAGAACAAGATTTTACAGAAAATAGTTTAACTCCTCAATTGTAATATGGGAATCGAAAAATTAAAAAATAAATAAATGAATATTATATACAGGGTGTACCAGTAGCGATAGAGCAAACTGAGACGGTGAAAAGTACGCGATAGTAGAAGCAGAAAAGTCTCAGTAAACATGGGGTCGTAAACAAACTGTGTGTGTGGTTACGATCCGCCACTGACTTGATTTTTCTATGTAGTTTTATTTAACCCTTATTTTAGTGTACTAATGAGATATAATGCAGCATTACATATTTTAAATGAACACGATCCAGCATATAAAAAGGTCTAAAATGAGATCTGTTTGTGTTTTCGTCAAAATTAGTTGCTGAAAACTTCATGAAATTGTTTCTGACGATTTAGACGTAAAGAAACATAACAAGCAGTCTCATTTTTTCCGACGAAATTTCTCTCGCTAAATGTTAACAAGTGGACGCAACAGGCGAGTAGTACTACCAAACATGGCGGCCGCCGCAAGCTATTTTGGCTTCAGCTGACGTCACACGTACTCTCTCTATTCCTTCTATACTCTAAGTCTACACCACATTATAAGAAATAAATGGTTAAGAAACAGAGATAAAATAAGGTTAGAGAATGGAGAATGAAGAAAAAGGAAATCAAATCAAGAAGCAACACACACACACACCCACCCACCCACACACACACACACACACACCCACACACACACACACACACACACACACACACACACACACATACAGAGAGAGAGAGAGAGAAAGAAAGAGAGAGAGAGAGAGAGAGAGAGAAAGAGAAACAGAAGAGAAAGTGAAAAGATAAATTTAGAAGAAAAGCAAGATGAAAAAGAAAAGGGAGATACAGATCATGGATTGTGAGAAAGAATAAAGAAGAAACCGACAGAAAATGTGAGAGACAATATAGGCACGAAAACTAGAAGGAACATACAAGTAAAGAAATAGACAACGTGTGCCACAAATAAGAGGGAGGGAGAATGGTAAATGCAATTTTCCCTTATTCCTATACTATGATCCACTATCTCTGAAGCAAGGCGTCGCACAGCGGCAAAGAAAGTGGGAAAATCGAGTGAGCAGAGCGAAGCAGTACCCGTTGCTGGGAAGGCTGGGAACTGCGGTCGCCATCCCCTCCTCCACGCAATTCCATTCCCTCTCACGTGTCCATTGGTGGATCCGTCTCGCGTCACTTGTGCAGAGACTTGTTTTCGTTCGCTTGCTATAGAGATAGATGGGACAGAGTATAGGGGGAGGGGAAAGGGAAACAAGTGCCCCACTTGAACTGACCTTCGGAGACCCATGATGAGCACAATAACAAAGCCAGTTGAATAGAACCCGAATTGTTCTTCCTTTTAAAAAAAGAGCTGTATACGCACGTGTGTATGTGAAGAATGTAGATTTTACAGTGTGTAACCGTAACTTTTAAATATGCTGTATTTCTGACACGGTTTGATAAGAAAATTTCGTGGTGGATTTAGAAAAGTACACACGAAACATAGTACAATGCAGAACATGTATTCATTGAGGTAATAGATTGATTGATTGATTTGGTGTTTTAAGTCCACTTTATGCACAGTAAGGCTACTCGGGACTGATCCTACAGCTTAAAGTGGGATCCGAACCACTATGTGCCTCCACCTGGTATCGAACCCGGGTGATTACAAGGCGACAACGCTACAACTGCGCCATCTGGGAGGCATAAACTGCTCTGTTAGAGTAACTTGGAGGGGCCAGGATGGGACTTACCTCACCCAAAATTTTTGGGTTCATTAAAATTTACAATAGTAGTTTGTTGACCTTCTCGAACTTGAGGAGCAATGCTACAAACAGTAATATTTGTGATTTCGCAAATGTAAGAGTTATTTATCAAATATTCTTGGACACTATTTTTTATGGGATATAAAACTTTCAATTCTTACCAGCGTTCGATTCTGTCCCCCAAAAGTTAGTCCCAAAGTTTCGCCTACGAGACGATTAAATTATTAAAGTCCAGTCCTGGCTCGTGACATTCGTGGTGGAGTGGTTAGCGCACAGCGGTACGACTACGACGCAAAGGGTTCCGGGTTGGAATTCCGGCTTGGGCACGGGTATTCTGCGTGAGTGTCTCTTCATCAATATCTTTATATCATCACTCACCATCATCTTTGCAGAAAGGCGAAGTATAATAAGCAAAACCAATCAATCAAATGAATCTATTCCTGCCAGTCACGTTGTGAGGTTAAACATCCCCTGGAGTAGAAATTGAACTTTCTCAGGTTTTTTTTATTATATTGACGTGATCTACGATGCTCTAAACAGAACGCTTGTATTAAAGTGAAAAAAAAATATATAGCACCATCTAAAAATCAGACATGACAATAATGAACCTTATATGAGTTACAAAAAGGTCAAAATAAAATATACTCGTTTCTGGAATATATATAAATGTATACAACGTAAATATTTCGAATTTTCTGTGCGCAAGGATTGGCAGATGAATTTCCATCCATCCGTGCCCATTTTTACATTTAACGAACAAATATGTTTATTAATTTCTGCAGACAGAGCCCTCCTGCTCCCTTTAAACCTGTACCAAGAAGACGGAAACAACAGCAACGCAGATTGTGTCAGAAGGGAAGAGGAAAACACGTCCCTTTTTAACGTGACGGAGGAAATTGTATGGGCTGCGATAAGGAATAATTTACTCAGCCATACACTCACGAGAAGTTAATTAGCAGAATGAGGTTTTCGTGTAATTAAATTAGAGGAATGTTCATGTTTCACGAAGAGCGGAGAATTCAACATGGATTCCGTGCTTTCGGAAACAGCCCATGAGACGCTGATGTTAACAAAGAAACAATCTCTACGCCTCCATTTCCATCGTGTTTACGAAAATACATGAGTAGGTTATAACTTGAGCAAGATATGTCATTACCAGGTTTATGACTTGCTGGGATGGGGTTGAACGGGTCCGTCGACCTCCCATGGAAATGGACATCGTTCATTTCAAGTTACAAAAAAGCAGAAAGATTATTATTCTTTTATTAATAACATAAATAAAGTTCGATTAGTTACTATTCTAACAGAATAACCAAAGTGAAACCTGGATTAGATCGAAAATTATTGGATAATTAATATAGGAACAAGGTTATAATTTCAAATTCTACAATTTAATAATAAAAAATGTAAATGGTTCTACAGTTTAAAAAAATCAAAAGTTATAGTTTCAGGTGAAGAGTCACACAACATGAACCTTATGAGTAAAATTTCCCCTAACTTTTACAGCATTTTCTTGAATGAGGCATGCAAAAGTTGATAACAAAATAAAATTACTGTGAATTTCAGTACACTAACTGTGTTAAATGTAAAAGTAAGTATGAAATGACAGCTGTGCTGGATATTCACTCATATGTTGGATCGAGTAGTAAAGCCTCCCCGTTTATATTAATAACAATAATGACGATAATAGTAATAACAATAATTTGGAATAAAATTGGTTCATTGATATTAGTTTACAATATTTATTAGTGGATAATAACAATTATATTTTAATTTTCATCTATTTTTATTGTTGCTATTATCATTTCTACGATTCAAATTTGATCATTGGCCCTTTCCCCCCCTCTCTTGCAAGAAAATAATGGCAACGCCTGTGACTACAACTGTAAACTATATCGAATAAATAGTTTCAGCTATGAAAATGGTATACAAGAGATTCGTCGTTGATCAGTTCTTAATTATAGGATGTAAAGTTTCAAATGTAATGCTATACATAATTGAGTGGTGCAATAGGCGTTTTTTGCTCGAGCGGCAAATAGTTCCCACGGGCAACGCCAGGTGGCATGCAGAATTCATAGTTCTTCCGCTAGAGCAATAAACGACAGAACGAGCGAAATAAACTCGAACTCTCGAACCCTATTAGTACACGTATTTCCATTATTTTTCTATGGTAATGGGCCCCAAAATATGGATCTTCAAGTAAAAGACAAAGTGAAATTGAAAAGTAAGTGAATATAGTCATCATCTCCATGTTAAAATGCAGTTTTGTATATCTTACCGAGATATGCGAAGATGAAATAGATGATTTTGGGCTGAAACTACCAAGACTGACATTTTATGTTTCTTTGATTATTTTCACATTAAAATGTTTGATTGAATGTTATAACTTCATTTTATTATTGCAGAATATGATTATCATTTTTGGTAAGTGAACAATGATGTACACGTACTTCTTGCACTGTGATATGATACTTGTACTTGCTTAGGCAGGTCTGTCAGCGTGTGTATCCATTTTACGTTTCGGTCTGTAGATATTGCATAGTTTCATATGTGCTGTATTTGAGTCTTACATAATATACGAAATTATTATTTAGAATTCTAATTGCATAAAGTGGATTCCTTCCATGTATGGGCTTTAGGTTGACAGTGCTGTTTATTAGGCTCTGAAATACGGGACGTTGTTAATCATTCCACTACGAGTGCGGTACGTTCGAGCGTAGCACGCTCGAGCGTGGGAGATTCGAACTAGTTTGAGCGAGCGAAAATGGTCCAATGGAGTGTTGCGTGTTTGTGTAATTACAATCCGACACAATGCGATGTGATGGAGTCAGTTTTCAGTTCTCAAAAGTTAATATAGGATTTTCACTTTTTAACATAGAGTAAAATTTATACATATTGCAGTTCTTTAACAACACTTAAACTACAAAAGACAGTTGAATAAATGGGTTCGTAATTATTCTGTTGTTTGTCATTTTACCTAGGAAGTAAGTTATGTGGAAGATTTTTGCAACTAACATGGTAAACTTAATATACCGGATTAGTCAAAAAGAAGGAGCAGATTTCAAATTGTCATTTCCGACAAACCACACACGACAGGAACATAATCCGCACATCACTGGATACAGGAAGGTTCCAAGTTTGAAATTTGCTGATGATGAGGCGGCTGTTTATAAAATCTACAACGGAATTTACGTTGCACTTGCACAATAAATTCACAATTTCCCAAATTTTAAAACGCAAAACGTCTTTTTTGTGTGGCGTCGTCATTTACACACAACGAGTAAAAAAAGGTAATTGTTAGTGCACGAACAAAACCAAATGTCGTACAACAAAACTTTGAACCTTAATCTATCCAATGATGGTGGATTATGTTTATGTTGTGTATTGTTTGTTGGAAATAACATTTTGAACTCCGTTCCTTCTTCTTGACTAACCCTGTATTATTAGAAATAACATTAATGCAATATACATAATCAGGACCGTACTGGCTCGGTGAGAGAGGCAAAAATGGGGGAATAACAACGTAAAATAAACTTTAAAAAATCAGTCTTCACGCTACTTGAAGAAGCAAAATGTATGTTGCAAATGAACATACAGCATTTCTGAGATACGTTCAGAAATCGTTAGCCTGCTCAATTCAGAAGTAGACGCTAATGTAAGTTCAAACTCTGGGGTGTTGAAAAATCATTATCTACATTTCGTTCAACTCTGAAAGATAACAGGATACTGATGCTCTGTAGCTGCAATACATTAAGATGCTCGAAATTCTTCGGATTTTTCATTAAAGCCGAGCACATGTTCTCCTTTTGCTCCATCAGGGGCAACACCTGTGCTACACATGCACGTCTGTATCGTAACGAACTGTGTGGTTCGTGGGATAAAACCAAGAATATTAACCATTATGCTTGGGTGATATAGCTTTGTAATTCATTCATCCTCACTGGTGAGCACTCGCCCTTGGCAGATAACTTGATGGTAATGGGCGAGAGGTTACTTTTCACACATGGAAATGGCACAAGACTAAGAATTTGGGTTTATATCTTCTAGTTTCGATCAACATGGTTAGAGAAGGATGTTACCTGTCTGTTCGATGATGAAGAGTTCCACGGAGAAGACTCTTAGAATTGCGCTATGCAGGCTCGCTCAAGCTCCCCGATGTTTCTCGTTCCTCGATCCAAAGTAAAAGACCCCACATCGCCCTTTACACTCTAACTTATCCTTTCTTCCACCACCTGGTTATTGCTCCCTAATCCCAGTTGATCAGCAACTTACTTTCAATCAACCAGGAAGATTGATTTCATACTGACCTAGCATTCTTTGAATGCTTGAGAGAATAACTGCCGACGAAGGAGGTTATTGCTTCTGGCTTGCTACCTTTCTTGTTACGGTATGAACAGGAAATGATGAAATTCAACATGTTATCAACAATTATCTACGAAAAATTCCGCAATTGACTCTAAGTTAGGCAAAGTGACCTGGTTTAGAACCGTATTTTACCTTATCACATTAGTTCAATATCGGCAATTAGGGGTGGGGGTGGGGATGGGGGCATGGGGAGCAGTTCTCCTGACCAACACACTTTTTGGCCCTGCACTATGGTCTCTTAATGCTAAGCCTTGTCTACCAGTGGATTTGACCCAAAATAATCTGGCCGAATTACATTTTCAATACGACTCTTTCTAATTGCAGTAGCCGGCCTCTGTGACGGGAGTGGTTAGCACATCGCGCTACGACGGCAGGGGTCCCGGGTTCGAATCCCAGCCTGGGCATGGGAGTTTGTGAGTGTCAATTCATCAATTTCATCATGTCATCACTCATCCCGATCTTCGAAAATTAGCCAAAAGTGGCACAAAAAGCGAAGTAAAATAAAGCAAATCAATCAATCAATCAATCAATCTAAAAGCAGTAGGTAAAACATCCCCCCCCTCCTCAGTTTAGACACCTAATCGCCGCTACTGTGTGCATATATTTTTAAACAATAAAATCAACGTGTAACAAACGCAAGTGAACGAAACACTGCAGAAAAAAATATTACGTTCTGACCAATATTATAAGAAATGGAACGCATAAAATACAGGGAATTACACGACTCTCGATGGAACTACAAATCCCCTCAACCCCTGACTCTAAAGTCACAAAACAAAAAAAAAACATTGTCTGGAGGAAATCGTAAGCTATGAATATGGTCCAGTAACTTTAGGACGTAAATTACGTAGTTTCTTACATATTTGCTGTTATTTGTGTCGGAAACCAACTTTTACTCTAATTTTAAAAATTAAAGAAAATTTTTGAAGCCTTGTAATTCAATTAAGATGTATGGTAGCTCTATAAAACAAAACCCATAATTTAGCATATTTTCTGTTCTTTCAGTTTGGTTATCTTCACTTTTTGTGTACAATGCACCGTTTTTGAGGCATTAACCTACTGGTCAGGGAGTGATGGACTCTTGAAAATAGGATTCCTCACATCATTTTACCATAGGGGCAGTTAGTTTCATTTCTGTTGCAATTAGTTCCTCGGATGGACAAAAAATTGCATAACTTTCCTCGACTATAAGATGGTTGGGTTGGGAGATGTGATGATTTGGCATGGAATGACCGAATAGTCATTCCTACCCAGAAGCAACTGACAAAAGTAGCCGGACATAATTTTTAACACATGTTCCTAACATTAAATTTTGTGTAAGACTACTATTATTAAAGCTATTTGGAAAAGTGAAATACCTGCTTGGAAGCTGGGAACGTCGCAGAGGAACTTGAAGGTGTGTCGAGCTCCTTCCACTCCACTGTTGATGACTCTCCTCTGCTGCTCACTGAGGCACTGCGTCGTATAGCGGTCAATGCACGACATCCCCGTCTTGAATCCTCTTCGAATGAAGTGCAGGGGAAATGAAAAAAAACAATAGCACATAGAAAATCATTATAAAATCGTAGAACTCTAATCTATGTGATGATATACATATATTTCACAAAAACTAATTTTCAAACTGATACAGCGCAAATGCTAAATACTTATTTTGCACACAGCAAATGCATGTTGAACATACGTGAGAACTCGTGTGTTTGAGTGCATGTGGTGGAGTTGGGGGGTGACAGAGATGAAGGGAAGCGAGCTGCCATCATAGCCACGAGAAAGCAAGAGTTCTAATCTGCCAGATCCAATATTCTTAACTGAGAATTGAATCATGTAATTTCTAAAACGCCAAAACTAAAGTTTAACTAGGCAGTGGCAACCATCAGGGGGACGTTAGTTGCTCTCCACTTCTACCCTCTTTTTGTCCCGCACTATGGCTTATTAATGCTAAGCCTTGTCTACCAAGAGAGAGCAAATTGTCCTTGCACCCCCCCCCCCACCTCCAGTTTTGAAACCCAATCGCCGCTACTGCTAGGAACCATTTTTGAATTCAACTACTGTAGGTATTTTCAACTCTTACGGCGACCGGTCCTCGTTCTGGCAAAGGAAGTGGGGAGCGGGGATTACGCCTTAGACCAACCAGACAACAGCGGTGGCGCCGAGAGTTACGACGCCGTGAGAGTAAGTACTACGTGTACCTCGTTCTACAGGCTGCTGCGTTTCTTATCGTGCTGGATAGTTCGCTTCCTTGCTCCCCACTTACCTTGCCAGCATTAGGATCGGGCTTCGTAAGAGTAGACAAGACCTATAGTTGTAGCTGCAAAGGCTATTTGACAGCAATAATTTCGACACAAGTAATTCTCTTGTTTTTACTGGATAGTTGCAAACATTGGAATACTGCTGATATTTCCCATTGCATGTAGTCGTACATGAGATAAATCGATACTAGTTGCTGAACCTTGTCTTTTCTTTGCTCTCTGCTTACATCCAGTCGTACAGGAAGAGTCACAAGTTGTTACTGTTTGCCGAATTCTTCCTTGCCGAAATTGTGGTCATGAAGATATAAAAGATGGGATTGGGACCGCAGTGAGGCACCTGCGTACATTACAGAGCTGAGCTTGTCAACAAAAAAGTACCGGTATCTCCGAAATATACAGGATTACAGGATAGAACGAGAGGGAATCACCTCCTCTGTGATGCATTAGGACACGAAGCGAGCACGAATCATTTGACAGGTTAGCATTGGTAGTATCCTTATAGTAAGGAAAGCAACTGCAAAGTTTTCCTAAACTAGAAAATGAAACTAAATAGAAAGAAGCAGATATTGCCCATGCTATACTTCATATGGAGGTATTATACTTTTAACTCACACCACCCGAAAGGAGCTTGCATTATACGTGTATTATACATTTCGCGATGACAAATTTGCTTTAGAGTTTATTATATCCCATTTCTACCACTCCCTATTGGCTAATTGCGACAAGTAGGACACATACTGGAGAAATATTTGATATAAAATTTACATCTAAGATGCTGTTAAGATGTGTAACTTTTCAAGGGATTCAGATATCGATGGCCAACAACAGAAGTTACAAAATTTGAGAGTGGACTGGTAACACTCGTCACCAAGTATTAAAGTTCTATTTGAAGTATCTCTATAAGAGCAAACCTCCTTGGCAGAGTTTTCAGCATAAGGGTACTTGGTTCAAATCCAGACACGGGTGTTCTTTGTCAGTGTCCATTCGTCGAGTTCATCATATCATCACTCATTATCATCTTCGCGATTAGTCAAAAGTTACAGAAAAGCTAGGTAAAATAAATCAAATCAATCAATCATCTTTGAAAGAATGAGTTTACTGCAGTATTGCTGGGTATCCTTCTGATGATACTTCATCCTACTATTCACGTGCTTTCTATCATGTCAGGTGGGACCTGAAAGCAATATATTGCTTAAAATAGTCATGTTTCTGGCGGAATTCCATCTGGCACAGTGCATCGATTCAGGAGAGACTAAATAAATTATCATTGATACTTATAGAGGAAACAATTTTGAGGGATTAAAAAAAATAACCTATCTGTTACATGCCATGTCTAACATCCCTGCAGAGCAAAATCAAAAAATTAATTTTAAACTATAGGAGAGGGAGGAGAAGGTTTTGATGTATTATCGATTTTAGCTAAGGTAGCACGTTTTTATCGATAGGTTAGTCACAATCAAAAATAAAAGAATGATAGAGTCAACAATTGAAATTAAGGAAATACATATCTCTGAAATAAAGAAACCCAAATCTGCTACGATTTCTGTGTTGGAAAGGCCACATCACATACCCTTTACAAAACAAACTGTTTTCTATCCTGCATATATGCAACATTGCGTTACAGATTCATGGTTTCCACTGTCGCTTATTTCTTCTGTCGGAAACATTCTGAAAACGATTATGTTGTCGAAGCCTTATTATGCCAGCAGAGGCACAGGCAGGTTAAAACAGTAAAGGTTAAGCCTTATGAAACATCCGCGTATAACCATCCAAGTGTTTCATATTCAGTTTTATGCTATTGAATTAAATAAAACTTTCGAAAGTTTACAAGTTTAGCACAAAAGTATTCACGCGCCAGAGACCAAATTTTTATCGATTTCTGAGAGAAATTATAACTGTTCATGGCAACCAAGAATCTTGTATCGTATGGATGCATACATACAGGATACAAAATGCATTTTTTAGAGAGCTAGTAGCGTCTATTCGAGGCCTTAATGAAGAAACCCTTACTAGGAACGTTAGTCGTCAAGGTAGAATGAATGAATAGCACATAATTATGAAGCATTAGTTCAGTACAAAATCAGTAGGCTAAGTACCAGAAATTAGCATTCATAAGAATATAATTGGTGTGTTCATTCATCCGTTTATATAGGTCTCCGCAAAACAGAAACATATAGAAATAGTATCGCGATATATAATACAAACATTTCCATCCATTGGCGGCGATTAGCTTGGAGCGAGGGGGTCACTTGCCCCCCCCCCCCCAAGTTTTGGCACCTTGCTCCCCCAGTATTAGAACCCAATCTCCGCAACTGTGTCATCTGTTGAGAACTCTCGTTTATGTACAGTAAGTATTTTCATGCTTTTTAGGTTTACGAATTTTGGCTACAAACTAAGAAAAAAAACTTTACTTTTTGGTATCACATACTTAGAGTTTACAATATTAAAACTTACAATTCACATGTATCAAGGTAAATATCAATAACTGTTTTATTATCATTTTTAATATCACCTCGTGTGAAGGTGATCAAACAACAATGCTTCTATGTGAATATCTTGTCTAAGTGTGTAATGTTTACATGTAATTTTATTTTGTCCATTCATGTAGTTTTAAGGTCTGTTGTAAACTATTTTACTGTATGTCTTTGAAATATCTTGTGTTTATAAATTTGCTTTTCTATGTAATCTATTTATGTAAAACTGTTGCAATAAGGTAGCCACACTGTTCACAGCGGTATAAACATTTAAAATAAATAATAATAATAATAATAAAACACAACTGTCCATATTATATTTCAATAATTAACTGATGGGCGTCTCTATGGCATTCGCCTTATAATAAAGGAATTCAGGGTTAGATACCGGGTGGAGGCACATAATGATTTGGATTTCACTTTTTACTGTAGACTAAATTCCGACTAGCCTTCTGTACACATATTGGACTTAAAGGAACAATCTCAATAATTTCTAATCTAATAACAGATGATATCGTGCATTCCCTAATTATGAACCAGACATTTGAAGAGAACGAAACTGTGGAAACATAATATTCTGTCCCTTTATGGTATAATCTTCTTCCACATTTCGCTGGAGAAATTGGAGATTGAATGTCGATAAGGCATTCCTGAAGGACTGAATTTCAACTGGATAGAAAACTGTAAGTTTGAAACATGTAGCATAATCACTAACAGATCACCATGAACGTCCACGTAAGCCGGTCTCAAACTTTGAAAGTTCCATTAAAATGTAATAACATGGCAAAGTTCTTACGCACTTTCTTTGTACGATGAACTCGGATCGATAGCTTTTAAGTTCTAAGTTGCAATAGTTAAGCAACAGGCGACGCATGGGGACTTCAGGCCTTAATTATCTGTCTGACTCAGCCCTTTTGGCTTTCTGAAGTGTTCGCTGCGTACACGCTGTATCTACTCATAGTGGTCCTTATCCTGAAGAATAACTCTTTGGCCATAAACAGACGACCAAACGTTGCCAGCGTAAACCTACGGTCAGAGTTTTACAGTCAGTGTTTAAGCGCAAGAATAGCCCCTTCGTGCAGTGAGAAACACTTTTTAAAGGGAATTTAGGCAGGAAGTAAAGTAATAGAACTTGGACTCTGCAGGAAGGTGATCGTATATTGTTTGCGTTGTAATGCTGCAAACAAAGTACTATGATTAGTAACAAAATGAAAGCAACCACTTTTCCGAAATTCAGAAATTAGAATTACTTTTCTACTACACTTCGACAATTTCCAAAACTGTTGTGAAAATTTTCCAATAAATGGTCACGAATTATTAATGAAATCGTATGAGCCATATTTTGATGTTGTCTTTTTTGTAAACTAAACTGGCTGCTGTTTATTCTTCGCAACAGTTTGTAAAGCTTTCAGATACTGATCTTAAGAAATATTAATACCCAGCAAATCTACCCAAAGTTCTTCCAGAGATAATCGGTTAAGAGGACATTCGCTGCTTTGGAAGGATACGTGCATGTGCGAAGTACACATATTCTGTATACACACATAAACACGAGACTTACTGAATTTGTCAGTGATGATGCAGAATACACTTCTGAGTAACCGGAAAAAAATACCTCTTCCTTAGCATGACTACGATCTCTTGCGAAAACCAAACGCTGTTTGTAATGAATGAGTAAGTAGAAGGAAGAGATAAAGAGAAAGAGAGAGATGGAGAGAGAGAGACAGAGAGAGATAGGGAGAGAAAGAGTGAGATGGAGAGATAGAGGGAGAAAGGGAGGGAGAGAGAGAGAGAGGGAGAGAAAGAGTAAGATGAAGAGAGAGAGAGGGAGAGAAAGAGTAAGATGAAGAGAGAGAGAGGAAAAGCGGGAGAGAGAGAGGGAGAGTAGGAGGGAGAGCGGGAGAGAGAGAGGGAGAGGTGACGAGAGAGGGGGAGAGATGGAGAGAGAGAGAAGGGGTGAGAAAGGGGGAGAGAAAGGGGGTGAGAGAGGGGGAGAGAGGGAGAGCGAGAGGGAGAGAGAGAGATGAAGATAGAGAGGGAGACAGAGAAAGAGATAGAGAAAGAGAGATAGAGAGAGGGAGCGATGTTTAATTTTATATTCATTTAGTGAGAAATTATAAATGAGACTATTTTAATTTGTTCATTATTGATTTTTCTAACATAGCAGATTCTTATTGAGTAATAAAGTTAAAAATGTAAATAAAACGAATGATGCAGTCATCGATTGAATTTAAGGAATTGGAATCAGTACAGTTTGTAACAGGAATAGGCTAATACGTACTATTCGAATTTGACGGCATATTTTGAAATGCCGATTCAAATCCGGGAACTTTTCTAACGTTGGAAGCGGCCCCGGCGCCCACCCAGTGTCGAATAACATGGGTACCTGGGGGAAACCCTGGGGGGTAAAGGCGGTCAGGGGCGTGATGCTGATCACATCACCCCCACTCACGACCGGATCAAGAAAGTGTGGGGCGTTACCCCCACACCCCCTATACGCCTTCATGGCGTTGTGCTATGCACAGGGGGGCACTTCACTTCTTCTTTACTTTTATTTTGAAATGCAGAAATAGCAGTTAAGAATAAGAATTATTTCATGCTGTTCCCTTTGTTGTGGTACTAAGTGTGAATCATAGTGTTAAGTGGTGAGCAATAATTTGAGTAAATTGATTATTCTCAGTGATGTGTAAAATATTTGCGATGAGTCTAAAAAAGTTTCCTTTCTTAAAATGTATCTTTAAAACTTGTCTACTATATTTACTTAGAAAAAGTTATTTCTAGATTTGTTGTTAAGTGAGAAGTAGAATTAGTTGCGTATAATTTTCAGAATCACAAATTTTTAATTCGTAATATTTTATTTTTGAAAGACCAAAAACTACGCACACACACACACACTACAAAACACTTCCGTTATGAATACTTGAAATAATATTCACGAGGAAAATCGTTGTACACATTTGTCCTAAAATGTACATGTATGGCCGTCGGAAAGTGGCAAGATGGTAACAGGCGAAAAGCTAGGGCGTATAGTCGAATCACAACAATGCGAGAATGAACGTTATCTCTGTTGCGATCGATGAGAAAGCCAGTGACAGGAACACTGCTTAAATGTGTTTTGGACAAACTTTTTTACGTTCTCGAGAGAGCAACTTTCGTTGCCACACCCACTGTGCGTGCAAATGAATTGTAGCTACCCACAAATCGACAGCACCTGCGAAATTTGACAAAGTTTCTCTGGTTGCGGCAAAACTGTACCCATACTAAAAACTTTAACACTCAGGGGTATCCACAAGGGGGGGGGGGAGGGGGACTATGGCGCAGACTACGCCATCGAGATTTTTTGGGGAATTTTTCCCTTTCAAATAACATAAAATTGAACATTTATATACATTTTCTAAAACATATCTAAAAATTTTACACCTTAAATGCACCATATTTAATCCATTAGATGAGGGGAAAAACTACTTACAGGCAGGTGTGCTCACAGGTGGGTTTGTGGACGCCCATTGCGTCCACCAAGCTTTTGGGGGGATTTTTGCGATGGAAATTTGACGTGAACAATATAGCATTAGACACAAGTTACCATTGCTGCTATATAAATAGTAATTTGTAGATTTCCAAGAGAAATGTAAAGGGTAAAATGCATTATCGGGAGGGGGATGGAAGGAAATATCCAACTCTTACATATTGAAAAGTGGATTCTGGGGGATTGAGAATTATACGTTTGGGGCAAAATCCAACTCTTTAATATCAGTGTTAAATCTTAGATTATAGAGGGTATTTTTGTTAGAGGGGAATTGAGCGTTAAATTGAGAGGGTATCCAATTATTGTATATTACTATTGTCTAACAGTTGCGAAAATTCTGGTGACTGAGAATTATTTGTTTTCGAGGTGGCAACATCCACTCTTCAACATAAACAGTAAGTCTAAAATTGGCACGCAAATTTTGGTGGGAGGATTGAGTATTAAATTTAAGGGGGGAGATATGAAGCTCTTGATGAAATGTTAAATCTTAGATTGTCAATGGATTTCTGTAGTTGGGGAGAGTTCGAATATTATATTTAGGGGATTATATGTAGTGATATGGTATCCACACGTTTTGGCGGCGAACGTACGAAAACAGAAGCTGGAAATGATCAAATATCGCGGGATCATAAAAAAGAATTGACATCCCAATAAATTAATATTCTTGAAAGACTTCAAAGAAATGGATGTAAAAATTTTCTTGGTCGCTTCGCTCGCAACGTTTTGTTACGAAAGTGCGTGTTTCGCATTTTACTGAAGTTTTATACTATACCTACATTACATAACGTCACTCCTGCTTAATTTAAAGCAAGTGCATCATTTGGATTATGTACTTCTATTAGCCGTATTATTGTAGTATTGATTCCCTGTATGCTGTAGTAATTGTACTAAGTGTACTTCATACAGTAACAACACCTTACACGTCACCCGATAAAACAGAAAAATAAAAATACATAACATCAAATTCCTAGGCATTTCTAAAATCTTTTCGCAGAACAATTTTACTTTAACAAGTGACATTTTACACTGAAGATAGAACCCACGTGATCATTGCTATGGATTACAAAAATAATTATATTTTCCCCAAGAAGAGGGGGCGAATTGTATGAAGGAGGAACCGTATAAATTAGCTTAGAAATTTCTAGCTAAGGTTCTGTAATGTCTCGTGAAACAGTAATTGGATCGGTCACACTGCTGCAACATGTTATTTGGTTTGCCCAGGTTGAATTTTCTATCTTACGCTGTGTAACAATTTATGTTAAATACTCAAATTATAAATCTCATAAATCTTATTCTCCGTTCACAAACACTGTTTAAATGTTTTATATAATTTAATTTATTACAGTTAACCAATCAATGTGCTAGCTTTCCCTTATTTCGAAAACTGAACTAAAGTATTAAAAATATATGGACAGTTTAATATGCTACTGTCTTCAAATAAACATAGATTATTTGGGTGGATTACGATGAATGATTTTTTGGGGAGGTAATGAATGCATCCAAGGCTTTGGATGTCACTTTTGGCTAATTTGCGAAATTGGAGATGAGTGATGATATAAATGAATGGACACTCACAAACATTCATGCCTAGGTCGGGACCCTCTAGATCACAGTAGATAAAAGAAGCATTCAGCCAATTTCTTCTGTTGACGCAAACCCAACTAGCTAAAAGAAAGACGATTTAGAGGGTTTTGTATAACGCAAACACCCTTCGAGTCCCCAGGGTCACCATGTGTAGTATTTTTGTGTCAGTGGCGTGCTCACAATTTTGTAAAAGGGAGGGAGAAGTTACTTTTATTTTTTAGTAGTCAGCTCTCATGTTGCTTTCTTTTCATGCCTTAGTTGTTATTTTTCAGGAATATTGGGCCAAAGGTCCGGTTATGACCCCCACAACCCCCCTTGGGCACGACAGAAAATTAAACCTCCGAAAATGTAGTTTTTAATTTCGAATTAATAGAAAAATAGAAGTCACAAATATTGAAAGGAGATTTTGTAACTATATTCCCGTGTTAATAATAAATCATTTGAAAAATAAATTAGTGTGTACAGAAAGTATTATACAAATATTTATAAGCAATATTTTACAGATATTTATTTATTTATAAATATTTGAAACATATATTTCAGAGTTAATAGGGACAAGTTACATCACGGAACGTTTGGGGTTAGTACGAACAGTAACATTTACAGAGCTTGAGAAGAATTTCAATATAGTCACCACTGTCACTCATTATAAAACTACTGAAAAAAAATTGAACTGCTTCTTATTCCACGTTGGATTTAGAATCCGATCAAATTTGCAGCAAATATACGAACATGTTATATCTTGCAATTTAGGCATGACTAATATTTATGTGAGTGAGGTGAAAGCTTTCTTGCAGAGCAAGTGAAGAGTGATCTTCGAACGAAGCTTATTTGACTTTCAAGTAGCTGTGATATCACCTTGCTCGCTGAGAGCTGAGATACTTGACCCTCTCATTTTGTCCTTTTGAGGGTATGTGTTTCTTTGTTATTAAACTTTTCCCTCTTAACGCTGTTTATCCTCCATTATCGTAACTGCTGAGCTTACTTGTTCACATGTTATTCACCCGGCATTGCTGCAACTAACTAACTAACTCTCTAGCCTTCCTAAACCCGAAGGTTCATGGCTGCAGCAACATAGGCCTTCCATCTGTCCCTATCTTGAGCAAGATCTATATACTCTTTTCTATCCCTACCGATTTCCTTTAGGTCCATCCCAACGTTATCCCTCCATCTTCGTCTTGGCCTTCCTACAGGTCTCTTACCATCAGGTTTCCCAACAAGAATCCTGTGAACTCCTCTTTCCTCTCCCATTTGTGCCACATGGCCTGTCCACCTAAGTCTTCTTGATTTAATCATTCTAATAATATCTGGACATGAATACAAATTATGTAGTTCTAAATTATGTAACCTTCTCCACTCACCTGTCTCCTCATCCCTTTTAGGTTCAAATAGTTTCCTAAGGATCTTATTTTCAAATATTCTCAATTTATGTTCCTCTTTCAATGTAAGGGACCAAGTTTCACACGCATATAATACTACAGGCAAAATTACTGTTTTATATATTTTAACTTTTAGTTTCTTAGATATTAAACGAGAAGACAAAAGTTTATGAAGAGAGAAGTAACATGCATTTCCTGAATTAAGCCTACTTTTTATTTCCTCTTTAATATAATTTTCATTTGTTAATATTACTTTTAAGTATTTGAATTTGGTAACTGGTTTAAACGAGTTGTCAGTAATTAGATTTTGATTATTACCACTTGGTTTCGGCCTGTAAGCATATATTTAGTTTTCTCTTTGTTAACTTCCAACCCTATCTCTTTAGCAGTTTTGAAAAATATTTTAGCATTATATTTAATTGTATTTATATCATCCCCTAATAAATCTACATCATCTGCATATGCTAACAACTGAGTCACACCATTTAATTTTAGTCCTTCTTTAGTTTCTTTTACCTTCCTAACAGCATATTCTAAGGCAAAATTAAAGAGCAATGGAGATAATGCATCTCCTTGTTTTAACCCATCATGAATTGTAAATTTGTCAGACACATTAATACCCACACGAATTTTACTTTCTGTTTCACTGGTGCATACTTTTATCATGCTAACAAGCTTCTTAGGTATTCCAAACTCTACTAATATATTATATAATTTATCTCTTTTGACCGAATTATATGCTTTTTTGAAATCAATGAATAGCTGATGGACATTTTGATTATATTCTCACTTTTTTTCAAGTGTCTGTCTAATGTGAAAAATTTGATCTGTAGTTTATCTGTTACGTTTAAATCCACATTGATAATCACCTATAATTTCATTAGCATATGTCATTAGTCTTGTTAAAAGAATGTTAGATAATATTTTATATGTTGTTGAGAGTAGAGAAATTCCACGGTAATTATTGCAGTTCATTTTATCACCTCTTTTAAACACAGGAACAATTATGGATTTTTTCCACTGTTGAGGGATTTCTTCTTTATTCCATATTAAACAAATTAATTTATGAATTTGACATATTAACGAATTTCCACCATATTTAATTAACTCAGCTGGTATTAAATCAATGCCAGGTGCTTTGTTATTCTTTAGCCTTTTAATAGCATCTTTAACTTCAGTCAAGTTAGGTTCTGGAACTAAAGGTTCTGCTGTGTGGACTTCATTTACTTCTGATTTATCTCCTACATGGACATTTAAAAGGTCATTAAAGTAGTTCTTTCATCTATTTAGAATATCGCTTGGATCAGCTAGAAAATCACCCTCTTTATCTTTTATCAAGTTTACTTTAGGTTGCCACCCCTTTTTAAATTCATTTACAGAGTATATAAATCTCTGATATTCTTGGTTTTGCTGTTTGTTTCAATTTCGTTAATTTTGCTTCTCAAGTAATCTCTTTTTTTTACTTCTAAACGTGCGGTTAACTTCTCGCTTTATTCTATTATAATTGTTTAGATTTGTATCATTAGAGTTATTTAACCACCTAAGTCTAGCCTGATTTCTTATTTCTATTGGATTATGACATTCATTATCAAACCATGGCTTACTTTTTCTTGGTTTATGGTATCCTATACTTTCTTTAGCTGCTGATTCTATTGCATTACGTATGTGCTTCCAATTCGTATTTACGTCTGTTTCATTTATATTTTCATCATCATTTAAATCCTGCAAGACATCAAATCTATTTGACAGTTTAATTTGGTAATCTTTCTTAATTCTTTCATCAGCAAATTTTTCTGTATTAAATTTTAGAACTTTTAGATTTTGTTGCTTATGATTTATCACTGCGAGTCTTTCTCTAAATTTAGCAATTACTAAATAATGGTCACTGGCACAGTCAGCACTTCTATGTGTACGAACGTCAATTATACTAGTATGCCTTCTCTTATCAATGAGAATATGATCTATCTGATTATTAGTTTTACCATCTGGAGAAGACCAGGTATATTTATGGATATCTTTATGTTCAAAAGTGGTACTTTCACAATTAAATTATCTGAGGTTACAAAAGTAATCAATCTTATACCATTATCATTACTTAATTCATGAAGACTTTCTTTACCAATAGTGGGTTTAAATATGTCTTCTTTGCCAATCTGTGCATTACAGTCACCTAACAGAATTTTCATATCATACTGAGAAAATTTATCAAAGACCTGTTCTAATTCTGTATAAAAATCATCTTTAGCATTATCATCTTTATCTTCCGTTGGTGCATGTATGTTTATTAAAATAACTTTACCCCACCTACCCTGTAAAACTGCATATTATATCCTATCATTAATAAATTCTACTGTTTTAAGAGCCGAGATAATTCTATTATTTATGAAAAAGCCTGTTCCAAAATTATGATTTTCAGTACCACCATAGAAAAAAGTATAATTTTTAGTTTTACAATTCTCTTCTCCTGGCCACCTAACTTCCTGGACAGCTACTACATCTAATTTATACTTAACTATCTCATTAAGTTGCATTGCTGCAACCCTCCCTAAAACCTATGGAGCAAGAAGCTCATCTAAGGGTGTGTGTTACTAATAACTAAGTTAGAGTAGGTAAGCCTGAAGTGTGAATTTCGCTCTCCTTGTTCTTCCTATAACAGGTGATAAAACTAATACGAGGGACATTTGTGGTTCAGCAAGCAACTAATTATGATTCAATTTCACACAATGCTATTATTTTTATTATTATTATTATTTGTATTATTATTATTATTAATATTTATTTGTATTATTATTATTATTATTATTATTATTATTACAGCAACAATTATATTACAATACATTTGCAAGTTCGAACCTCTTATGCAAAATATTTAAAAGCTCTTAAGAACCCTTACGAATCTGCAGTGGTAATTCCTGTCTTATTCTATAATATTTGGTCTAAGGTTAAATATTTCCTTTCTAAATCGTAGGTATTGGCCAGGTTAAATATATGTGTTTAATATAGTATTTGAAGTAGTCCTTCAGCTAGGATAATCGAAGGCGTCAGTGGGAGATAGTCAGAAGGCACACGTAGACAGTTTTGAGATACAAGCGATTGAATGTTTCGCGTTCCGCTGTAAATCAGCATCGTTATTTATGGACTCGGGATTGAGATGAGTACACACGGTAATATGTAAATGGCTTCCCCGATGGCGCAGTGGTAGCGTCGTCGCCTTGTAATCAAGGGGTCCCGGGTTCGATACCCGGTGGAGGCACATAGTGGTTCGGATCCCACTTTAAACTGTAGGTCCAGTCCCTTTTAGCCTTACTGTGTATAAAGTGGACTTAAAACACTAAATCAATAAATCAAGTAATATGTAAAATCAGTAAATCTGAGCGTCCATGTCTTCCTGTAGTTTTTAACCTAATAACTTGGATGAAAACAGGAATGCGGCTCATGATTATATCCGACCGAAAAACCTATGTTAAGACATGATAGGGAGGTTCATAAAGACCTACTTGAATTTTCTGGGAAGAGAACATGTTGGTACCAAGTATTCTTTACATGTTGTTTATGTTTGATGTGCAGAATGATGCACGATACATAAAGTGACTTACAAACATTACATATAGAACTAGCCTGTTGAAAATTCTTTCAAAGCAGTTCTGCGACAGTCAATCTACAGTCATGTATGCCGTAGTTGTAAGTCCCAATTTTACTTTTGTAAAGTGCGGAAGGAGCAGTAGATGGATTGGAAAATGCGTGCTGCATATCTATTGCTATGGTAATACGAGAAGTTTACTGATCTAGTTGATGGCTTGCTTTCCATCTTTATCGGATACGTCATTTTCTTTGGCATCATTTCCAGGCAACCATAAGTTTAGAATTCTGGGCATTAAAATCTCCCAGGTCTCAAGATGAATGCAGAAATTTCATACTCTCCCAGCAATTTGTCGTACATTTCTTGGAACAAGCGCAGTATTGTCCTAAACTGAGAGCATGCACCGACCTCTGTTTTATCTGGTATTTATTGGCATCTGGCATTATGTCGCCATTTTGCTTTCCTCTCGGTTCTACTGTGGGCGATTCAGCTGCCTTTTCCTTGATTTTGGATTCTTGTAGCAATGTTTCAGCTGGTAGGCTCAAGTTACGCCGGCTTTAGACGAAAGCATTTCCTTTAACATTTTTGCTAGCTTAAAATTCTATGTAAACGCTTCCAAGAATCCCATAGCAGAAAGTACTTTAGACGGAAGCATTTCATGTAACTTATCGGTTAGCTTTTGCGATTACAATGTATAACATACAGCATGAAAGGCACGTTGAGTTACACCATCTACGCTGAGTGCACGGTGTTTACAATTGAAACAACTAAAATATTATTTCATAAGTGTACAGTAAACGTTGCATGGTATATATCTAGCAGCGTCATTGTTTTGTACACATGAATTCGAAAGAAACGCCCTCCCTTACGGTTATGCAACCCGGAATTTTATATCGTCTAGTTTCGCCTGGTAGAGTAGTTCCCGAGAGGAGCAGTGTTTCCAAACCTATAACAGTAGTGTTTCCAACCCCGTATTGGTTGGTTGGTTGTTGATTTGGTGTTTTAAGTCCACAATGCATAGTATGACTAATCGGGACTGGACCTACAGTTTAAAGTGGGATCCGAACCACTTTGTGCCTCCACCGGGACCCCTTGATTACAAGGCGACGACGCTACCACTACGCCATCCAAGCCTGTATTGCTTCGTAGAAGACGAAACCTTCACGTAACTTCTTCATTCGTGATTTACATTTGGTTTACAGACTCACATTACAGGACACTCTTTTCCTGTATTGCATGTTTTCTGGAGCATTTATTTTTCCTTCTGCGGAGAAAATTCTGTTATTATTTTACATCTTATTTTTCGCAGCTTCTCTACCATTTATTGGCTAATCGCAACAATGAGGATGAATGATGACTCGATGAAATTGATAAAAGGACAGTCATAGAGGAACCATGGGGAGCTAGATTCATATTTTTATTATTACTAATATCTTTCTCTTTTTTTACTTTACTTTTGGCTAGTCGCAACGATGAGGATTAGTGTATGATAAAATTCATGAAGGAACACTCGTAAACAATCATACCCAGGCCGGGACTCGAACCCGGGAATTTCGGCAGCGAGATCAAAAGCCGACGGCTTACCACGCTCGGGCACAGCGGCGGCCAATTATTATTAGTGATATTGTCTCAAGTAGTGTATTTTTCCACCATATTCTTTCACACAATCATGAAACGGATGAAAATTAAAATGTTAAAATACCTGCCTACGTTGTTTTTTTAGCTTGCAATATAAAGCCCTACTGCACGAAGCCAAATTGTGGGAATACGAAACAGAACCAAGTTAACATATCTTGGCCGTGGAATGTGTTAATAGAAAATCTAGAAAAGAGCCATTTAACAGTTGCCTGATTGCTTTTCCATTTGTTGTATGGGAAGAATTGTCTGAAATGTGTGTGTAGTGGCAGGCAAAAGAGAATACAAAGATCGAATAGAGAGGCAACACTGTCATTGTTCTGCACTGCACAGACCACGCGTCTCGTCGAGTGGGCGGGGCACTGTGGGTGCGAGCGAGCTGCTGTTGCTTCTGCAAAAAGAACACTCACAAACAACTGAATGACGCTCCGCTTAAAATCTAGTCAATCGAGAAAGGATTTGTTGAGGAAGTGAATTGAAGTATAAACGCCAGAATTTGGTCTAAGCCTATAATGGTTACTAGCAATAAGAGCTGATCAATTTTTACATGTGGAATTCCGTAATGAAGGAGGCAACAGGCCGCACTCCACACCTTTAGCCTGGTAACACTAATAAATCATCTCATTATATGCGTTCGGTTATGCTGATAGTCATGTTTAATATATTACCTTCAAACATAAACAATATCATGGACTCATTCAGAGGCAGAATTCATTTTTACGCTTTACTTTCGTGAAGATATTGTAGCAATATAATCATTCCGCTCTATTTTCGTATTCTCAATTGAACTCGCACTATTTTTTCCAGAAGTTGAGCCCCCCCCTCCCTTCTCCCACCTTAAAAATTTTTGGGTGAGAGGCTACAAACTATACTAAAACTGAATTACAGACAATACTTTACGACTCAAAGTGAGTGACCTAGAACGTAGAGAAAAATCACTGGTGCAAAATTCAACGTAATGATGATAAAATGAAGGTAGGAAAATGGATGTGCTAGAAAGTTTTACATACATACACACAGTTAGCTCCGTGTAGAAGATATTTCTTCACATTTTTCTCACCTTGGCTTCCTTGAATTCACGAAACTGTAAAGCCATGAACGGGTTAACCCCCTATAATCACGGAGTCCCAGGTTCGATTCCTGGTGGAGACATAACTGCCTAGTGGTTCGGATCCCACTTTCAACTGTAGGTCCCACTTCGGGTAGCCTTTTTGAGCATGAAATGGAATTAAAACAAAATTGGAACACGGTAACCCATCACAACACACGCGCAGAGAGCGTTGAACTTAATGACTGACAACTACATCGAACTTTCAGCGAAGCTGGAATAAGGTCTATTTGCCATGCCAAATAGTGTGAATTTTCAGTCTCGTGGTGCTTTCTATACGAAGTGCAAGCAAGTTATCTAAAAAAATTCAAATGTGAGGGTGAATCAAGCTATGTTTCATTCAATAAGACTCTTCACTTCAAACACATTTTGCTTTATAGCTGTCGATTTCGAATGGGCATCTAAGACTGGTTGCTTAGCGGACCGGATTTGGAAAAAATCACGGACTGTCATAGTTCCAATCACACTACAGACATAGCAAAAATTGATCGCCTGAAGATGAGAGAAGAGGTGATCTCTTGATATGTCTCGAAATATATAGATAGAATATATAGTCAATCAAAAAGAAAAACAATGGATAATGTCCAATTAAGTATAGAAACGCTGTTCATTCACAGAGCAGAAGGGTTATTTTGACAAAATTCTGTTTCCCGGCTGGCTGCTTCGGAGAAGAGGGCTTTGTGAAGTTGCCGCTTCTTGCCCAAGCGGTAGACCTAATTCGTTGTTTGGCCACGAGTTCCTTCGTAGGTAAACGCGGAAACAGAGGATCACTGCCATAAAGGTGGTTCCCGCGCCGGCTGAAAGAGCGACGGGAAATTAAAGAACCATTGTCACTAACTTCAGACAGACATCTAATCATTTCCTTAGATTTCGAAGCTGATCCGAAGGGACAACAAATACCAAAAAAACGACATGAATTAAATGATCGATTGGTCCGTCCTTCTGTTGATGGATGGCAATTCATACTAACAATAATAATCGTAAGCTTATCATTAAAGAGTCAACAATCAAAGCTAATACGCATCTATTGATCAGAAATTACTAGAGGGTTAAAGTTGTTTTTGTACCTCTTGTTATTTTTAGGCGCTCTTCTGCCACTTTCGGCTAATGAGGATGAGTGACGATTAGATTAAATTGACACCATGATACCAATACTGAAGCCGTGACTCGAACCGGAAATTTCGTGGTATCGGAAGTGGACCATTTAATGCGCTTGGCCACCAAAGAGAACCTTTTCTGCGGCCAAGCGCGGTTAGTGATGGACTAACGATTCAGACACCGAATGTTCCGGGTTCGAGTCCCTTCACAATCTAAGACATAACACTTTATCACAACTTCATTCCCCTCCCCTCCACCTCAAATTTAATACTAAATCTTCCCAACAAAATTTCCATGCCAATTTTAGACTTCCTGTTGATATTGCTCCCTCCAAAAAAGCAATCTAAGACGTATTAGTAATACACAAGAGTTGGGATTCCCTGCCCCCAAAATAACTATCAATCCAGCTACCTGAAAATCCCACTAACTTCATTAATCGCCCACCATAATTTCCCTATCAATCTAAGGCCTAATATGTAAGAGTTGGATATCGCCCCCCACCAATATTACTTATTACCCGTAACAATTCCCCTGACAATCTACAAATTACTATTTGTATAACAGCAATGGCTAATTAGTAGTGTAATTGAGGATACAACCAGGACGAGAAAGTATGAACCCCCCTCAGGCAGATTTGCCTACACTTAAAACTTGCTCAACATGCCCATATGAGCTTTTTGCTCAAGTGTGGAACCCCGTCTAATCCAAGATTTTTGTAAAAATGCCCTCGGGAAGTTCCTGAGAAAGTATGACCTCCCTCAGATTGATTTGCCTACACTTATAAAAGGCACTTCTGTGAGATTGTTGTCCATAAACCTGTCAAAAATATACCCCTCTTGATATTTTTTTTGGCTACACTTAAAACTAGGCCAAACGTATTAACACACACACACACACACACACACACACACACACACAAACACACACACACACACATATTTACTTCCGGTTTAAGTTCAATTGGGCACCAGGCTCAACTTGTATATCTAGTATTAAGATAATGTAATTGTTCTAGAATTGCTCTGTGACTCTCTCATTTCTTACATCATAAACATATGATTTTTCCCTTATGAGAATAACACTACATATGGTGTCATCGGGGAGTGTATCGTGGAATTCACAGATAATTTTAATGTTTGTCCTGTCATTAACCACAACTTGTTTCCTTTTTGAAGTGTTGATGACAAACATGGACCTCTGAGCTATGAATTCATCTGGTGTGTAATACATGTCAGTATTGCCAGTAGTAACCCTTTTGTATGCGTAAATGCTTCATATAATTTAAGGAAATCATCCTTAGACATGTCTAAATTATAATTTTCTCTAGGAAATACCTCATTTCTGCCATTTTTAAGATAAATGTTCTTGATGTTGCAGTTATCAAATCTACTTGAATTTTTTTCCTGATTATTATGTCTTCCAGTCTGAAACAATACCACCACAAAATACGGCATGTCGTATTGTATACTGGAGAATGAATTTGTAGCATCAAACTCATAATAAGTACCAGCGGCAGGCTTCTGTACACATTGATATGTATAAAATTGTAAAGGAATCTGTGGATTTTTTATTATATCTGCTTTGTATTTAAGAGCATAACTGGCTTCATATTCAACAACCGGGATTCTTAGCTCCATAGTCTGAATAATGCATTTGCCTTCATCAGGTAGGGTATTGGGCAGAGCTTCCCCTGTAGAGTTTAATGTACTGTACCTCATCAAAGCATTATTATCATTGGCAGCTCTTCTAAATGTGATTCTTAAACCACCCTTCCACATAATATCTTTGTAATCTGAAAAGAATCCTGGCAACAGGCGCATAGGGAACAGCACTGTGTGGTTCTTAGATATAATTTTATCACCAGCCTCAAATCCACCTATTTTGTAGTAAGAAGCCTCGGTTTTGGATAATTTTAGTGTGGCCAAAGCTGTAGAGGTAATGACGGGATAATCCACTCTGTTTATAACAACACCATGCTTTCTGATCTCAATTTCAGAGAACAGATGCGGCACAAAATTGTCTACCAATCTTATATTTGAATTTGCCGGATAATCTGTTCCATCGAGCTTTACAACATCAAATTTGATGTATAGATCTGCTCTGTGGGGGTGTATAAAGCCATCCCCTACATCAAGATCAACCTCAATCTCTGTGTTGGGTTGATTTAAATTTGCAAATGTCCTCCTGTTTGGGGGGAATGATTGTAGCTCATAACTCTCAATATTTTCCATTTTTTTGTATGTATTTTTATTTAAATATTAATCTCTATGATAGCAGTTGTTGTGGCTCCAGCAAAATCAACTATTTCTTCTTTTTCATTAGTGACCATCAATTCAATATAATCTATTCTATTATGGCACACAGGAAAATATAATGTTGGGGATGGAGTGTAGATGATTGGCTCCATAAATTCAGAATTAGGTTTGAATGTTGCAATTATGCCAGTTTGTTTGTGAGTGCCTATGCCATTTGATTTGGTGATCATACCCTCGGCCACATTACAGTGAATATTTAGAGTCTCTATGGCTAAGAATTTAGGTATATTAATAGCAGTGTGTTTGATGGCTGGTTCAAGTTTTGTGTTGTTCTCAAATCCTAACAGCTCTCCTATAGTACCCAGATCCACTGTTTCTGTAGCAGATACAATCTCTGCTCTGTGAGTGACAGAATTTTGAGTTAATACTATACCTCTGGGTAATTGAGCATTTAGAGTAGACAGATTATATTGCCCTGGAGTGATGACAATTTTTTGATCCCCAACTGCGATTTTGTTGTTGTGGTGTGTAATATTAGGGATCAAGTACATGCCATAAAATGCTCTGAGAGCTATTGTTTTGGGATACACTATATCATCATGTAATTTGAGTTTCAATATTGAATTTTGGCTGGTGAGATGGAATACCCCCATGATGTTTTAAATACCACAAGGCTTTTTGAAAATTTTCAATTGATGGTTTATTTATTTGAGACATATATCTAAGAACAGATAAACACAAATGTCCACAATTAACATCTTTGAAATTTTGAACACGGGCATTATTGTAATAAAGATTAGCTGATTTTAAATATTTTATTAAATTTTCAGGTGGAACACCTCCAAATGAATCAAACACAAATGCCTCATTGTTTAAATATTTAAGATAACAAATCCAGTGAGTGCCCTGATTTTTGTACTTATCCAAATTAACAATGCCACACTCTTTGTTGAGTGGTTGTTCTGGTAAAGAATCAGACATGTACACACCTCTAAAATGTTTGATGCCCAGTGGCTTGATTAAAGCTTCAATATCTTGGTTTGTAAGCGGCTCTTGTTTTTTTTAAACTTATTCATGGCTCTCTTAACACCTTTGCCTTGTTTCTCCATGGCCAGGTTATGGCGCTTCAATTCATCTAATTCTGCCTTATTCTTCTTGGCATCTATTACTGTTTTTGCTATGGCAGCTGATCCCCCAGCCAAGCTCCCAACAGCCCCAAGTGCTGCTAAGATGGCCGGGATAGTAAATATGAAACCCCCCACATGTGATTTTTTCCTGGATTGTTGTAATTTTTTTAATTGGGGGGTACTAAGCAACAATTTCATACCATGACCCTTGGCAAGACAAGAGCTTTTTTTTCTTGCGCTGCTTTTTGGTTAAAAGACTATCAATAGTTTTAAGAGATTTAAGACCTGCATAAGGTATTTGATACATAACACCCTTGGCCTTCATTATAGGTTTATTATATACATATTCACAGCCCCCACCCCAGTTTTTGCTTGGTGTTCATAGCTATGGTGGTTCCCAATGCTGCTATTTTTTCACTCAAAGAAACATCTTTGCTTACAAATCTACCAAATGCAGCCTCTTCTAATTTCTTGTCTGCAACATTTCTCTTGTCAAGATCAGAATGTGTGTTGTATGCTATGTCATGGTCTCTACAAGCAGCATCTAGGGGATTAACACCAGGATCACCTCTGTTTAATCTATGGTCCAATTTTGTGCCTGGACCACAATATTGATAGCCTGGAATGTGTAATTCAAATGGCAGCTTGTTTATAATGTCATTAACCAACCCCCGACCCTCAGAAATATTCCAAAATTTAGGTGGTAGAGTATTAATAATTTTTATAAGATATCCAATCCCCTTAGTATCATTCACTATAAAATTAGACAATTTTGTGCTTATCATGTCCATAATTCCAACCTTTTCATTGTAAAAATTGTGGTTGCCAGCATTTTCCTCCCCAGCTATCACCAATAACCTATCTACAAGTTTCCTGACATCATCAACCCACACAAATTCTTTAGGCAGGGTGTTGTATTGTTTGATTCCACTGCCAGTCTTAATTTGTGACCATATGGGCTTGATTAAATTGTTGTATTTTGCTCCACTGCTAGACTTGACTCTTTTTGTGTGGGATCATTGTTCTGGTATAGAGCATCTGATTTTATTAATATTTCTTTGTAATGTTCATAATCTTGATCTGTATAGCTGCCAGGCCTTTTCCTAGTCATCAGTTCCCACAATCCAGGTGTGCCAAGCTACTTAACAAAAGCACCTCTTTCTCCAAGATGAGATTCTGAATATACAATGAGATCATCTCCCATAAATGTTACTCTGAAATTGCCAATTCTATGTATGATGCTACCATCACGCTCTGTGTCAGCATATAAGCCAAAGACCTCATCTTTGTTGTCTTTAGGTGTGCTTAAATATTTTTGAGCAAGAAGACCCAATTCAATAGGATCCAGAGTAGCTTCAATTCTTCGAGGAGCAACAGTACTAGGTGTATGAATACTGGAAAGTGGGGTGATTGGATAATCCAATATGTTCCTTGCAGCTACAGGTACAAGCTCTGTGATCAAATTTTGGTTTTGCTCTGTAACAGTTTTGATATTTTTACCTAATTCACTAATAGCATCAATAATAGGCTGTTCTGTTTGTTTGTGTTGTTCATAAATTCCTCGGTTCTGTGATTTCCATCCCTTAAATCTTTTTACAAGATAATCTCTTAATTTAAGATCATCAATGATTGGCCTTTTCATGGTTATTTATATATGTTTCAATGTCTAGAAAATTGTTGATTTTATTTCTGTATTTGCCACTATTGGGTGTTCTTGTCATATCAATTGTGACAAACCCATAACTGCCTTGATTCCAGCACCTACTGCAAAACTTGGAAAAATCATTGTAGCTCAAGTCCCCACCTACATATTCATCATGTATGTGTTTGAGGTTGGTATGATCTTGATGAAACACACATATAAAATTGCTGTTGTCTCGGATCAGCTGCTTTGGTATTTTTGAAAAAGTCTGTGCAAGGTAGAAGCAATCAATGTTTTTGTGTCGGCCCTGTGTAAAGAAATTTCTAACCTTGTTTTGATTATCCAGTATAATGTCATCAAACACAACAACAGAATTATCGAGACATTCATGAAGTGGCTTAACATCTGGTTCAAAAGTGGCAATATCCAATACATCATATAGTTTCATCAGCTGTTGATATTTTAATTGTTCCAAGCTCTTAGAGAAGACATACAAGTGCCTGTTTTTCCAATCTAACCAGTTGGGTGCCAATAAAAAATTATCAATCATTAGTGTTTTTTACCACAAGCCGATGGCCCAACAATAAGACAGCACTTGTTGTAGGCTGGTATCTAGGATAATAAACAGTCCTGATCAATTTTTGCTCATCAGATGAAGTTACTTCAGAGGGTTTCATGTTGATTGTGGAATGGACCGAGTTGTTATATTTATGTAGAAGTTCTGGAAGAATATTAAGCCATTTATAATTACCTTGAAGTGTAAATTGTTTATACATAAGATTTTTTAGGGATTTGTTGAATCTCTCTACAATTGAGGCTTTGAGGTCACTGTAACTCGAGTAATGTTTTATTGACTGGCTTTTAATAAATTGTTGGAACACAGAATTATAAAATTCTTTGCCATTATCTGTTTGCAAATAGCGCGGTGGTCTTCCACTCTGATTGATGATTGTCCTGATGGCTTCTGTAACACATTTTCCAGTCTTGGATTTGAGTGGCACAGCCCAGGCAAATTTTGAAAATGTGTCTATTACAGTGAGTAGATACTTGTAGCCCTTGTTGATTTTGTCTAAGTTTTTCAGCTGTCCACTTGCCATCTGAATCAAGTCGCTCTGCCATAAATCATCTATGCCTATTGTGACTACTGGCAGTCTCTTATAATTATGTCCGGCTTGTCTGTGTAATTCATTAACAATAATTTGTCTAGACATAATATGAAAACAAGAATATTGCAACTATAGGGTGTTCAGCAGTTGATACTACAAGATTTTCTAAATATAATTTTTTCCCCTATTTGTATTTTAAATTCCAGAGAGCCATCATCTTCAGCATAGGCTGTTTCTAATGTATTGGGGTCTGTAAAATCCTCTAACTCTACACTGGTGATTTTTGGTTTGTTGTCAGCATTTGTTATTGATAAGGTGGGGTAGTGGTGTGCCTGTGGTTGAAGCCAATATTTGATCTTGATTGGTCTCAGTGTGCCCCCAACAAAAAATTGGTAATAAAATTGTGCAGGGGACAGCATATATATTTTGCCACCTGGTGTAAATGGTGAATCATATTCTTTGTTGGTGATGCTGTACAATTCAAGAATTACTGTATGTTTTGGATTCTCAATTATGCCTGTTATTTCTTTTTCTGCTGTAAGCAATCTGCTTGTTACAGATTCAAGGTGCTCTTTGATGGTTCTAACAACATCATCATGGCCTGGCTTGATTTTTATGTCCACAACAAGTTTCTTGTATTGTTGCACAATCTCTTGAAGCTGGGTGGCAAAAACAGACAGAGCATTTGCTTGATTGGATTCCATGGTCCCTAGCTGTTGCTTGATATTAGCTACAATTTGTTGCAAATTTTCAATAACTGCCAATTTTGAATTTTGAGCAGTAAGATCATGGACCTGTCTTCTGATATCCTCAAACAGGGCATGCAGTTCATTAATATGTTGATTAGTTGGTAGAGTGGCCACTGTCTGAGTAAGTTGTTTGATCTCTGTCTGGATATTCTTGATATCTTCTGATTTCAATATGCGATTCACTGCCCTCTTTATATTTTTAAGTTCCTGTGATGTAGGGAGATTTGATACAGTATTTTGCAAAGATTCAAGTGCCAATTTCACATTATTTAATTCAGAAGCATCAGCCACATTTTGCATAGCATTTTGGAGCAGGGCTATATCTGCCTGAGTGGGTGTTGATTGTTGTAAAATTTCAAGTTTTGTTTGGATATCATCGATCAAGTGATGAAAATGAGATAGTTCAGATTCAGTGTTGAGGTTTTCAAGCTTTGTGATCTGTTGCTGGACACTGACAAGTGTGTCTACAATACCAGGCAGGCGGGATTCTTGTACATTTGTCAAATCACTTTGCACTGCTGCTATTGTACCCTCAAGATGGGTTATGGTACTTTGAATTTTTCCAAAATCTTCATATGTTTCAAGTTGCAGCTTGATGTTTGCAACACTCCGAGTTATTGCACTCAAAGCATCAGAAGATGGCAAGTTGTTCATAAAATTTTCAAGTGTCTCAATTTTTTCTTTAACCTCGGCTATGGCATTGTTCAAGGCGTCCAGATTAGGTATCTGGAGTGATTGAATCTGTTCCTTTAGAGTGGAAATCACTAGATCAAAATCTTCTTGTGATTTTATGCTTTTGACAATTGTTTGGAGCTGTGCCTGGACATTATTTATCTGCTCTTCCAATTGCTGTTTCAATTGCTCAGAGTTGGTGGCCTGGGTCTTAAATTTGGCTTGAAGAGCTGCTACAGCTTCTTCTAAACTTTGAAAATTATCCAATGTTGCCAGATCAGTATATTTCTGAAGCAATAATTTGAGTTCAGAATCAATTTTAAGAAGAAGGTCCATGCATTGTGATTGCAGATTTGTAATTTCTAATTGAAGACTGAGTGTGTTTTGTAAAGCTTGTAAATCACTTCTTAATTTCTTGACTCTGACATCAAGCATCAGAATCTCATCACTGTGATCTTCATGTCTTGTATGGCCAAATATATCATTAGGCATTTTGTTTTAGTGGTTATTTATTATTGAATATCTGATTCTTAATTGTATAAAAAAAGGTATAAGCTTGTCATAAGATCCAGGGACCTCAATATATAAGCAGTCACCAGCAGAAACAGTATAAACAGCGCCAGAAACCATGTTTGAGTGCTTAATTCTATAAATATTTCTCCCCACTGAAATCTTGACATTACCTTCAGGGGTTGTAATAAATTGCAATTGACCACCTACAGGTAATTGGTAATGATTTAAATTATTGTTAAATATGTACAATGTTTTACCAGTTTCATCATCAACATCTGTAAGTATGCTGTTCAGATGAATAATTAACAAAGCACTTAGTTTAGATATCATATCAGAAGAGGGTTGTGGTGTTGGCAGCTCCATAATAGCCTGTTTTTTTAACCCAAATAAGTTCATAGGCATGTTTATTTATTTCAAATCATGCTCTGTAATTGGGCATTGATTGTATTTTTCAAATCACAATGCCCCCATGGTAGGGTATGTATGCCACATGATAAAATATATCTCTTATCATCATGTGGGTCCAGAGCAACTTTTCGTACAATATTGCTAGTCAATAAGTGATCCACACTCTGAATTCTATTTTCTGATGTTCTGATTGTGCTACATGATTTGAGAAAATTTTTTTAATCCTCAAATTCAAGCTCTTTGTCAACAATTACTCTGCCAATGCCCTTGGCCTTTTTGGCAACAGCGCCACTACATGTTTCAAAACTGTACATCTTGGCCCTTAACCCAGCAAATGCCACAATAACATCACCAAGTGTCTCATCTTTTAACTTGCCAGGCACCTTTTTGTTGTGGGGTTTAATTTTTGAATGTTCAGTGGTATCAAAATATTTAAACAATTCAGGCTGTGCAATATCTTGATAAACATCTTCTGTTTGAATATCAAGAACAAAACTATCTGTGTCCATGTACATCAATTTTACACTATCACCATAAAAAGGTTTCAGCACATCATAATACAATTTTAACATGTGTAATTTGGCCAATTCCAATATCACAGCCCCTACATAAATAGGTTTATCAAACTTAATGTTTGTTTTTTTCATGTTGAAAAGTGCCATATTTTCATCATAAATTCTTCTGTAATTGAAGTTGGGCTTTGGAATCAATTTTTTGCTCCGGCTGGGGTCAGTAATTATTTTAACATCAATATGTTTTCTGACATTTTCAATTGTTTTGCCATACACTGAATTGACCATCAATTTAAACAAGGTCTTATCAAATTGGCTCATTGCAGATGTTCGAAGCTCTGTGTTTGTATCAATATATGGCTTCAACCATCTTGAGTGCCTGAACCTCAAAACTTTTCCAACTTTGGTCACTTGAACACCATGTTTCATCAGGAACTGGAGGTTTTTGTAATATAAGGCATAATCCTGTTTCGGCTCCAGAGTCATCATCAATTTCTTTTGTTTAGAGCCAGGTGAGCACTCAACCTCGGGAATTGGGGGCAGATCAGAAAATGTGTTGTGTAAATCATCAGGAATTGTCAGATCAACCTCTAAGAACAGGCCATAGTTACTGTCATCAAAGTCCATAAGATCTTCAATATTGAAATTTTCAACCCACTCAAGCCCTGCATATGGCAGTTTTTTCATCATGGCATAACCATAGAGGCTGTTTGCATCCACATACAGTATATAATTTGATGGCAGTGCTGGATCATAATCAGGAATATACTTGTTATTTGCTCTGCCATATCTCTGAGAACATTGCACCATGCCTCCTCTTATACATTGTTCCATAAACAGATACATGTCCTGATCCTGGATCAGATCCAATTGCATTTTAGTGTTCAAAAACATTGAAGACCATGCTAGGCCCGGAGCACTGTAAAAGTACATTGGATCCAGCTTATAATTTTGCATGGAAGATTTTCTGAATGCCTGCAGTATATCAGCTAAGAGAGTCACATCAAGTTTTAAATAAGCCTTGTGATAATCACCAAATGTCTGGCATTTAAAATTGTTCCACATCAACTGGGCATGGTGATAATCTTCATCAGTGATTCCAGATCCTCTGATTTTGCTGTAAAACTCTTGTTGTGGTGGCAGAGAACACTCATCAAATTTAGAAAAATCTGTAACATAATCATATGGATATACACCCTTTCGCCTAATTAATTTCAGGTCCTGATTTGGAAACAAAGCACATGTAATTTTGAATTGATCATCAGATAATTGAGTGGCCAGTGTAGCCAGGCTAGCCGATAAAATTCTGAATGAATCAAGAAATCTTAAGTGAATAGGAACACCATTAACTTTAATTATTTTGCTAATAGCTATATATTTCTCATCATTTTCAGCTAAAATATTTAAATTCTGCTTGTCAAACTCCTCGTACCTGATCAAATGATGAAAATCATAATTGGATGCACCGTGGCAAAATATAGGGACAAATTTTGGTCTCTGGATCTTAATATTACAGCTATTACACAGGGCCATTAAGAATTTACCATCTGTATGGGAATGGTGTTTCACCTTGATATTTCTATCTGAAAATTCAGAATCACATACCGGGCATTTTTCTGCATTGTTGAAATCTTCAATCTGCTTCTCTGTTAAAGGCAACATGGGTTTTGATTTTAAAAAGATATTAGATGCTATGTCATGGCACTCATTTTCTATTCTATGTGCAAATTCTTTGATGGCATCTGCTCCCATGTATAAATATTCTTTACTAACAACCCCATCCTGTACAACCACATAATAAAAACTAGAAGGTTCATGTAGCTGGTACGATGTAATTGAAGATTCATCAGGGTCTGGGCTGCAGAATGCAAGGGGTTTGAGATTTGATTCAAAATCACAGACTATATATGCTGGGTGTTCCAACAAGGCTTCAAACTTTTTGAATTTTGCATTTTCACTTGGCATTGGCATCACCATATGAACAGGTTTATGGTTGCCACAGTATTTCAGATGCTCAATTAACTTGTTTTTAGCAATTTCTGCATTTTCTTCCCGAACCCTTTTCACCATTTTTTGGCCATCAAATACAGACAAACATCTTCTGCACAACTTGAATATTTTATGAGTTTTGTCTAGTTGTGTTCTGACTTAAGCTTCAAGATTATGTATCAGAGTGTAATGATATGTGCCATCCCCTTCAATTAAGAGCAGATCAATCGGAACAGCAGAATCATCATCAAATGTACTGATTCTGAGAGGATCTATCAAGCAATTGCCACGGCCAGTAGAACAAGTAAATACATTAATAGATAATTGTTTGCCATTGATATCCCGGGCCTTTTTTTCAAATTTATCAATATTCTGAACAGACATTGGATATTCTAAACCCTCCATTGCCTCATCGAAATTGTGTTCATGCTGTTTATAATAACTTATTCGCTCAGGATGCCTTGAAACTGGATACAAAGCAGCTAAAATACACCACAAAAAGCATTTCTCATCATTATTTTTTATATTAACCACGGCTGTTTTGTTTTTGATATTGGCAGGTAATGGCAGATATGTAGATCCTTGTAATGGGCTGAATTCAGAAATATTAATATATAACTTGTGTGGAGATCCGCATAGGCTCCATCCAGACTCTTTTGCTGCAAATTCAGAGTGTTTAATATTCAATTGATCTATCAAACTGCTTATTATTTTGTCTGAATTTGCATTTGAATATACCGGTACAGTTTCTGTTATGTGGGGCTGTGTAAATTTTGTGCCATTTGGCTTCTTATATTGTGTAAACAATTTGAGGGACAGCTTATAAGAGCCATTTTGTGCATTTAGAATTGCCTGCACATCAGAATTTATACTCTTCAAAAAATTCTTAATGTCACATCTTGGCTCTGATACAAACCGGTGATCCCTTAATTGGCCATTAAAACTGCTATGGATGGGTTCATAGCGTGGCTGCTTTGCTGGTCCAGCATTAAGAGGTGTTTCATGCTTCCTTTTCAGACCAGATGTAGATGGTTGTGGGGGCAATGTTGATGACTGTGCAGAACAATTACCTTTATGTTTATATGTGAAATATTCCAGATTATATTTTCTATGGCATTTAGGGCATATTTTTGTGGGAGTTCTGCATTTGTCTGGATTACAAATCTTTTGATGCTTAGCCGAATTGGGGCTAGATATATTCTTTTTGCATTGATTACAATATTTTTGATTTGGCATTTTTGTTGTTGTTTATTATATACAATTTCTTGGGATTCAAATCAAAATTCTATGCTTAATAAAAAATATCAGTTGGGTTCAGCAGTGTGATTTGTATATTTAGTGTATGTGTGTATGTATGTATGTGTGTTAATATTTTTGGCTTTGGTATTTATATAAAATTTCTTGGGGCTCAAATCAAAACTCTATACTTAATAAACCTATGACAGGTTGTCAAAAATTCTGTCTATTAAATCAAATAGATTTGTAATTCAATTTATATAAATTTGCAATATTTTTGTGTTTAAAAAAATATGAGCAGCACTGCAACAACACACCCTTACTCTTCAACAACTCTCACAATACTGGCTGATATGCAATGCAAAATCTCTTTATATAGCCTAAGCACAGACCGCATTGAAAACATCTGAAACAATAGGCCAATCAGAATATAACACATCATTACATTATGTCATAAGCAACCAATCAGAAAACAACACATGTATAATAATTTGTTGCAAAACATGATGCAATATAAATAAACCAGAAATAGGCCACAAGTGGACCGGAAGTAGGCAAACCGGAAGTGGACCGGAAGTGAACCGGAAGTGGACCGGAAGTGGACCGGAAGTAAACCGGAAGTGGACCGGAAGTGGACCTGAAGTGAACCGGAAATAAATATGTGTGTGTGTGTGTGTGTGTGTGTTAATACGTTTGGCCTAGTTTTAAGTGTAGCCAAAAAAAATATCAAGAGGGGCATATTTTTGACAGGTTTATGGACAACAATCTCACAGAAGTGCCTTTTATAAGTGTAGGCAAATAAATCTGAGGGGGGTCATACTTTCTCAGGAAATTCCCGAGGGCATTTTTACAAAAATTTTGGATTAGACGGGGTTCCACACTTGAGCAAAAAGCTCATATGGGCATGTTGAGCAAGTTTTAAGTGTAGGCAAATCTGCATGAGGGGGGTTCATACTTTCTCGTCCTGGTTGTATCCTCAATTACACTACTCTAATTGATAACGTAATTAAACTTGTTCCCTGTTTACTCAGTCAAATTTCCATCACAGTCTGCGCCATAATGCCCCTCCCCCTGGGCACCACTGTTTTAGAACTGTGACAACGTGATAGGTGTAATGTAACTAATAGTTAAGTGTTAGGAATGGGTGCATGTGTGCTGCGCATTTGAATTTCATGTGAATCATATCTGTCAATAATGTGAATATTAATATTATAGAATATAATATAATGGTGCAGGTGTGTGAAAAAGTAACCATGAGCACCAACGTATCAATAAAAAAGAATAGGAAACATAAGTTGCATATGGAGATGTGTGTAATTAGTTTTGTTCTGGGATTTAGCAAAGAACATCGGTTAAACCGTGCGGGGTTTCAATACTGTGTCCACCCGCCGTTGGATTCAAGCACTGCATCTAGTCGACGAGGCAAGGATTTCACGAGCAGATGTTTGGTCTTCTCCTTAAACTCTCCCAAACATCAAACACGTGAAAATGTTTTCGATTGGGAGACTTGGCTGGCCAATCTACTCTTGAAATTCCTGGGTGCTGATTAAACCAGGTGGTGTTCGCTTTCGATGTATGGACGCTGCTGTTGTCTTGATCGAAAGTCACGTGTGAAATCTCATCTTCAAGGTGTCTCTCTCGCACGCTGGGAAGCGTGTGGTTTTCCAGCACTGCGATTTATTCCTTCGAATTCATTCTCGAGGACACTTCCACCAATCCACCTACTCCAGACGAACTGATCCATCCCCACACCGCCACGGATATCCTGCCACTCCTAGCATGGGTAGAAATGTTCTCGGGGCCGTAGCAAGTGTTGTTGCGCCTCCAAACATAAACCTGACCATTTTCGTCAGACGAAAATACTTTTTTGTTGCTCAAAATTACGTTCTGCCAAAATTCTTGAGGAGCTGGTAAATATTGTAAAGAAAACTGATCCGTGCTTCGTGATGGAAATGCATCATTGCTTCTTTCTTTGCCGCTCGACGGTGCCGAACTGTTGCAGCATGGCACTCCAGTTTCAACTCTTGGCGAATCTTCGTTGTAGCCATGAAGGGATTGCCCTCGCTCATCTCAATGATGCCTGCATCTTCTTCCCTGGTTGCCTTCCTCGGCCGGCCTTTGTTGGGTCTTCACTTCATTCCTTGGTCCCCTTTTTCCTCGTAACACCGAATCCAACACCTGACCCATGAATCGTCCACACAAGGGTCGTAGCCATCTGTAGTGCAGCAGATCCGCCGCACAAGAACATGCGGACTATCTTCTCTCTTGTAAATTCCGAAAGTAAGGCATGATGAAATGATATCGTAAAGGAACATTCGGACCGAAGGGACATGCTGCACGTGGCACATGCCTCTTGAAAACACCTTATCAATGGTGCATGTAGAGTTTCACGCCCATTCCGGTGCAGAAAGTTTCATTTTATTAGTTTCGTTGCAAGTGGCATGCTCAAGGCATAGATACGAGTAAAACTGCTGCAGGATCTCCAACGAAGCACCCACCGGGGCTCGAATTAAAGCCAAAGCGTGGTGGCAAAAGGCAACCGTGAAGTTACTGCATCTGAGATTTACGTCAAGCAGGGCCTGCGTGGTGTGTGCAAAGAAACTCACGCTTGCTTTAGGAAATAAGGATACTATTGAATCAATGCAATATAAAAGAGTATATACCGTAAAATATACATTATTATTGACTCGTGCATTCCCTGAAAAAAATGCATTGTTTTCTCGCACATTTCTGCCCGCAATGAATATAAATGTATAATCTATTAAATTAAGCAGGTGCATGCAGATTTAAAAATATTGATAAGATAATTCAATTGAATTGAATTGAATTGTTGTTTTTTTAAGTCCACTTTGTGCACAGAAAGGCTAATTGGGACTGGACCTACAGTTTATAGTGGGTTCCGAACCACTATGTTCCTCCACCAGGTATCGAACCCGGGACCCCTTGATTAAAGGTGACGACTCTACGATTGCGCCATAGGGGAGGCCCTAGTCCTCTTACGGAGATAATTCGTTCGGAGCAATAGAAATGCCCTATCAAAACAATTGGGGAATATTATTTTCAATATGGATATTCTTGGAAAATATGTTTCTAACAACAGTTTACCTAAATAGTGGGGACTTGGGGTGAGAGAGAGGGACGGAGTTGGAAGAGAGAGAGAGAGAAAGGGAAAGCACACAATTTTCTGTTCAGTGCGAACCTTTGGGATTGCTTTTTCCTAGCGCACCAAAAACACAATACGTATAACCCAAAAACAACCCAAACCTTCAATGGCAAAATTGTGAGTCAATCACTCAACTGGAATAAAAAGTACGGATTTAAATCTAGGCCAGAAGATATTTATTGCGCTACCATGTGCCAAAAAAATCCACTTTGCCCGCGAGAATTGTCATGCCTGAGTGATATGTAGTTTACGTTAGTTGTGAGAGTTGCTTCAATTCCATTGCCTGCCAAGAATAATGATAGCGCTGAAAGCATAAAATACAGAAATGTGCATGTTTGGCGAGCTATGAGAAAAGCAGATCCTTGTGTTTTCTTTTCAAAATTTACTAATTTTATGTCAACTTTTACATGTAGCCAATGGCGACAGAGGATGAATGATGCTTCAGGGAAATTGATGAAGATTGAAGAAACAACGAAAAAGAAAAACTCATTATCAGAGGCTAGGACCCAAGAACCCTGGCTACGCAGCATGTTATGATATTTAAGTATATCACGGATTGCTGCTAAATCCATTCCTAGATATTTGTAATGAATGGACCCCCGCCCCCGCTACGAGAAAAAAAAGACTATAGGATGTGAAACATTCACAATGTAATTGCATTGCTTTACATCGCTCTTGGCTGTATTCCAAATGTAGTAAGAGATCAGCGATAAGTTAGATTATTTTTTTTGTGCCAAGGTATAAGTGTATTTGAGCGCAAGGGCTACCTATTTCATCATTTATAAAGAGTTAACTTCGTCGTTACACTAGCACCAGGCACACATGCATCAATTTCTATTTCGGTTATTTTACATCACTCTTCTGCCTCTTGAGTTAATCGCGATAATACGGATGAATTATCAATTTATAAAATTGTGACGGGGCAAACTCAGTGATACATTCATGCCTGACCAGAGTTCGAATCTGGAACATATGACCTCGCTTCGCTAGAAAGGCTGGCAGAAATGTATCGGAAAAGTGTAGGAGCACCAAGAACCGGTTTCACCCAGCACAGACAATGAAATCATTTACAGCGACTCGCTGTGGCAGTGTTGCTCGTCACCCCCTCCCCCTCACTCGCAGATAGCATAGCCTTCTCAGCACCCACATGCTGATGGAAGAGTGGAACCACAAGCAAAATAACCTGCGCAGACCCACGACTCCTGTGCACCGTACTCCCGCGAGGAGGGGCGGGGGAGAGTGGACCATGCTTCCTTATGGGCCGAACTGGAGGGAAGAAGGGAGATCTGCGCGGGTACTTTTCGTCCGAAGATTTTTTTTCGTTGTGGTCGATCTATACTTTTCGTTTCAGGCATATTCCGACTGGAAGGTTTCTGGCACCCCTCCGCCCCCCCCTTCCCACCATGGTTAATAAATGAGACCCTTGCATTTTCAAAACCCTTATCGCAAGAAAAAGCTGGCATCAATTTTACACCACCATACAATAAGCTTTACACGGTAAACATTTCCTAACATATTTTCTTGATTCGGACTAAGGGCAAATTAAAAATAGTCAAAGAATTAAATTACTGAAAATATGGAAAAGCGCGATACCGAAATCTGTAATGAGTGCGTAGGGAAAATCGAGAAAAGGAAAAAAAAAAAAGTATAAAAGTATTCGAATAACCAAATTAAGAGAGAAAGTTATCACGGCTCGAACAATGCAAATGAAAAAAAAAAACGGGAATACGAATTGAAATATACGACAATCGGAAGTAGGCTGAATGAAGCAAATTTTAATAAACGTGGAAAGAAAACATAACGAAAGTAGCGCTGGTTCGATTCGCGACGGAAGCTCATATTTGTTGTTCGAATCCCACTCTACACTGTATGTCCAGATGCATTTACACTTAAAACAAACTTCGTGGAACTTTTTCCAAATCAGATGTCGCCAAAAATTTAAAAACAAAAAGAATAACTCTGAAGGAAAAATGCCGAAAGCGCTATTGCACAATGAAAAAAAAAAAATCTTCACATATTCGTTCGGAAGTGGTAAAAGAATAATAAAAAACTCAAGCATAAATGTTAATAACACTTGTTATTATTACCAGAGACATTCTCAAAATAAACTTCTTGTCCGTTAAAATCAAATCAAGAGGAAAGCAAGATCTCCACCCGGTCGCGTGAATCTGTGGCTAGATTCAAGAGTTGGAAACACTACGCTTCTCGCGAGCTGCTATTCCTGGCGAAACTAGATGATATAAAATTCCGGGTTGCATAACCGTAAGGGGGGGGGGCGTTTCATTCGATTTCGAGTGTACCTAATAACGGTTTATACGAAACGTTATTCCTCTCGGTTCAATAGTTATCGGCTTTTAAAAATGTTAAGTGATACATTTGTTTACATCTCTCGCTGCCGCAATTACATCTTCACCCGTGACCAAGAGGTAGCTTCTGCAGGCCCGTACCCGTGGGAGGGGGGGAGGCAAGGGGGCAAACCTACAAAAATAACATGGATAATTTTTAAGATTTTACAAGAATTTAGATTTTCTTCTTGTATAAATGAATGGGTTGTCTGTGGAGAGAGGCGGACTCCAGAAGTCTGCGGTCTAGTATATTTAGTAATTTTAATTTTATAACCATTTGTGCGAGGCTACTAAATGTTCCAGTTTGGTCGGGACAGTTCACCATATTTACTCCCTGTTTTGACTTTTTTCCAACTGCAGTCTTGATGAGCAAATGTCCTCTTTTTGTGGTTAATTCGCATTCAGACATGTTTTTCATTACATGGATAATTCCATAGCTTTGACATTAAGGGTACGAATTGCCTTGGCGGAAGTGGGATAGCCCACCTTTCCACCAACGATCTTGCTCTATTAAAATCCCCCCCATTAAAGAGGGTAGGAGATTGTTTTATAACAACAAAGATAAGCAATTAGTTTGGACTTCAAACATACTTTACTAAGAATAACATCATAAACACATACAAAGAAGGAATAACAAAGAATGATGTCAGCCTGTGTGTTGATTGATTTGGTGTTTTAAGTCCACTTTATACACTGTAAGGCTAATCGGGTTTGGACCTACAGTTTAAAGTGGGATCCGAACCACTATGTGCCTCCAACGGGTATCGAACCCGGGACCCCTTGATTACAAGGCGACGACGCTACCACTGCGCCATCGAGGAATCCCTGTCAGCCTGTGTGTGAATGTTGCATGCATCTCTTGTTCTCTCTCTCTCTCTCTCTCTCTCTCTTTAGGGCTGGTAGTAGCATGGGGCTAAAATGTAATTCTACAGTCATAGATAAGATTTTAAAATTATATCAAATTGAAGAAGTAAGCAATGGAGCCGTAGCTGCGAAGGTGGTTATCATTGTCACCCTATAGGACCCTGGATCATAGAAATTAGACCGACCTGTTATTTCTCCTCCATTTCTCACCTCCTCTCGTCGGGAATAAAACATAGCACTTCCATCTTAATTTAATAGGAAACGAATGTCTTCTTAAAGTTTCTCATTTTTTGTCTCTCCACCTAGTTATCTTTAATTTGCAATCGATTTTGCAAATGTGAAGAATAACACACACTGCTGGTGTGGGATGCACAATCGACTGCCCTTTTATTAGCCACATTTCTTGAATGCTAAATTTTCTTTTCATCGGATTCAACGGAAGAGAGTAAGTACATAAAATTTCTACAATGTCTAAGTATGCCAGCTACTTCTATAGCGAGGGGGAGGTGCAAATTCGGTGCAGGGGGTGCGAGAATCATTCTCGTCCTCGGCGCTAAAATCTCTAGCTACAACTCTGATAAGGAAACATTTCCTTTCGAGAGACCATTAATAGATTTACACCATTATAAAAACATAACACAATTAAAGTATGAAAATTTAATTATCATTTTTAATAAAAAGCAATAATTTAATAATATATAACACTTATTAAAAACATTTCACATATCTTCTAATTTCTTGACATTTTGAACCAGTTGTGAAAGGAATTAGTTTGCTAGTTTATAAATTTAGGAAATTAATTTGTTTATATAGTATATGTTTATATATATATATATATATATATATATATATATATGAAAGTAAATTATTTAATTAATGAATTACTTATTTAATAATTGACATATATTTCATGACAATTTATATATATATATATATATATATATATATATAAAAAAAAGTGTTTCCCTGTGCATAGCACCACGCCATGAAGGCGTATAGGGGGTGTGGGGGTAACGCCCCACACTTTCTTGATCCGGTCGTGAGTGGGGGTGATGTGATCATATATATAATTATATATATATTATATATATGGGTGACTGGTAATTATATGTATTCCCTGAAAAGGGTTAAAGTAGAGACAATTTGCAATAAATTTGACCATACGATACCCCGTCCGAAAATTAGTAGTTTTCGAGATAATCGAATTTCTATTGTTTTTTTTTTTAAAAAAATGACAATTTTCCACTTAAAAAGATGAATTGAGAAAAAAACTGCTCATTGTATGGAACTTATTTCAGCGTTTTCTGATAGCTAACAAATAAGTGGTTCGTTGAAAAAAAAAGTTTTTCCCAGATAACAATCACATGTATGTAACGGGTGGGTCTAAACTTACTAGTGATGATATAAAAATGCACTCTTAGTTTACTTGGCAAAGTATTAATAAGAAAAATGGTATGACACGATGCGTACAAATTACTTAAATTACTTCCTTGTGTCATCAGCTATCCAATAAGGTACAAATATTACTAACATTCACATTTGTGTACAAGAAATAATACTTCATCATTGTTTCTACTTTAACCCCTTTCAGGGAATACATCTAATTACCAGTCACCCTGTATATATATATATATATATATATATATATATATATATATATATATATATATATATATATATACACACTGCTCAAAAGAATTAGGGGATAATGTGAGTTTAGACTTTGCATGGACAGCCAGACGATAGATATGTATGAAAACCAAGAATGCCAGTAAATGGGAGGCTAACATATGCCAAACAGGCAAGGCAAAGGCCACTTGTGAATCATGAAGGCAAAATTAGTGGTCAACAGCAACATGTTACATGGGACTCACCAACGATGGACTCTGATAGAACAATGAAGCCGCATGGAAATGGACCTATAATATGGTATGTGGTATCCAGCAACCGCCAAAACTGTTGCGCATTGCTGTGGCATAGAGAGAATCAGGTTATCCAACAGGTCTTGGGGGATTCTGTGCCACTCCTCGATGAGGACCTGTTCAAGCTCCTCAGGAGTCCGGAGAGGTGTTTGCAGACTTGCAATATGTCGCCCTAGTGCGTCCCACGCATGCTCAATAGGATTCAGGTCAGTCGTGCACGCTGACCAGTCCATCCGCTCGATACCTTCCTCGTCAAGCATGGTGTCCACCAGCTGTGCCCGATGAGGTCGAGCATTATCGTCCATAAATAGGAATGTGTCCCCTACCGCTGCAGCGTAAGGTACAACTGTGGGTCGCAAGATCTCATCACGGTATCGCACTGATCTCAGCGATCCATTCCGGACACTGTAGAGGTGTGTACGACCACCGATACTGATGCCGGCCCACACGAGAACTCCACCACCACCAAACGCATGTCGTTCTTGCACAAATTGTGGATTATTGCGTGATCCTCCTTCTCGCCACACAAACAGTCGTCGATTATCGGGATACGTGCTGAACCGAGACTCGTCACTGAACAAAACCGATTGCCATTGTTCATGGTTCCACGCACGATGTTCTTCAGCCCACTCTCTGCGGGCTCTCCGGTGAGGTGCAGTGGGGGGCACGTACACCATCGGTCGACGGGCATACAGGCCTACCTCGTGAAGGCGATTCCGTATTGTCTGCGTCGATACGCGTCTTTTTGTAGCCACGGTGAACTCACGTTGCAGTTCGGTAGCATTCATTCGGCGGTTCCGACGGGCTAGTAATGCCAAATGCCGGTCATGTTGGGGGGTTGCCCACGTCGTCTTCGTACTGTTCCGGTAACCTGGAAACGCCTCCACAGTCTACACATGACACTTTGCGACACTCCACACGCTGCTGCCACAACGTGCTGTGTTTGACCAGCTTCCAGTCGTCCAATTGCTCTCCAAGCAGTGAACTCGCGTAATTCGCGTTGCAGAGGCATCACGTAATCACCCTACAGCAGCGCTGCCTTGTTCCAAGTGAACAGGATGACACAGAGAGGGCAGTACTTCTGCCCATTCCGCTATAAGCTCAGGTCATGTGATGTGGAACGTCGGTAGCCCCCTGGTGCATATTCTTTTCAACCGACTTTTTTGATTACATAACACTACGATACGTACGTTGACCCACAGAGTAACGATTGTGCATGTTAGTGGCGAATTCCGTCAATATCGCATTATCCCCTAATTCTTTTGAGAAGTGTATAATAACCAAGATTTCAGGCTTGGCCCCCCCTCAAAAAAATCCTGGGTGTGGGCCTGAGCTTCTGATTGGTTATGCTACAGAAATAGGGCGGGTTCTATCCTTGAGAAATGCCATGGCATCTGAAAAGCCATAAAAAATTTCACTTTACACTGTAGAGTTTTGGTAATGGCACAAATGTTAACAAAAATGCCAAGGAAAATGATTTCGTCTCAAGCGGGCCTTACGCTGCAAGAGTGGGAAAACGTAGCATGAACAGTTGACGTGAGAGATAGTCACAAGCCACAAGAAATAAATATTACAATATTACTTTCGACGTAATGTCAAGTCTCCCTTAATGAATCACGTTTGACATAGATATTTACTTACTTTTAACGATAGATACCTAATATTTAGTTAATATGATCAGGCGATTGTAACAATGAATGTTTTATGCAGCATATTAACCGTCGACGGAGATAGTCACAAGCCACAGTGAATATAACCACAACACTATTTCATTATTACACCTACAGAAGGATAAGTTCCACCCTGAACTGCTAGTTGGCGGGTGCCAGGAATGTTCACTATCACTATAAGAACGATCTGACTCATAACTTCCGTCATTATTGTCTCCAAAATCCATGTTTGCTAAAGGTGCACGTTCAGCCGACGTAGCGGAGCTCTTGTGGCTAATGACTATATCACTACACAGATGACCACCTGGTGGAAAGGCCAAGACTAAAAGACTTCAGTCATGTATTATACTGCCATCCGATGGGAAATATTCAGAAATTTTAATTTTCTTATTCCATTATATATAGTAATGTTTCATACGTGTCAACTGTACTTGTGTTACGCGTTTAAAGATTGAAACATCAAATTTTAAAATAATATAAAGCTGAAAGTGAAAGACACTCCAAGGCTACGGTTTTTCCTTTAACGTTCCCTACCATAATACAGTGTTGCTTACTCTAAATCTTTGTCACTCAAGTACACAACCAGTATTGATGCATACATGGGTATATTTCTTACCAACCCAAAAAACAAAAAAAATAGCAAAATCACATTAACACTTCTGTGGCACATAAGATAAATGAACTGTGGTGTAGAGTTTGCAACTCTTGCAGGCAAACACGATTTTCAGCTAGCTACAGCCTTGCGTAAACTTACCGGACGAAACAAGGAAAAAAACTAATTCCACCATTGATAAATTGATTTGGTTCATTTTACTTTGCTTTTCTGTCACTTTTCGCTAATCGGGAAGATGAGGATGAGTGATGATTTGATGAAATTGATGAAGGGACACTCACAAAGAATACTCATGCCTAGGCCGGGATTCGAACCCGGTACTACTGGCGTCGTAGCGCTAACCACTTTGCTACCGAGGCCTAATCGATATTGTTGTGTTTTGCAGAGATAGACGGACACACCAGATATTCTTATGAATGGTAATTTCCGATAAGTACTGATATTGTACTTAAAGAATGCTTCTTAATGTGCTACTCATTCATTCTACCTTGACAACGAGATATGAATTTGAAGATTTCATTTTGGATTATTAATATCTGCGCTATCCATCCTCTTAATGTGCAAAATATGAAGGTAATACATTCACGTGGAGCTTCAGACGGGTAGCTGGTTCTAACCACTTCGCAACGAAGGTCGGCCTAGAAGTCCACGAGGGAGTTGGCTGCAAGAGACAAATGGCCAGGGAATCGCGTCCCTCTCTTGCGGAGTAACAGTGCAATCGAAAAGGAAGCGCCGAAACTTTGGGTGCAGATCTTGGAAACACCTTATGATTTCATAGAGCATTCAGAAAGTAACGAATACTGAAAATATTCTATCAGAAGTCGGGGAAAATCTATGCAAACGGAGCTTGCCCAGCTTCTCTTCAGTGCACGCAATTATTCCTTTTATTCGTAATAAAAATTCAATATTGAATTCAAAATATAATTCTTGGCCAGTAATCTTGTTCTCTGAAGGTATAATCACAAACATTACTATGAGTTAACACTTGAGATTGGAAACCAAGACAAAATGATAATTAATACCGAAAGAAAACTTAGTATAATAAAGTTACTTGTTTCACTGGTTGAAGCATTTTGACTCTCATCAAGCCACACATTTACTTGAGCTTTGTTTCTGCTTTTAAGAACCACAGCACTCCATCCAGAACAATCCATAATCCATCCATAATCTGCGTCATAAAGAAAATGAAGTATGGACGTTGTTTGTAGGTGGCTTTAGTTCAACGAATTGGTATTCTTTACATAGAGATACAATGCATAATAGGGTGGAGTGAAAATGGGCTAAATTTTTTTTTTTGAATTTCAATTAGCTACATATGTCAAAAGGTGCCAATAGATCAATAGAACACTGTGTAAAAATTTCAAGACTTTTGAACAATATTTTGATCGCCCTTCGCAACCTTTTATTTTGCAGTACTAAGCGACATTACAACGATATAACGATAAAGTCAGTCAATAGTGACTATTAGTCAGTTTAGTTACCTTAAAACTCAGTTAATGCAATCAAATGCCACAAACAGTTACAAGGTGAAGTGAGGGAAGTCACGTTTCGACTCGAACGTCGGCATTAGCTGTCGAGAAGCGATGCGTGCACGGATGAAGCCATCTCGCAATTTCTGTCCATAAACAGCTTTCGCCACCTCGGCCACAATCTTCACGTGTCTTTCCACAGCCTGTGTGTGGTTGGGGAATTTTGAGAAGGTGAGAGTTGGAGTCACCTCCGTCGTGATGAGATCCCTGAGCTCAGTGTCTGTCATTGCCTTGATTACGGGAGGATCCGAGATAAGGCAGATGGCCCAGTCGATCACGTCGAAGTATTCCACGGCGTCGAAGTTGAGTTCTGCGGGAACTTTAAACCTCTGTATTTGTCCACTGGGGTCTGCTGCAGCTCTGGCCTTCATCACTCGTCGCCGGACCAGCTCACGTATGTGTGGTCGATGGTCCGTCATCATGGCCAGGAGCAGATTCTCCAGGTGAGCGAAGTATGCATTGCGATGAATGACGGGGTCAACGATCTTCTTGTGCTTAGGGCCGAGGTATCGTGACTTGACGAGCATCTGGTGAAGGTGCCTAGCTACATCTTTGCGTGACCAGTGGGTTTTTACGGCGAACCAAGTTGGAGCATATACGCGAATGATGAACGTCACCAGCGTTTTCAGATTCTCTGACGGTTCCATGTCGCGTACATATAATCGGAGGGTTCGATTGGCTGTCGTTATCCATCGTGAGTGATTCAGCCAACCAGGGTTTCGCATTGCCAGATTGACGCAACATTCAGCTTTGCTGATGCTATTGCACATTTCCAGTAGATAGCGCTTATCTGTGCACAGCTCCTTTGGGTCAACGTTGGACAGTTGCTCCGTCAGCTGCACTGGTGCAAATGAGGAGACAGGCTGTTCGCTACACGTCACTAGCCGCTTTCCGATATCTCCAGATAATCCGCGAGGGCCTGTAGTCGTTCCATCGAAGGCCTGGAATAGATGGCGCGGGGGCAGCTCATTGGCATGGAGCAGACATACCAGCCACTGCAGAGGACGCTCGAAGGTTTCTTCCAGTCGGCGGATAACGCCCACTGTGTGTCCCGTGTTCACATTTGTGCCGTCACACCCTACAAATTTAACCTTTTGGATCTCAAGCGTCTCGATCGAGATACCTAAAAGTAACCCCCACGGTCCCAAGCGTCTCGATCGAGATGCTGTGTCCAGGTCGTAGTTTTTACATTATAACTTTTCTATTTTTGGCTAGAATTTCGATTTTTTTTATATTGTTCCTAACACATGTATTTAACAGAAATGTTTCTTGCACCTTTTTCTTCTTCATGAAAATGGAAGTGAAAAGGCGGGAAAAGGGACTTCTCTTTTGCGTCTCTTTTCAAGGGAAAATATAAATTTCAAACATTTCAACAATTTTTTAAAATAATTTTTGGTGGTTTTCTCCCTTCCCCCTCCATATATACGCCAAATTTGCATAAATTTTGCATTTTGTGCATTTTGACATTTTTTTTGGTGGGGGGAAACGCCATTTTTTAAGAAAAGTATTTTTGAGGGGATTTCCCCCCCCTTTCCCCCTCCATATGTACGCCGAATGTGCATAAATTATATATCGTCTGAATGTGTGATTCATTCTGCGTACAACGGTATATCTTTCATATCTCTATGGCATTTAGTTTCTGAGCTATAGTCATTTTAAGGTACCGCTGCATTTTGAAGCTTGAATCAGCGGCTTGCCGACCATTCCTTTTGGGAGGTACAACTCAAGTTACATTGGTCATATGATAATAATGCAAATATTTTTGTGTTCCTTACATGTCAGTGATCATTTCCATGTGCATGTCGACACTGTCATGTACTTTTTTCGAGGGGGCGGGAGGGGGCGAAACCCCAATTTTTTTTAAAAAAGTATTTTCAGGGGATTTCCCCCTTTCCTCCTCCATATATACTCCAAATTTGCATAAATTTCATATAGTCTGAATTTCTGGTTCATTCCGCGTACAACGGTATATCACTCATCTCCCTAGGGCAATTAGTCTCCGATTTACACTCATTTAATTGAAACTCTGCATTTTGCTCAAAATCGGCTCGGGACCGTGAGGCTTACTTGTGAAAATGGTCTGTTCTCTGTCTGCGCATTCCGCTCTTTGAAACTAGCGACTATTGACTCAGCTATGTCTTTGCTGGAGTCTGATGGCGGGGTCGTGTGGCTGAAGTACGAAGAACCCGGTTCTGCGATGATGCTTATGTGTTCTTCCGTGAGGGTTTTTCTGTGGTCGTCGCCGAGAACTTGTGTCAAAGTTTAATCCTTGCGGCCGTCAAAGAATACTCCCTCTATGTCAGTGTGAGTGTGGTCAAACTGTTCATCATTCTGTTGGAGTTCCTTACGAGTTTTGCTGCGTTCTCGGCGGATCTTGCTTCGATCGATTACTTTAGATCGGTCGATTGGCGACACGAGATCAAGATCATGTAGAACGGATGTTACTAATACAGCAGCCGATCTATCAGAGACTCCGATCCGATCGCAAGCTTTAGCGAGTGAAGGTAGAAAGATTGTAATTTTCTTACATTGGCGATTCTGCTTTGGCTTAGTCTTGACTGATTCGTACTCGTATAGGTAAGCTATAGGGCAAATGGCACATTTTCCATAGTCTAGCTTATAAAAATAAAAAATTCACTCCACTCTACTATACAACACACGTTATCCCCAGGATGTCTTTGGGATATCCTGGGGACATCACGTTATCATCAGGATATCCCCACACAATGTATAGGTAAGCTTAAGATAGACAAAACCTTTTTAATAAGTAGCTCGCTTAGATTCGCTACTAAATAAGCCATGCTGATATCAAACTGAATCAGGCTACAAAGTCATAAAAAGGGTTAAGATGCCAGTTTTTTCAATAAGGTGAAGGGCGATCAAGGAGTTGACAGAAAATAATATGATTTTGCAGGATTCTTACTATGGACAAATGGCACATTTTCCATAGTCTAGCTTATAAAAATAAAAAATAAAAATGTTTTCACTCCACCCTAATGCATAAGGCAGTTAGCAATGCTGATGCAGGGACAAAAGTTATCACTGGTCATTTGATGTGTACAGTTGTTTTTGCAATACTTTATAATTTACAAGAACAGCAAGTAATGAATATATATAACTTGGCCTATGTGAGCTATTCTTGTTTATAAGATACACATTTTCCATTCTGCCACTGCCGCATAATCTTGTCAATAATGGATGGGACAAATTCCCTCAGAGTCAACATTGATGATAATTGTTTGGAGACACATTATACTACTTACTTGCATGCTATATCGACTTCTTCTTTTGAACTGGGAATGCCTTTTAGTTCGGATTTCGACAGAATTTGCGGCATCTTACTTAGGCACTGGTTCAGAATAGTCCTGTTCCTACACATATCGTTGGCCAGGCCGAGAGTCACTGAAAAGAGAAGACAACTTTAGAAAAAGAATCAGAATTTAAACTTCGACTAATATATTTTTATTATCTGTTAACAATTACTTCTTATTATAGATCACGGTATGCTATTATGGCACAAAGTAGTACTGAAAACAAAAGAAAGACGAACTTCTGGAGATTTTCCTATTAGATTTTGACAAGAAAACATGATATTGTATATCGTTACCAAGGTATTGAGAAGGCGTTGAAAATACCCGGATGTCATTTACAAGATATGCCGACAACTTATTTCAATCTCTTTCCACTAAAGCTGTGTCCGGACCATCATCTGATCGTTCTTCGTCAATTCCCTTTTCTCTTGGTAGATCCATCTCTCTCGGTGCTTGAGTCACCTTGCATCGCACAACTTCCCACTCGTTCCTTTTGCACACATGAATATAGAACCACGCTGGCACAGAATGACATTCGCAATTCACAGCTTCACAAGGAACGAACAGCACAACTTGTCTCCGAATAACACGAAAGATGTTTCTCCTAATTGAGACATTATTGATTAGAATCATATTGTCATAGAAACATTTATTTTTAATTTAGTCAGTGGTTCTCTTAGATAACAAATGATTTCTCTGAAAAAAAGATATACGTAATAGAGTGTTCGGATATAAATTAAAATCTGTAATATTTGTCTGCTGTAGCTTGCGAGAACAAAGTTAAGAGGCATATGAAGATATGAGAAAAAGTGTATATTTTCGAAGTCGCATGAATCTCTAAATATATGCCACACATGGCCCTAGATTAAAAGTAACTATTTTTTTTAATTTGAAAGAGCTTCAAGACGTTTATGTCAATAAGAAGAAAATCAACTTTAGGTAAGTTTTAGATACTAAAAAATGGAAATTATGATTTGTAAAAATTATTTCATTTCTTAAAATAATCCCAGAATAAAAAAAGAACATCTGTTTCATTGTAGATACTCTAGGATTGTGATGTAGCCTATGTTTTGCAATTATTTCCTCAAGTTTAACTTTCCTAAAATATTAATGACCGATAATTGAAAAATGTATTATTTACACTTTTTAAAATGGGAATAATTGAAAAAACTCCTTTTTTTCTCAAATTTTAGGAAGGTTTGCTTATAACAATTTATTTACCAAAGTGAGTTTTTTAGCTGATAAGATATTCTATGGGGAAGTTTTCGATCACTGCCGGTGTGAACCTGATTTGAAAAGCAAAAGACGGTGCTTTGGAAAGGGGGGGGGGAAGCAGGGAGTGATCGGAAAGGAATCGGACCAGAGAAATCGACGAGGGAGAGAAGGGAGAGATAGAGAGAGAGAGAGAGAGAGAGAGAGAGAGAGAGAGAGAGAGAGGAGGAGGAGGAGGAGGCAGCGTGTCATGGACTGTGAGATTCTGCATGCAGCGACAGGTAACTTCCATCTTATTGCTGCACATTTTCACAGATCCCACTATCTAACCGAAACATATATTGTTGGTCATTGTAAGATACGATCTTACATTTAACTCAAATTTTTCATAGGAGGTTTATGAAAAACTAAATATGCTGACCAAGGCAGTAATTTATTTTATTAAAAACATAAACTAAACGTAACGTTTCAACCTTCTAGCAAGGTCTTCTTCAGACTCTGTATCAAGTACAAAAGTAACAAGATACAAAAGCAGGGCATTATATATACACAAACATTACTCCCTCCAGACTATTTAGAAAGTTGTTTGGAACTTTCTAGCAGGTGACTTTCACTTGCCAACTTTACTTTCACCTAAAAGGCTAAACACAATTACTTCCATATAGAATGTGGTTGGACTTTTAATCTCACGCTCTTTTCCCTTCATTTTTCTTCCTTCTCCTTTCCTCTTTCTCTCTTGTCCTTTCCACTCTTTCTAACACCTTCTTCCATTCTTTGTTTAACTTCAGTCCCCCATTCCAGTTCATTGTGTCTTCTTCACCTTTCTTCTCTATTTCCTTGGCTTCCTTCCATTTTCTAACTAGCATTCTCTTCTCCCTTCCTATCTGCTTAGCCTCATCCCACTCTATGTCATGTCCTGTTTCTCTCGTGTGTTTAAATATTGCATTTCTCTCTCTCTTAAGTCGTACATCATCCCTATGTTGTTTCAACCTGTCTTTCAGCCTTTTCTTCGTTTCTCCTATGTACACACTCTGACATTCTTTACATTTCACTTCGTAGATAATCCCTTCCTCTTCCTCTTCTCTGTTTTCCTTTTTCTTGTTAGCATTCCTCGCTATTCCTAAGATGCTTCTCCCTCCCTTCCTGTAAGTTTTAATTCCCGCTTTCCTAAGCACTTTGCATATCTTTTCTGTGGTCTTCCCCATACTCCTTATTCCAAACCTTCTCTCTTTTTCTTTCTCTTCCAATTCTTCCCTGCCCGTTTTCTTCCTTCTTCTGTTTATGTCCAGTCTATCCTGCTTCTCATAGCCATTCTTTTCCAGCTGTTTCCATAGGCTATTTATTTTGCCTTCTTTTTCACATTCTTTCATGCATATTTTCTTGATTCTGTCCTCCATATTCTTTATAAAATTTATTTTTGTCACCTCACTTACATCACTTCTTTTGTGGCAGAATACCCCTGCTGCACACTTCTTCTGATGCCAAGCGGTTTCAATTTCTTGTCCTCTATTCCTTTTCATCAATATATCTAGAAAGCTTAACTTGTCTTCTTCTTCTATTTCAAGTTCCAATAATATCCCTCTTTCTTCATCTTGAATTTCTTTGGCAAAAATGTCAAGCTGCCTCTTCGTTCCCTTCCATATGCCAAAACAGTCGTCCACATATCTGCAAAACAGAATTATTTTGCCACCTCCCTTTTCTATCACTTTCTTTTCCCATTCATTCATAACCAATTCAGCCAATGCTGGGCTTAGACTGGAACCTATATTTAGTCCTTCACTCATTAACGTTATTTTATCTCCCATTATACTGTAACCGTTATTCCAAATGGTTTCCAGCGCCTTCACTACCCTTTCACTATCCCATTCTCCTATAATTTCTTGTCCCATTCTCTTTTTAATAAAGTCCAAAACGTGTCCCCTCTTGATGCTCGGGAATATACTTTTCACGTCTAAGCTAAACATTGTCGTCTTCATCTCATTCAACTTAAGTCCTTTTATGAGGTCCACTACTTGTTCACTGTTCTTAACTGCTCTGCTTTCTTGCTGTGTTACTAACACGTCAATAACTTTCTTTACTTTCTTTTCTAAGGGTTCCAAAATATTATTTCTGCAGTTCATTACTGGTCTTAACTTTATCTCCTCTTTGTGTATCTTTGGAAAGCCTTTCAAACTTGGTAGTCTTCCTGTCTCCTTTATGCATTTCTTGAATCCACTCCTCCTACAGTCTTTTATGATTCTTTTTTTTATAGTTTGTTCTTCTCCTGTTCCACAAATCTCCTCATATCCATTTTCTTTTAGGTCTTCAAACTTCCTCTCGTACCATTCTCTTTCCATCACCACAATTGCTCCTCCTTTATCTGCCTGCTCTATCACCACATCATTTCTTGTATTGATTTTCTTCATACCTTCCCTTTCTTTTTGACTCAAATTATCTACTTTTCCTTGTTTTCCCATTTCTTTCTTCAGTATGGCTGCTGTTCTTCTTCTAATCTTGTCTCTTTCTGGTTCTTCTTTTATATGGAGCACTGCTTCTTCAATGTCATATATGACTTCCTCAAAACTACATTTCTTTCTTTAACTTTGAAACCTCTTCCTAGTTTTAAAAAAGCTTCCTCTTCTTTTGTTAGGTCTACATTCCCTATTACCACAACTCTTCTTCTGGTATCCTCTTCTTCTTCCTCTTCTCCTCTTTCTTCTTTCCATCCTAGTTCCTCTCCTTTCTTCTTCAATTTTATTTTCATTTTCTCTCTAAATTTCTCCTGCCAGATTTTCATTTCATGAAATGTATATTCTCTCGTAAAAATGGTGAGACCATTTTCAATAGCTTTTTCAATTCTTGTCAGGTTCTCCTTTATTATATTTATCTCCTTTCTTCTTGCCCTTATTTCATTCCATATCTTGTTCGTCTTTGTGTATTTCTTTCCTCTTCAAGTCCTTCTTGTTGTTAATTTTCCTCATCAGCCTTGGGAAATGTCCAATTATAACACCATTAAGCCTTGTTTCCATGATTATGAAAAACTAAATATGCTGACCAAGGCAGTAATTTATTTTATTAAAAACATAAACTAAACGTAACGTAACTGTTTTGCAGATATGTGGACGACTGTTTTGGCATATGGAAGGGAACGAAGAGGCAGCTTGACATTTTTGCCAAAGAAATTCAAGATGAAGAAAGAGGGATATTATTGGAACTTGAAATAGAAGAAGAAGACAAGTTAAGCTTTCTAGATATATTGATGAAAAGGAATAGAGGACAAGAAATTGAAACCGCTTGGCATCAGAAGAAGTGTGCAGCAGGGGTATTCTGCCACAAAAGAAGTGATGTAAGTGAGGTGACAAAAATAAATTTTATAAAGAATATGGAGGACAGAATCAAGAAAATATGCATGAAAGAATGTGAAAAAGAAGGCAAAATAAATAGCCTATGGAAACAGCTGGAAAAGAATGGCTATGAGAAGCAGGATAGACTGGACATAAACAGAAGAAGGAAGAAAACGGGCAGGGAAGAATTGGAAGAGAAAGAAAAAGAGAGAAGGTTTGGAATAAGGAGTATGGGGAAGACCACAGAAAAGATATGCAAAGTGCTTAGGAAAGCGGGAATTAAAACTTACAGGAAGGGAGGGAGAAGCATCTTAGGAATAGCGAGGAATGCTAACAAGAAAAAGGAAAACAGAGAAGAGGAAGAGGAAGGGATTATCTACGAAGTGAAATGTAAAGAATGTCAGAGTGTGTACATAGGAGAAACGAAGAAAAGGCTGAAAGACAGGTTGAAACAACATAGGGATGATGTACGACTTAAGAGAGAGAGAAATGCAATATTTAAACACACGAGAGAAACAGGACATGACATAGAGTGGGATGAGGCTAAGCAGATAGGAAGGGAGAAGAGAATGCTAGTTAGAAAATGGAAGGAAGCCAAGGAAATAGAGAAGAAAGGTGAAGAAGACACAATGAACTGGAATGGGGGACTGAAGTTAAACAAAGAATGGAAGAAGGTGTTAGAAAGAGTGGAAAGGACAAGAGAGAAAGAGGAGAGGAGAAGGAAGAAAAATGAAGGGAAAAGAGCGTGAGATTAAAAGTCCAACCACATTCTATATGGAAGTAATTGTGTTTAGCCTTTTAGGTGAAAGTAAAGTTGGCAAGTGAAAGTCACCTGCTAGAAAGTTCCAAACAACTTTCTAAATAGTCTGGAGGGAGTAATGTTTGTGTATATATAATGCCCTGCTTTTGTATCTTGTTACTTTTGTACTTGATACAGAGTCTGAAGAAGACCTTCCTAGAAGGTTGAAACGTTACGTTTAGTTTATGTTTTTAATAAAATAAATTACTGCCTTGGTCAGCATATTTAGTTTTTCATAATCATGGAAACAAGGCTTAATGGTGTTATAAATGGAGGTTTATGCAAGCGAATGGCCTGACCTCAAGGATACGAAACGATACGTATATATATTTTCCGTTTCTTTAAGCACCCTGAATGTTATCAACTATTTCCCTTGTGTACTGAAATACTACATAGAAGCATATACTGTGCAATGTGCCTTCACCGGGTATCAACTTTTAAAAAGGTATACAATAATGCTTTTTTAATAGAATTTTAATTAAGGACAAGCAAAAACAGAGACGAATTCTGTTTGAGTTTGTGGTATTTGTCATTTTAATTAACGTACCTACTTTCAACAAAATCAAACCACCAGCAAAAACGGAACAGTCTATTTATTGCTCTTTCTTTCTTTGTCATTCAGTTGTTAGTCAGTTGCTGATGACATTACTATGAAATTATGCCTGTAAGCATGGATAGAAATTGGCACCACTGGAGATAATTAATGTCAGCCCCGTAGCTAGATATTTTGTATTTTGGCTCCCTAGGCAGGATTGTGGTTTGCCCCCCCCCCATCCCCCCACATACACATCACTCAGCTCCGACATTTCATGTGCGTCCTTTGATAATTTCTTCTTATGACATTCTACATTAACATTCTACAAATTTTGAAATGAGAACACAGAGAAAATCTCATTAAAAATAATATAGGTTATATTTAAGAATTCGTGGCTTGCATTTCTGATTTTTTTTAAAAATAATTTTTCAGTTATGTCTTAGTATCTGACGAACGTCTTTAAAAACGTACTATTACTACTATTTTGGGAAAGAGAAAATTCCCACTTTGCTGCCAGAATGTAATAGTACAGTGTCTCAAAAGTTTTAGAACAACGACCTTTTACACTGTGCAACCTAATTTACACAAGGCGTTGGTGGCTTGCGTGTAGAGTTAGGCTCAATTTCAGGGTTGCCACATGCACAATATATATTTATGAAATACGCGAAAGAAATGAATCTAAGTTTTATTGTATAAAACTAGAAAAATATCAGTATTACATTTGTTGCAAATGAGAAATACTTTCTGAAAGAAAGAAAATCGATTTTCTAGTACTTCATTGCTGATGAGTCTACACAAAGAAAATAGGAGAGAGGAAACGGAAGGGGACAAAAGAGAGGGGAAGAGAGAAAGGGGAAGAGGAAAAGTGAAGGAGGGAAGAAAATAGAGGACAGTATTGAGGAGAAGTATTGAGGCGAAAGGAAAAAGATTCTAGGAGAGATGAGGAAAATGGAGCAAGAAGATGTACGAGGAGGAAAACGAGATGAGAAAAGAAGAGTTTGGATAGGAGAGGAGAGGAGGAGACGAGAAGAGGGGAGTGGAGAGTAGAGAAAAAGAGAGAAAAAGAGCAGAACGAAAAGAAGAGGAGAAGAGTGCAGTTGAGTTGGAAATCGAAGACAGGAGAGGAGATAAGAGGAGTGGAGAAGAGTGGGATGGAGACAAGATGCGAGAAATGTAGGGAAGGCGATATGAGATAAAAGCAGAGGAGAAGGAGGGGAGATAAGAAGGAGAAGGAGAAGAGAAGAACAGAAGGGACTGGAGACGAGAAGAGGGAAAAGGCAGCTGCAGAAAATATCGTCTCGGAGTCAAGAATTGATGCATTGATCAAATTATCGACATGAAACATTCAATAACATTTTGAAATGTATTGGAAAATGTATTAGATCGATGCGAAATTCCTTTTGGCTGAGTACAGAGTAACATAAAATCTTCCACGTAAGATCTTTGATTTTAGTTGCGATTATATCACTAAAACATGAATGTAATTTTAATATTTATATAAATTATCCAATTTTTCTCCACTTCTCCGTTCGTTGAAATGGAGATTTTGTAATTTAATATATTCCCTCCCTCCATCGTTAATTGCAAACTGAATCATTCCGTTTCACACGCCGTGGACAATGAACATAATGGGATATGTCTAAAACTTACGAAAACTTTCTGGTACAGGAGGAGTTTGAACCCACGACCTTCAGGTTGGCAATCCTTAACGTTAACCACTACCCTTCAAGCTTTCGCTCCTGAAAGCAGGTAGAATTAGCTGACCAATGTGAAATGTAGATGCAACTCTCCTCCTACATGTAATATGCAAAGAATACTTGTTTGTAACAAAGCAAACGAAGGCACGCGTAGTACGAATCGGCTAAAATATTTAATGGAGAATTGCACATGATAAAAACTTTTCAGCCGATATTTGCGGAGCTATCTTTACATTGAACTCGAGTGGGAAAATGGGTAAAATTAGTATGTCCTGAATTGCCACAAATATAAATAGTTATTTCATTAATGTTTGTCAATGTCTTTTGAATGGTGGAAACCCTAGGGGTAAAGGCGGTCAGGGGCGTGATGCTGATCACATCACCCCTCTCATGACCGGATCAAGAAAGTGTGGGGCGTTACCCCCACACCCCCTATACGCCTTCATGGAGTGGTGCTAAGCACAGGGGAGCACTTTACCTTTACCAATGTCTTTAAAGCAGTACACAATTATCGTTAAAGTATCATAATTCACTATCTTACTCATGAAAATATCCCTTTCAACGTGTGTCAATTCATTTATTTGTTTATTTTTTATAAATTCCAGATGCAGAACAATGTAGCCACTATACACTGCTCTTACAAATAATGTCACCACGCTCTTGTTTAATAAAAGGAGAATTAAAGAAAAGAGAACACCTCGTAAGGAGAATCGAACCTTGTACCTCTAGCAGCCCAATCGAGAACTCTAACCATCACACCATGCCCTTTTCTTCCGTTGTAACAACAACTTTCAAGTATTCTGTCCCCCCAATATTGTAACTGTCGTTGGGTATACATGTAGTTCAACTGTTACTTTAGTTCTGAATTTCTTTCTTGTAGTATAGCAGCTATTTTAGAGAAATAATTTTCGAAGTGATGAAGAAAAACGAGAATATTGGTAGTTGTAAAAATTTGTGAGTTATTTCACCTAACTTATTATTGTGATTAGACATTATTAATGGAAAATATCTATAGGTTTGAATATTGCAGGACGATATTCTTTTCCTGTGATACTGCAACAGACGAAATGCTTGTTTACTCACGCAGTCTTGTGTCCAGAACAGTCTTACGAAATGTATTTGCTGTTGCGTAAGGTAACACGAAATAATTACACCGGTTGCGAACTGCCAAATGTGAGAAACGTTATACGTAAGAAGGCGGAAAATTGTATTCATAAAATCACATCACATTTGACAGTGTTAGTCAAGAGTTAGAAGAAGCTGACTAATGTGAAATGTAGATGCAGACTGTTCTGGACACGAGACTGCGTCAATAAACGAGCATTTCGTCTGTTGCAGTATCACAGGAAGAGAACATCGTCCTGCAATATTCAAGCCTCTACATATTTTCCATTAATAATGTCTAATCACAATAATAAGTTAAAATAAATAACTCGCATTTTCACAACTACCAATATTCTCGTTTTTCTTCATCACTTCGAATTTTTTCTTTCGAAGATAGCTGCTATACTACAAGAAAGCAATTCAAAACTAAAGTAACAGTTCAACTACATTTGTACCCAAAGACAGTTACATTGGAGGGACAGGATACTTAAAAAAAATGTTGTCACAACGGAAGGAAAGGGCGTGGTGCGGTGGTTAGTGTTCTCGATTGTGCTGCTAGTAATCCCTGGTTCGAGTCTCTTTACGAGGAGATCTCTCTTCTTAATAATGAAGAGCATGTTGACATCATTTGTAATAGCAGAGTAAAGTGGTTACATTGTTCTGCATCTCGAATTATATATATATGAATATTTTACCCATTTTCCCACTCGAGTTCAATGCAAGGATACCTCCACAAACGTTTTCATCATGTGCAATTCTCCATTAAATGTTTTCGCCGATTCGTACTACGAATACCTTCGTTTTCTTTGTTACAAACAAGTATTCTTTGCACATTACATGTGGAGGGAGAGTTGCATCTACATTTCACATTCATCAGTTCCTTCTACCTGCTTTCAAGAGCCAGAGCTTGTAGGGTAATGGTTACCGTTAAATATTGACAATCTGAAGGTCGTAGGTTCAAACCCCTCCGGTGGCAGAAAATTTTAGTACGTTTTAGACATATCCCATTGTGTTCAATGTCCACGGCTTGTAAAACGGAATGATTCATTTTGGAGTTAACGATGGGGGAGGAGAAATTACAAAATCTCCATTTCAAACGAACCGAGAAGTTTAGAAAAATTGGATAAATATTAAAATTGCATTCATGCTTTTAGTAATATAATCGCAGGTAAAATCAAAGATCTTGCATAGAGGATTTATGTTGGTTGCTCTGTACTCAGCCAAAAGGAATTTCGCACCGATCTAAAACATTCTCTAATACATTTCAAAATGTTATTGAATGTTTCATGTCGATAATTTGATCAATGCATTAATTCTTGACGCCGAGATATTTTCTGCAACTGCCTCTTCCCTCCTCTCGTCTAAAGTCCCTTCTGCTCTTCTCTTCTCTTTCTTCTTTCCCCCTGCTTTTATCTCTTATCGCCTTCCCTACTTTTGTCACATTTGTCTCCATCCCACTCTTCTCCATTCCTCTTATCTTTTCTCTTGTTTTCGATTTCGAACTCCACTGCACTCTTCTCCTCTTCTTTTCGTTCTTCTCTCTTTCTCTCTTTTACTCTACTCTCCACTTCCCTCTTCTCGTCTCCTCCTCTCCTCTCGTTTTCGTCCTCTCTTCTCATCTTTGATCCATTTTCCTCATCTCTCCTCCAATGTTTTTCCTTTCTTCTCAGTACTTCTCCTCTTCTCCATTCACTTTCTCTTTCTCCTCTCCTTTGTCACTTTTCGTTTCCTCTCACTTTTTTCCTTTCTGTAGACTCATCAGCGATGAAATACTAGAAAACTTTTTTTTTCAGAAAGAGTGACATTTTTATAATTTTATACAATAATACTTGTTTTTATTTCTCTCGCGTATTTCATAAATATCTATTTTGCATATGGCAACCCTGAAATTGAGCCTAACTCTACACTCAACCCACCAACGCCTTGCGTAAATTGGGTTGCCTAGTTTAAAATGTCGTTGTCCTAAAACTTTTGAGAGACACTGTACAAGTTAAAAAAAGAAAGAAAAAAGAGGGTATGCAAGATTATATTTATCGGAAAGGGATGAGAGAGTAAATATTTCGGGGCAAGATGAGATTGTCAGTATATCTATACACAGGATAAGTCTCCAACTTCGTATCTACCTTATTAATCGAAAATGATGACATGTTTTCGTGACGTGATCATACAGGGAACGTCATGTAGCAAGTTGAATGGTGATATCCACGTATTTTGACGTGATTATACCCTAAAGGAAGTATCTAGGGGTCATTTCATTCCTTGAAAATGTCAGATGGGAACAAGGGTCGGAAACAAGTTTTACGTTTTCCTCTTCCCTTTCCCTTACCTCTGCCAAGTGTAAATTTCTCCGTTGCATATTCTGACTGTTATCTTAAATAAAAGCTTTGAATGGCATCCTAGCCTACCACTCGCTACGGACCTGTAGCGATTATAACGTTGATTAACAGAGCCAAGTAACCACAGGAGAACAACTTCTTCTTAGGAAAGGCATAGAATACATTGCAAATATATATAGGATGTAAGATTGGAAATATATGTAGTTCTTCCTCATTTTAAATGTAGCCACACTGTCAAAATGGACACATCAATTAAGAGGGTGAAAGAAGTTCTTCTCATGTTACTTTGTTTAAAGTTTGGCAAAGTTTACTTTCATTTCTTTAGTTTCCTAAGTGCAGTGTCGTTACAATTCTGACACAGTTTGCATGTACGTACACTAGAGCTGAGTCAATATCGCTTTGAACCGATTGCCACCTATATCGATACTCATACTTGAAAATTGAATCAATTCAAGTTATTGATTAAGTAATATTAGTGGGTGAATATTCCATTCCAGTCGTAATCATCAATTTACCAGAGTTTTGTTTTAAAATATCCAAATACATCATAATATTATAAAAAATACCTGTTATGTAATTACAGAATAGAGTTTTTTCAGATGATATTGGCACAAAATCGATGGAAACCAAATTTTGCATAGTTTCCAGGATAATTAGACTCCGCAAAAGTGTCGCCCTGCATTTATTTTGGACCCCACGAACGATCAAAACACCGGAAAAGTATAGGCTGGTATCGAATAATGATATCCAAGAGATACTTTCAGCCATGACTATGAATGTGCATATTCGGCGTCCTATCTATTGCTTCGTATGTTTTTCTAATTTACGCAGGATTCCGCCTATATACGCCAGTCACAGACCATATTATCACGTGGCTTTTATATGGCAAGTGAAGAGTAACGATACGACACGAGGAGTTTTTTTTTTGTTTCCGAAACGCCTAGCAACAGTGAAGCAAAGTATGACATTGCATATGTAGTCAATATTTTCATAAAATGTTACTACAGTGCGTTCGAAAAGTAACTACACACCTATATAAACACGATTATATGTTGAGGGATTGTATTCCATGCGCTGCGAGTAATGTTTTCTGCAAAGGTTGGCAATCCTGCGTTGTATGCAGTTTGCTTCTCGAGCCAGTCAGGCTGGTGCTTCGAGACGAGAAGGTGTGTCTGGTTGTTTGTTGTTCATTGTGTGTTCGTCGCCTGACACGTGTATAGTTAATTTTTGAATGCACTGTATATATAACCCTGTAATCTTATGTATTGATTTATATTTACGTCTTCTTACCACGTAGGAAGGAATACAATATCACCCTCTTCCATATTTAGGCACAATGCAGGAATGTGAAACAAGCGAAGACAATTCTGAACATCGAAGATCCCAAGAACATGTCCTAACTTAGTTATGCAAGGTTGACACACCCGACGAGGAGGCGTTGTGAAGAGGTAATTAAATTAATGGTTTCAAAGCAAGTTCCCAAACTCGCTTTTGGCCTGCATCCTCAGCAGCACTCTGTCCTTGTGATACAGTCCTTCCATGATGTGGCACGTGACAAAATGGTTCTGACTAAATATTTTTTCGCGAATTTCTTTGCCTTCGTATGTTTTCTCAGCGTCGTGAGGAAAATTGGGAAACTATTTGAAAAGAAGAAGTAGAGGACTCTGGTCTCGAAAGCCAGAACGGAGTGGCGATGGGACTCGATGCGCTGACAATGCGTCACTCAGTGAAAAAGCCACTTGGCTGGCTTGGCTCTGAAAGGGCTGTTGCACCACGGAATTTAATTTTTTAAGTTCATTGTAGCGCTCTGGTGAGTAGTTGCACCATTATCGCACTTCCTTATTTTATCATAAAATCTTAGTAATAAGTTTCATAGATAAATATGTAACATACTGATATGTAAAAGAAAGTATTCAATTCTTCTGTATGGAATTTGAACCCTTTTGTATTACATCTAGAGAAGAGATGCACAATCACTTTTCCCTCAACTTAAATTCGAATAATTCAATTAGAAGAGTTCTGTCACTTGACCAGTGTGTTTTCAAACAAATATTCGTATGAAATGTTATTTTTTCAATACACCTGAGGAGTTATGTTTCATAATACAGCTTTTATCCAGTCTGCTAAGAATTATCTGCTTATGATGAAAAGATTCTCTCGGGCTATCGACCAGGAGAGTTGTGAGTTTTTAATCCCGGTTAGATAACACCCTATTTTTTAAAATAATTTTTACCTTTCTACTGCATAACGTTGTAGGTATTCACATCCTTTCGTGCAATTCATCTCATTTTCCTTACGAATGGTTTCTCTGTGAAACCATTATTTGCATTAATATTGTTTAAAGGATATTCTGTTTGGCTTAATTGTTACCCGATTAAGGACTTAATTAAAAATTAAGTACTAAATACTAAGCAATACATATACTTCCATTTAAAGTCATTATTTTTAAACACTATCACCCACACGTGATACCATCTACAGTAAAATGTATTACAGGATACTTACTATAAATTCCAATTACACAGATGAACACGGATTTTCCTTTTTTGATTGTGACGCTTGTTTTATAAGTAAATTGTGTACCTGAATGCAAAAATGACCCCAGTTTTGTTTTATCAAACACCAATTTTTAATAATTTGCATGTGCCTATTAAATAGTATGATTGCAAAATACGACCCAATATTCATACCATTATCTTGCTCCTAAATTCTCTGAAAAATGTTTCTGCGTTGCCATTAGAGACTGCTCCCATGACCTTGGATGATACAGTTACTTCTACACGAGATCTCATGTTTAATGTTCAAGGGAATTCACCTAGAAAACGGCACAGCTTGTATGAGACTCATTTACACTAATTCTTTAAATTGTAAGATAACGCATTTGTATTGTATTCAGCATTTTTGAAATAAAACCTAAATTATTCATTTGCTTGTACTGAATTAAACCTGATTATGCATAATTATTTTATTAAAAGTAGCAAAACAAAACAAAAACAATGTCAAACAACAGTTGGGTGCAGGAAATGGTATGTCACATCATTTTCTTCTCACACCTTGTCTCCAAAATTATTTTATTGTGAAAACATTTTGTTACTGCAATGCACAGATTATGGGTTATATGATAATTGAAAAGTCTATTTTATATCTAAACCATAGTTTCAAGACATTTGAAAGATATCTGTGAAATTTATGAATTTTATTCAATCGCCTTATTCTCAAAGTACCTTTTTGTGGTTTGTCATTTTCTTGCCCCGAGGGGCAGAATTATATCAAATTGGACAAGTAAGGAACGTAGCCGTAGCTGCAAAGGGGTTTGTTACCCTAGGACCCTGTAACACAGAAATTAGACCGACCTGTTACTTCTCGTCCATTTCTCACCTCACCATTTCAACATAGCACTTACATTTTAATACCTTAATCTTAGTATCATCAATTCATACGCTGTAACAGAAGAAACAGAAGAAGAATCCAAAGACCATTTTTATACAGATTTAGAAAAGAGCTATGACTCAAAACGGCTAAATTATAGTGGGAGATATGAATGAAAAAATTGGACAAGAAAGAGAGTGTAGAGACACAATTGGAAAAAAGTCTAAACGAAATATGTAATGATAATGGGCAAAGAATGATAAATTTAGCAAGAAGCAAAAATATGAGAAGAAGCTCAACTTGTTACCAACACAAAAATATTCATAAGGTTACGTGGATATCTCTAGACGGAAACACTCACAATCAAATAGACCATGTCATAATAGATAAAAGAGGAGCAACCAATGTAAGCGACGTAAGAAGTTATAGAGGAGCTTGCTGCGGATCGGATCACTATTTAGTTAAAATCAAATACAACTGTAGAATAGCGAAACACAATGATAAACTAAATAAGAAAACCAAAAAATATGATATCAATAGACTTCAGAGAACATAAACAGCTAATAGATACAAAGAGGAAATAGAAAGGATATTTGCTGAAAAGAGGATACATTTATAGAGTCCAGCATTGAAACAAAATGGAAATGTATAAAATAAATCATACATGAAGCAACAGAGGAGGTAATACGATACAAAGGAAGAGATCACCCTAGAGAATGGTTTAATGATGACTGCAAGAAAGCAATAACAGAAATGAATGCGTCATACAAAAAAATACATTAAGAGACCCACGAGAAGAAAGAAACAGGAAGATGAAGAAATCAGTAGGACCGCAGACAAAGTATGCAAGAAACATAAGAGGCAATATTTGAATGATAAATATTCCAAAATAGAATAACAGTTTTAAGATGTAAACATAATAGAAGCTTACAAAGGTGTAAAATGGTTTTAAACCAAGAATAGATTTCTGCTATGACCAAAGAGGCAATCTGCTGAGCAATAAAGAAGAAATCAAAAGCAGGAGGAAAGAATAGTTTAACACTTTACTGAATCCAACAACAGAGCATTTGGAAGATGAACATTTGCTTACAGAAGATGAAGGTCAAGACTCAGGAGAAGAAGAGACTCCGACATTAGATGAAATAAAAGCAGTCAACCATAAATTAAGAAATATTAAAGCCCCAGGACCAGATAACAGATAAAACAGGGAGCAAACATAATGTTAAAGCACATACATGAACTCAGAGTAGAAATATGGAAAATTGAAAACATTCCAGCAGAATGGAAAACAGCTGTAATATGTCTCATATATAAAAAGGTTATAAACTGAACTGTCAGATTTATAGGGGAATTTCATTATTAAATTCAACATATAAAATATATACAAATGTAATTTACAGAAGACTAGAAGAATTCAGTGAGAAAAGTATCAGGGAATACCAAACAGGATTTAGAAAAGGAAGATCTACAATAGATCAGATACATGTAATAAAAAATGTCCTGGAAAAATTCTTACAATGTGACATAGATGTATACCAAATATGTGTTGACTTTAAACAGGCATCGACAGTGTAAACCGACAAGCATTGTTAAGGATTATGAAAGAGTTTAAAATACCAAAGAAACTGATGAGGTTAACAAGCATAACAATGGATGGAACCAAAGCATGTGTTAAAATTCAAAATAAGACCACGGACATGTTTAATGTACACAGTGGGTTAAAACAGGGAGACGGTTTAGCACCCCTTTTATTCAACCTAACATTAGAACATGTAATAAGACAGTTACACGTGGACACACAATCTACAATAATCTATAGAACAGTACAAATTTTAGGGCATGCTGATGACCTTAGCATATTTGGAAGAACAGAACAAGCAGTTACAAGAACATATAATAACCTTAATGGAGCTGCAAAACAAGTAGGATTACATATAAATACAATAAATCAAAAGTGGCGCTACAATCTAGGAAAAGATGAGAAAGAGAATTCCAATTAAATTTGGAGAAAGTGGACCAGTTTATATAATAACCTAGGCACATTAATTACAAATAAAAAAGAAGAAGATAGAGAAATACAAAGAAGACTGAAACTGCGAACAAACCATGTTATAGTATACTGGATGTAATGAAAAACAAAGATGTGCAACTCGTACAAAACAATGGTGAAGCCAGTATTGACGTATGGATGCAAAAAGTGGACACTAACACAAAGTAGGGTACACGTAGTACACCCAAATGTCAACCTCACTTCCACGTTAGTACACCGTGGACTGAAGACTAACGAGGCTCTGGCGACTGGCCCCATGGCCAGTATAATTTTGTTTGTATTGTCCTGTTCTTTTGTCCTTATGTGTGCTGAGTGCCCCTTTACAGCCTCAGCTTTTAACGAAAGTCAGAACATTTTAACATTTTAATATTTTATGATTTTAGTTCTGCAACGATAGAGTTGTTATATGCAACGATAAGGGGCTGGACCCCGTATAATGTGACGGGTGCAAAATAGCCTTAGTGCTGACGCACCCACAATTTTATAATCGAATCAACTCAAACTAACACAAAGTAATGAAAACAAATTAAATGCATTTGAGAGAAAAATATTGAAAAGGATATTTGGACCAGCAAGAGAAGGAAATAAATGGAGAATAAAATACAACACGGAACTCTATGAAATGTACAAAGAGACAGATGTAGCATCAGATATTAAAATTAGGAAAATAAAATGGGCAGGACATGTAATACGAATGGACAAAACAAGGATTCCAAGGAAAGTCCTAGAGGGGAAGATGTTTAAAAGCAGACCCGTCGGAAGGCCACGGAACACATTGGAAGACAGCATAGTAGATGCTGCAAGAGAAATCCAAGAGTGGACAACCGGAAAAGGAGGCAAGGAAGAAGGAAGAATGGAGAGGGATACTGAGGGAGGCCAAGGCCCAAGGTGGGCTGTAGCGCCATCTATGATGATGACTTACATATTAATAGGAAGCTATACTGAACACAACTCCTACTGGCGGCTGGGAAACAGCGAATCAGCGACCAGTTGAATTTTCTTCCACTGAAATCGGGCATTTTCGAGTCACAACGTACCGAACGTTGAGCGTTGGGTCCACCACATGTTGCCAGACGTACTGTAAAGCGCGAGAGAGTCTTCTCGGTCAACGATATTGCCAGCACCAGAAATCAGCGGAGTGTTAATGATACAGCGGCACACGCGGTCCTACATGATGGAGTTTCACACGCAGACACGCAAATACGACAACTAGCAGAAGCATGTTACGTGCTTAGTCGGCCGAATCCAATCATTAATATGGAATGAACTAGTTATCGGAAGCGACAACAGGTGGCAGCGCGACGGAGTTGAAAGGAAAGTTGATTAACGCAATCGGAGGAGACAAAATATGATTGTACTGATTAAAACAAACGAAAGATAAATGAGTACGAATTAAAATATTGTGTACAAAGGATAGGAAACATAAATTGAAGGAGAAATTACAGTGATTAGTAAACACATAGATTGAACGTATAGCAAAGTAAGGAAGTCGGGATGTCATTTCAAAACAGTGTCTTTCGGTCTTTGATCGAATTTGTTTCTTTGGTTACCTCTGGCGAGAAGTATATCGCTAGATTTTAGTTCATTTGTCCTTGGTGGCGGTATAGTCATTTTTAGCCGCCCCAAAGCACTACGGTTGCGCTAGTTATTTTAAACGCACTGGGCCACAGGTGTCCCTTTTCGGTTCGATATAGGAGGTGGCGCTATGTCCAGATTTGTCGCCCCTGAATATGTTTGAGCTTTTGTTCAGGTCTCAACGCCTAAGAAAAAGGCATAAGAAGAAATAAGAAATAGATTATTGCTGTAAATAAGAAGAAATAAGAAGTAGATGATCCATCCTTTACAAGAAAAAGAAGAAATAGATGATTGCAGTAAATAGAAGAAATAAGAAGTAGATGATTCATTCTCAAGAAGAGATAGAAGAAGCCAAACTAAGATTTATATAGAAGAAGGAAGAAGAAGGTAAACCAATTTTCCATCCTTGGAAGAAAGAAGAAGAAGGCTACCAGGTTCATAGAAGAAGAAAGAAGAAAAAAACAAATTTATCTTCCATCGAAGAAGAATCTAACTTTTGTGTGTGTGTATGTATATATATATATATATATACAGTGTGTCCGGCTTAAAAGTATAATAAAAGAAAAATTAATAACTTGAGAAGTAATTGAGATATTTATTGGCGGTTTGCTTCTACAAGTATGTTAACTCAAAATGTTTTTTTACGTATTCTTGTGGCAGTTGGTACCGCGTGCGCATGCGCGTAACTGCACGTAACTGCTTTGTTCACGTAAACGCGCGCGTCAGTAGCCATATGGACTCCACAGCAGAAGGTGTTCTGTGTGCTTTCTCTCGCGGAAATAAAGTCTGTTACACTGGTGCAACGTCGTTTTAAGCTTGAATATGGACTGCGACCAACCGACGATGTTCCCAGTTACATTTCAATCAAGAAGTGGGACAAGCAACTTCGGGAAACTGGACGTTTGCTTACGATGTCGGGCCGCCATGCCAAGCACGCAGTTCCAGAGGCTACTGTTGAATTAATCCGAGCGTCCTTCCAGCAGAGCCCTCGTAAGTCAATCCGACAAGCAAGTAGGCAGTTACAGTTACCTCGTTCGACAGTACACGATGTCGTTCATAAAAGGTTGCGCCTACGGGCGTACGAAATGCAGCTTCGTCACAAAATCAAGCCCGAGTACAGGCCACGACGGAAGAACTTCGCGGAGACAATTCTGGCAAAAATTGATGAAAACGAGGCATTCCTCGATTTCATCTGTTTCTCGGACGAGGCTACATTTCACACTTCCGGCAAGGTAAACACGCACAATTGCCTCATATGGGGAAGTGAACCCCCCACGTAATGATGGAGTGGGAACGTGACTCTCCGAAAGTGACTGTGTGGTGTGGATTGTTGAAGGACAGGGTTATAGGCCCATTCTTCTTCGCGGAGCCTACAGTTAATGCAAGAACGTACATCGATATGTTGGAGCTGTATGTTGTGCCACAACTTCCTCGTGAAGTGATCTTTCAACAAGATGGCGCACCATGCCATTTTGTGAACATTGTGAGGGATTTCTTGGATCATGAGTTCCCAGATCGCTGGATTGGGGGAGGTAGTCCATGGATTGCTTGGCCCCCTAGAAGCCCAGACATTACGCCACTTGATTTTTTTTCTGTGGGAGTTTATAAAGAATCAAGTGTACTAGACACCAGTTCGTGATCATCGAGATCTACACCATCGCATTCGTGCAGCTATCGCTAATGTTACGCCTGCAATGCTGCAAAACACTTGGAGAGAAGTGGAATACAGATTAGATGTCTGTCGCGCCACTAATGGTGCACATATCGAGGTGTATTAGGTACGTAAAAAAACATTTTGAGTTAACATACTTGTAGAAGCAAACCGCCAATAAATATCTCAATTACTTCTCAAGTTATTAATTTTTCTTTTATTATACTTTTAAGCCGGACACCCTGTATATATATATATATATATATATATATATATATATATATATATATATATATATATACATATATAATTCTCACATATAATCTCTGTAAACTGTGAAAATTTTCAGAATATAGATCCTCATTTCTTATATCCCTTGGCATATATCAGCTTTTTGATTTACATTTTCAAAGAAATAACCTATTACCCTGAAGATATTATAGCCGCGGTATACTAATTTAAGTAGTGAACCCTAGGGAGGTAGCAAACAGAAGTACACTTGGCAACGGTGCTTCGGGAGAGCCATGTTTGCCCTTTATATTTCTTTTCCGGAATGTCTAGAGTAAGAGAACGCGAACCCGTTTTGGGCGCACGTTGTGGGTGTGTGCCTCATCCAATGATCGCGCGGAGGGGAGGGGTCACGCGAGAGGGGGCGACTCGACTAGTCCATTAGTTCTGTAGTAAACATGACAGCTCGCAAGCATACTAGGGGAATTCTGCATTCTGAACCCTTCCCCACCTAGTCTGGCCCCGCCCACAAGTTTTCGCCTCTGCGCGTCGCTACTCCAGACATTCCGGAAAAGGAATATAGTTTTTACTTTGCAACTGAGTTTGTTGATACCCATCGAGCCACACACCCCCGGAGACGATTGGCTGACAGAAAGGGCCAGAAATAGCCGTCAAGGTCAGCCACCAGTTGTAGTTCCGTTCAGTATAATGTCTTCTTAAAGTATCTTATTTTTTGCCCCTCCTCCTAGTTATCTTTGATTTGCAATCGAATTTTGAGATTAGAACAATACCACACACTGCTTGAATGAAGATGACCGACAGTCCTTTTATAAGCCACATTTCTTGAATGTGAACTTTTCTTTTAGTCGGATAGGGAAAGAGTGGGTACGTAAATCCAGCCTCAGCTCTGATAAGGAAATATTTCCTTTCGAGAGACCATTAACAGATTTACACCATTATAGAAACATAACAGAATAAAAGTATGAAATTTTATTGATAATTATTAATAGAAGGCAATGTAATATATAAAAATGGATGTATGTGTGTATGTTTGTTCCGGCATAACTCTCGAACGCCTGGAGCGATTTCAATCACACTTGGTACACCTATCACTTGCAACCTGGAAAGAAATACTGTGGGGGTAAGACACACCTGGCACCCCTAGGGAAGGGGGTGGTAGGGGGTGACATGTAAAAATAATCGAAAACGACCGATTTTAGTGTGGAATCCATAGTTTTCGGGGTAGCTAAGATGAATAATGTGATTCCCAATACCATTCAATTTATTTATTCTTGCTCCTGGAGGTGGAACTAAAATGTTGTTCATAAATTGTTGTTAAATTTATATTATAGTGATTTTGTAAAATATATTACTTCATAATTTGTATAGGTACTTATACTTTTAAATAACTGTAAATAAAATTAGTTACAATTTACGCTATAGTTAGAATTCATTAATCACCCGGGCAACGCCGGGTAATCAGCTAGAAGTGAATTAAAAAATTTAAATATCTCTGGAGCAGGCGAACGAAAATAAATCTCTGCGCAAGTAGTGACGCGCCGCCAATGAACACGTGAGAGGGGACGGAATTGCGAGGGGGTGTGGGGATCGGCTGTAGTTGCCAGCCCTCGCAGCAGCGTGTACTGCTTCGCTCTGGCCATTCGATTTCCTCTCCTTCTCTGACGCTATGCGTGGCCTTGCACCAGAGATAGTTGAGACAAGGTATATCGTTTAATATCTTGACATTTTGAAATAGTTGTTAAAGAAATTAATATCTTAGTTTATAAATGTAGCAAAATTAATTTCTTTATTTGTGTTTAATGACATTAATTTATTATTTTATAATATACACAACAGCTATACCCACGATTTGTGACTTTGCCCCTCCTCAAAATAATCCTGGGTACGGACCTCGTCTTATCTATTAAACGAAACACCAAATTTCAATTTCTCACTCTTTAATAATAACATAAACAAGCAATCTCTAAAACTAATCAAAACTAAACCAAAATGCAACATTCATAAATTCTAATTCAACCTTACAATTAGAATTAATATTAAAATAATTATGAATAGTATATAACTGAGTGTATAATCGACCCATTTTTATGTCCTAGAATAGGCGGGGAACAAAATCACCTTTGTAACAAATTGTGTTCGCTTACATGCAAGCTCAAATAAAGTTTATGAATAGAAAGTCGATGGAATCGCAATTCAGAAAGAAACTGACGCTCTGGTTTTAATTTAAGGTGTACCAGGGCAAAAAAGGGTATAGCGTTGAATGCATGCTCATGGAGGTGGCTCATCAGGGGTTCCCCTGTTAATTATTTTAAAGCACTTTTAAGAGCCCTAATAATTCTCAAGTACGCACATAAATAAAATACCAGAAATTTAATACTAAAACGCTAATTATACCCGATACATCTTATAACTAGGGCTCGGATGTTGAGGAAAAATCCTTTTTTTTCCTAGTGCCCAAAGACGAGGTCCAACATAATATATATATATTCATTTTGGTCATTGTAGGCGAGAAAAAGGTGGGTTTTATTTGTCCTTTTTTTTCCTTTTTCGGCGTTTTTTGGCTTATTGGTCCTTTTTTAGCCTATTTTTAGGTCTTAACGGCTTTTTTTTTTGCAACTTCACCTTCTTTCGACTAGGTTTTTACTGCCCATTCTCAATTCGAATCATCATCAGTTCATCACCTCTTAACACATTGACTGCCACCGTGTAACTGAAAATGTATCTCTTCTGCGCCAATCCGATTTTCTTGTTACTGACCGAATGTGAATGAAATGTGTATGCATAATATCTCAATTCAATTGAAATTAAGCCCATTGTTGAGGTTTTTGTGGTGTGTATGCATTTCTATACACGCGGCGTAGGTTTTCAATTTGACGTTGTATGCCACGTGTATATGATTTCATACACGTAATTATTCGCTTTGTGTTACCACATTTTGTCTTGTTCTTTCCGAATATCACGCTGTTTTAAAATTTTGTGGTGATCAAAGTATCAAAATTATCAGACCACTGGAGCACTAGTGCTTTGTTTGATTTTCCTCTTCCCCGAAGTATAATGAGTAGAAACAGATTTGAACTGCTTCTACGAATGTGCATTTTGCAGACAATTCACGTGCTGTCCCTAATGATAGATTACATAAAATTACGAACATCACCAACAAACTCATTTCACAATTCCAAGAAATATACACACCAGGGGAAAAAAATTGTGTCGACAAAAGTATGATACCATGGCGGGGAAGTCTTTCATTTCGGCAGTACATCCCTTCCAAAAAGAATAAATATGGAGTGAAAGTTTTCAAGTTGTGTGCCAGCAGAGGCTATAAATGGAACATTATTCTTTATGTCGGAAATATAAACACGTCCGGTAACATGTCAGTTCCTGAAACTGTTGTGTTACAGCTTGTAAGAGATCTTCTCGGTGAAGGTCGGCGTCTTTACACAGATAATTATTACACCAGCGTTCCTCTTGTTTACCTTGCCATTGACAACAATACCCATCTGATCGGTACAATTAGGTCTAACCGTAAATATTTGCCAGCAGATGTTGTTCAAGATAAATTGAGGATAGGTGATATTGTAGGAATGGAAACTCAGGAAGGTGTGACTATTCTGAAGTGGAAAGATAAGAGAGATGTGTTAGTCCTATCTACAGCTCACTCTGCTGAAGAGGTAACTGTAACAGAAAGACGTGGTTCAGAAATTAGAAAGCCTACCGCAATTATTGATTACACTACTAGCAAGTCCTTCATTGACGTAAGTGATCAATTCGCTTCATATGGGAATGCTATTATTGAATTTATATGGGGAACGGTTCCCGTGAATGCCTACATTCTCTACAGTGACTGCATCCAGTCCAGTAACATACACATAAATGAATTCAGGGAACGTGTAATCCTAAGTATTCTTTCTGAACAATTACCTCCTGGACAGCAACTCACTTTACCTGTGCAACAAGGCAGGAAAACTCCAACTCTTCACTTGATAGACAAAGTAGGGGATAATGGAGGAAAGAAGCAAGGACGCTGTGTACATTGCTGCAAAATCTATGGCAGAAGTGGAAATTCTGACTCGGCAGGGAGGAAGTTTGCCAGGTGGGTGAAGACAGTATTTGACAAATGTCCCAAGAACCCTTTTATGTGCCGGGAGTGTTTCAACAAAAATCATTGAACTTCCAAAGTGTTCGGTATAAAATATGTCATTCTTATATCTATCTATATATGTGCAAGGAACATAAGTTTACAAAAAAATATTATATAACGAATCGTTTTGTAAGAATTATGATGTACTAGCAATGTATTCGATAATGTATAATCGTTTGCTGTGAATTCCAACCAGAAAAAAAATGTATTTACAAATTTACCCTTCTTTTTTAGTTGTCAATACATTTGTACCAGTGACAAAAATACGTAAGCGTAAATAAAGTTTTGAAGATTTTTTTACTCTTGTAAGACATTACAGAAATTAAAATTATTACTGCCCCATCTTAGCTGTACGCCACGGCTGTTTAACAGTCATATAGTTTTGCTTGAACTGTGTATGCGTTTCCATACACGCGGCCAAGAATCAGGTTCTTGTTTGTGTATGGAGTAGCATACACGTGGCCCAGAAGCAAGAAGCCATGTGTATGACATATCATACACACGGCAGTCAATGTGTTAAACGTCCTTTCTGTAGTAAGGAAATAAAAAATAAATAAATAAATATATAAATATATTTGAACCATCCCTGAAACGAGAGAAAAACATTTTTGGACGACTGAAGCAGGTACGGTACAAAGTCCTTTAACCGTAACTTGTCTGGAAGGTCGCGCTGTAAGTGGCAACTTTCTCTTGTTTTGAAGCTTTCAGCACGGTGTATAGGACCAGACAGCACGCGCCTGCAAAGATCTCAAGTCAGATAAGGAGGTGCAGCGCATATCCTATTCATTAAATATGTAATTACAACTGAAGTTATTCATTAATTTGGATCACATTTATACGTCCTTTTTTCCGTTTTTAGGTTCTTTTTTTTAATATTTTTAGGTCTCTTTATAGGTCTTTATTTGGTAATTTATAGGTCTTCAACTTCTGAGCCCAACTTATAACCATCTAAGCGTTTGCACATTCTAACCAGGAACCATACAGACCTTCAGCTACAGCTTGGCTTCAAACTTCGCAACGTCCCAACTATAAAGAAAACATCTGGGCAGTGGCACCCGACCTGATCTTATCTTAGACGAACTTACATTCAGATCAGACGAGACATCTGACCTTCCTTGCTTCCTTGGGAGAATAAAGACGCACATAACAGGCATAAAATGGAAGCAACATAACTACATAATTTCATATCAAGTGCGAAGTTACACACACGCACGCGATCATTAGCCAAAGGGAGTGCAGCGACAAATCAATTTTAGCAGCTCTTATTAAGCAATTATACGACTGCAGACAGCACTATGCTAAGAACGAAGACTTTGAAACCAAAGGTTCTGATTAGATGAGAACATCTTAAAATAACCAATTGTCGGTCGCTAGGTGCTGCCAATTACGTCAAGCTGTCTCATTAAATCCAGAACAAAAATGCAATTTTTAACATTCAAGAAAGGAGCACAATAAATGCTTCTTGCGGAAACTGTTTGATGCATTCCTAGTTGCTCGAGAGTAAATATATTAATATTTTACAACCCTAGCTTAAGACACCATGTCATGACATTCAACCGAACATAAACTTTTAAAATTTTCAGGTTTCTTCCCATTTATGTGCGTGAAGTAATTTCTTCTCAGTTTCGTTACATGTAAAATAAACACACATTATTTACATCAGAACAGAATGACCACGGAAGGAGCAAGCTTCTCATATTACAATTGTAGTGCCGTGGCGCTGTGGTTAGCACAGCGCGCTTCGATACCGTGGGTTCGGGGTTCGAATTCCGGCCTGGCCATGTGTTACGTTAGGTCGTTCTCGTGACACATGGGTGTTCTTTATAAGTGTCTCTTTATCAATTTTATCATATCATCAATAATACTCATCGTCGCGATTAGCCAAATTTTGAAGAAAAGCGACCCTAAGTTACAAAAATTAAATCAATCCAATTAGAATGCACACCTAGTAATGTGATTTTAGGGCTTCTGGCCTACACGAACACTAGACATTGATGAACTGAACTGATGCCTTAGTGAGAAATCAGAAGTATTCAGGAGACGTGACAAGATCCGTGTGTGATTTATTGCGGATATTGACAAAGCACTCACCGCACTTGAAACGAGAGTAAAAGTAAAGCAAAGTTGTTCAACTTTTCCAATATTTAACTTCCAAAATAGTGAAGCAAGACAGGATACTATATTTATCGGGAGCATCAACGCTTTCTGACAAATACCAAGTCGATCTCAATGCAAAAGTTTCTACAAGGTTGTTTATGTAGGCAGGGTCGTATCCAGAAATACAATTTGGAGGGGGTCCATCCAGGGGTTCCCATCCCTCAAGACCAATAAAGCATCTCCCTCCCCCACTAATAGTAAGAGAATGGTTATCTCGCTTCTTTGTTTGGCTATTCTTGGAATAGCAATTTCAGAATTAAATGTCTGTTGCTGTAAGTACAATAAATCTTTGTTGAGTTGAGTAAATGTCTGTTGACACTTTTCAGAAGCATTTTGAAATATTTGGCTGAACTTGAACTGTCCTCGTGTCAGGGAAACAGTTTTTTTTAATTATTATATTTTTTAATGCTCTAATGAATTAGGTAATAACATGAATACAGATATGTATGTGTGAATGCGTCTACCGGTACAATTGAAAGCATTTTACATTATTATTATTATTATTTAGGTTTTTATATTCTATGCATAGCAACTATGTATGTAGACAAATCAGAGCCGAGTACGGAGTGTACCGAGCTTCGAGAGTGGAGGTAAGGTGTGGATAAGTCAGGCAAGTCACAAACTCTTCATCGTGAATCTCCCAAAGTTTCTGATTCTGTTTTGTGAATTAGTAAGAGCAGTGGCTAAATCGTGATGAGGGCTCTAAATACCTTGACAACTGAACAGTAAAGCTGAAAACCTTTTCACAGATAAATAGTGTAATTCAAAAAGTCCTACTCTCAATTAGGTAGATGATCACTTGATTGGGGTGGGTCACTCTGACAACTCCACTTAATTGTAAAGGTTGAAGAAATTTAACAAAAACATGAAGTGAATCATGTTTTTTTCTTGAAATCATGTTTCACACTAACAATAGTCAAAAACAGATTCTCAACTGACATATCACTACCAAGTTTGAAACTTGAAAACTTTTTGTTGATGTTATTTTAGAATATTCACAAACCGTGCACACGGAGATAATTGTTATACACCTGCTATAAAATGTCTCATCGGGAAGTATGGTGTATATAGTATTTTTTTCAAAAAAGTAAGAAATTTGGGGGTGGGTGGGTCCGGACCCCATGGACCCACACCCTGGATACGGCATTGCACGTAGGTGAATATTAAAAGAAAACTCTGGTCGCACAGTATTAAATCTTTCATCCTGTACACATCATATGCATCATTCATTACAGGCGTATAGATTATATGTGGGACACACTGCATTTCCGAATGTAATCATGTGTGTCACTAGTTGCGATGCTAGATCCTAAGGTCTTTTCCACTCTTACGGCGGTCGGCCCAAGTTCTGGCAAGGGAAGTGAGTAGGGGAGATTACGCAGCAGACCAACCAGACAACAGCATTAGCGCCGAGAGACACGACGCGGCGGAAAAAAGTAGTGCGTGAACCTCGCTCTATTGGCTGCTGCGTTTCTTATCGCGCTTGATTGGTCGCTTCTCCGCTCCCCACTTCCCTTGCCAGCTATAATAATAGCATAGTGAAAGTGACAGAAAAGCAAAGTAATATAATCGAAATCAATGAATCACGCCAGTGGCGTTTCTCTATTTTAATGCCTTTACTCACGATATACCAACTTTATTCATACATTATTTTACATTTAACTTAACGGTCTATTTACCAAGTTAAAAATGTCACGTTGTTTGCCGAGTGGGATGTGTATACACCCCAGCAGGTAAACAGTGTTTTAAGAAAAGTAATTAGTATTTGCCGGCGTATAAGACATTTTTGTGCACAATTTTGAGGAAATAGCTTTATAACACAATGTTATAATCAATTTACCGTATTTCCAATATAAAGTACTATGTATGTCTACTTTCAACAAATAACAACCTAATCTTACTAGGAAAGAACACATTTTAATCATCTTCGTCAAAATTCAGATATTCATGTCCAAAGCTAAAGCAAGAGTCACTTGCAACCTCTACTAAATCAGAATCTGATAGCTCATACAACAAATTGTCCTCTGTACCACCCAGTGTATTACTAATGTCATGCTTTTTAAATGATTTAACCACTGTCTTAGTTTTCACAGCATCCCATGAAGCTTTGACCCATTCACAAACTTGTGAAATGCTAGGCCTCTTCCTTCTTCCTGATTATGAGAATACAATGCAAATAGTGAAGGATGTTGGTCGAGCATTGAATTTTCAAATAGACACGAACATGATCAGCTGCTGTCACAGACTGAAGTCTCTCTCATCTCAACAACCACCAGGAATCATCGTGAAATTTGTTAAACGCGTAGAGAGGGATAATTTGTTGCGAGAAAAGAAAACTAAAAATACATTACGGAATTGTGATTTGGGTTATAGTACTGGTAGTTTGATTCATATTAAACAAAATTTAACAAAACGTCGTAAACAAATATTTAATGAAGCCAGGAAAGTAGAGAGATAAGAACTTTGCTTATGTTTGGATTGACATGACGGGGACTATTAAGCTTAGAAAGACCCCTAATGACCCCCAGGTGTACATTTTAAACAGTGTGGATGATGTGCATGCCCTGATTAGCAATGCCGCCAATGGAGAACAATAACTTATTATTCTTTTATCAAAATGTAAAGGGCATGAATACCAAATTAACTGAGTTGCACTTGCGTGTCTTAGCAACTGATTATGATATCATTGTTCTTACGGAACCTTGGCTGACAAGTGATGTTCAAAATTCAGAACTATTAGACAATGGTATCAGATATTTAGACAAGATCGAACAAAAAGTAGAGGGGGAGGTGTGTTGGTCACCGTCAGGGAAACTATTTGTGTAAAATGTATTGAGATGTCAGTTGATTGTATAGAAATTGTATTTTTTTGCGTATAAGTGGTGACGTCAAAAGTTATTTATTTATATCATTGTATATTCCTCCTGATACTAAATTGGATAAATATTTAAACCTATATTCTTTGTTAGAAGAAGTGTATATCTCGTATAATGGTAATATATTTATTATTGGAGATTTTAATATCCCAACAATATTGGATTCACATACTGATCTTACGCGGTGTGGAAATATCGCAAATGCACTTAATGATTTTATGAATTTATTGGATTTAAGTAGTATCAATGACATAAAAAATAATAACAATAAAACTTTGGATCTAGTGTTAACCAATGTTAAAGACCGTATTAATGTTTTAAAAAGTACGTTTCAGCTCCTACCAGTTGACGGACACCACACTCCTCTTATATTTAATTTACCTTTTAATTTTAAGTGATCTCGAAATAAATTGTATTCAGCTAAGGGTTTTAACTTTAAGAAAGCTAATTTTTTAAAGTTGTATCAGGAACTTGCTGGTGGTAGTTGGGAAGAATTGCTTCAATGTAAACACCCAAATTATGCTGTTGATAAGTTTTATCAGACCTTTTATTATATACTTAATAAACATGTTCCAAAGAAAAGAATTCATAAAACAAACTCGTATCCTTGTTTGTTTAATGGTGAAACAATAAGAATATTGAAACGCAATGAAATACATAAGCGTAAGTAGACCCAGTGTCCGGGTACTGGGCCATCATTTGGAGCTCGAACCATCATTTGGAGCTCGATCGCCTTAATGGATTTCTCTCGTAAGGCATGTGTTGCCAACTTCTTACCCGAAAAAATCACCAAGATTATGACGCTTGTTGTAGCCTTTTATGATGTACATTTTGAGGGCAGAGTTGACAACACTGTGGGTTTACTGTAGCCTTTTATGAGGGGGGTTTATTGCCCTCTGTTTACATCTGGCAACACTACCGTAGATTTTTTGACAGTGTTGTTAACCTACTGGGTTTTTTTCACTGTAAATTTTCATCAAAGGACCTGAGGGGTCCATGTATTTTTTTATGTCTGGCAATACTGTTGGGGGGCCTAGTGTTGGCGACACTGTGGGTTTTTACTGTAGCCTTTTATGAGGGGGTCTATTGCCCTCTGTTTACATCTGGCAATTTTATTGGATGTTCCTTTTTTTAGGCTCGTTGGTGTTACCTACCCATCCGAAGAAAATTCCACTATATGATCTTTCACAGGTTAAGCTAACCTACAAATAGGAATTGGCAGCACTGACTTATAAACCCACTGGGTTCTCTTGACATGTTTTTTCATGATGTGTTGCTAGGCTATTGAGCATCTTGGCGTATACAATGTATATATTTTGAGAGGGAGGTTATAGCTTTTTATACTGTACGAATACTGGAAGCTTGACAGTGACAACCAACAGAGTAGGTAAACCTACATCCAGGAACTGGCAACACTAGTTTCTGACAGTGAATTTGAAATAAAATATTAAACAAAATACATGAGTAAGCACTGTGATTACAAATAGTACCAGTGTTATGCCCCCAACTCCAACTGGGCAACTGGGGGAAATAATTGTACAACAATTTGTACCTAATTGTACAACAACTTGTACCTAATTGTACAACATATACACAGACATAAAAGAGAGAGCCTTCCTGTAACTTACCTCATGTACAATTTATATGTTTTTACAACTGTGAAAAGAAAGCATATGTGTTCTGTATGCACACATTTATTCTTATTTTTCGAAGTTGAATGAAAACACGTGTTTTTACGCTCTCGTAATACTGACCTTGCTCTACTGATTTTAAATTGCTTCCATCCGCTTTTTTTTCTGTGTTATTTCCGCATGCACGCAACATTCGCTTTCAATAGACAGAAGGAGTTTTAGTATAGCAGGCTCCGAGTTTTACAATTTATTAAATTAAACAATAATTTATGTAAGAATATACTTGTACTTACCGAACACAAAATAATAAAAAGCACATGTGAATATTTGCGTGTGTTCATGTTATATGACGGCTGAGTAAAAAATAATGTTGACGCCCCGAAAGATAAAAGTTCCTGGTTCGACATCAGATGCATGCAAATTTTATGTTTTGCTCTCCAAAATCTTGATTTTTATGTTTGTGCTATTTGTCATACAGCAGAGGAGAAGAGGGGAGAGGGGAGGGGAGGGGGTACTATCAGCGCCATCTATTAGCAAACAATAGAAATAAAAAGTAGGGTCAAACTTTTTCAACACCCAAAAATTTTAAACGTCCTCGCTTAGTAATACGATCAGCAAAAGACGTTTAAAAGAGTACTCTTAGTCGACAAAGCTAATTGCTAGGGCCCATATATTGCTAAAATGTTCTTTGATTTGCATATTTCTCATACCGCCATATGTTGTTCTAGTTGACTTCTTCCAAAAAAATGCTAATTAGCGAGAGTTAATTAAGCAAGGCAAGTAAAAGAAGCAAATAGGACAATATGTGCCGGCGTGAAATATGTAAAAATTCGACTCGATTCGAATTAAAGTTGGGGGATATTTTGCATTTTTTTCCTATAATGTACAAAATATTTACCGTACATAATCTTTTCCATTTACAACAGTATAAAATAAGAGGAATGTGTGACAATATCCATATTAATTAGGAAGGTATGTCGTATGCTAGGTTAGCTAATTGTGTCTTCTACAGCTTCACTGTTTAGAGGAAAGATGGAAAAAGAGAGCTCTACGGAAACTAACGCTCTTAACAATATTGAACGCCCCGTGAAAATTATATATAAATAAGGCATAAGCGTATTATCTGCTTTCATGTCAGATTTTCCCAACCTGTGAGCTGTAGTGTTTAGGCGACAAACCGACCTGTTCAAATATAATACTGTTGACAATATTGTACGCCCCGTGAAAATTATATATAAATAAGGCATAAGCGTATTATCTACTTTCACGTCAGATTTTCCCAACCTGTGAGCTGTAGTGTTTAGGCGACAAGCGACCTGCTCAAATATAATACCGTTGACAATATTGTACGCCCGTGAAAATTATATATAAATAAGGCATAAGCGTATTATCTGCTTTCACGTCAGATTTTCCCAACCTGTGAGCTGTAGTGTTTAGGTGACAAACGACCTGCTCAAATATAATACCGTTGACAATATTGAACGCCCCGTGAAAATTATATATAAATAAGGCATAAGCATATTATCTGCTTTCACGTCAGATTTTCCCAACCTGTGAGCTGTAGTGTTTAGGTGACAAACGACCTGCTCAAATATAATACTGTTGACAATATTGAACGCCCCGTGAAAATTATATATAAATAAGGCATAAGCGTATTATCTGCTTTCACGTCAGATTTTCCCGACCTGTGAGCTGTAGTGTTTAGGCGACAACCGACCTGCTCAAATATAATACTGTTGACAATATTGTACGCCCCGTGAAAATTACATATAAATAAGGCATAAGCGTATTATCTGCTTTCATGTCAGATTTTCCCGACCTGTGAGCTGTAGTGTTTAGGGGACAAGCGACCTGCTCAAATATAATACTGTTGACAATATTGTACGCCCCGTGAAAATTATATATAAATAAGGCATAAGCGTATTATCTACTTTCATGTCAGATTTTCCCGACCTGTGAGCTGTAGTGTTTAGGTGACAAGCGACCTGCTGAAATATAATACTGTTGACAATATTGTACGTCCCGTGAAAATTATATATAAATAAGGCATAAGCGTATTATCTGCTTTCATGTCAGATTTTCCCGACCTGTGAGCTGTAGTGTTTAGGGGACAAACGACCTGCTCAAATATAATACTGTTGACAATATTGTACGCCCCGTGAAAATTATATATAAATAAGGCATAAGCGTATTATCTGCTTTCATGTCAGATTTTCCCGACCTGTGAGCTGTAGTGTTTAGGTGACAAGCGACCTGCTGAAATATAATACTGTTGACAATATTGTACGCCCCGTGAAAATTATATATAAATAAGGCATAAGCGTATTATCTGCTTTCATGTCAGATTTTCCCGACCTGTGAGCTGTAGTGTTTAGGGGACAAGCGACCTGCTGAAATATAATACTGTTGACAATATTGTACGCCCCGTGAAAATTATATATAAATAAGGCATAAGCGTATTATCTACTTTCATGTCAGATTTTCCCAACCTGTGAGCTGTAGTGTTTAGGTGACAAGCGACCTGCTGAAATATAATACTGTTGACAATATTGTACGTATATTGTATTGTATAGGAGACTAGAAGCATATAATTTGGCGAAAAAAAAAAAAAACCGGGTAAGGTCATAGAAAATAGTTAAAAAAAAAAGTGAGCAATTATATTTTGCATTGCACAGCATTAGGTATTAAATAACATACCCCCAAAAAATCTCTGCATTATGCGTTCTGAAAAAAATTGCCCTACGTGCCAAATTACTGTGTCAAGTAAACATTTTCAAAGGCACTGTCGTACTTGTGTGCCGGGAAAGCGAATATGTGCGACCAAACTGTGCTCTAAGTGTGGAAAAAAATATTTCTATTGCCAACTTCAAGTTGTTGTTTTTTTTTGACACGTATATATATTATTATTTTTTTAACAGAGGAAGAAAGTCTGTGCTTCGGAAAACGCGATGATGTGCGTAATGATATTTTTCTTCTCCTGCTCAGACTTGTACCAATCTACTGTGTACCGTCTTCTTCCCTGCATCGCCTCGTTCAGTTCGTCCGACCTCTCGTTCAATTTTTCCCCAGCAGCCGAAAGCAGAATGTTGAGATCACCGCACCTCAGGCCGCTGATCTCCCGAAGATGGTCCTTGAGAACCATTTCACAAGGGATGCGAAATTCCGGCGTCGTTCTTGCTATGATTAGAAGTTTCCCTACATCCTCACAATCTCCGTTTACTGCGTGTTTAAATATTTTACATAGTAGCTCGGGCGGCAAATCAGTTATACGAGACATGTTGTTATTATTATTATTTTTCACTCTATGTTATTTATATACCCTACCCCAATTTTTTGTTTCGTGTTCATGGCGATGGTGGTAGAGTGCCACACACGTAAATTTGCCGTTGCGTAGAAACGAATTTTCGTTTCGTCCCCCTCTCTCTTAGCATCATGTGTTCTACCCTGCTCGATAACCTTCGCTATTGTTGCCACATTGTCATTCCATTCCTGGACACACTCGCGCAAACATCATTGAAAACAATTGAATAGCGCTCCAGCTTGCGGTTCGGTAGGGACGCTAATGTGGCAATATAGCACGGCGTAGTGCTTGCTTTTTTTATGCAGTGCATGTTTATTGGCTAGCTAGTAACTAGTGTTGCCAACTGTAATAATGAAGCACTATTTCTGTCATGGAAGGGGAAAAGGCAGGTAAAGTGGCGGTGAGTTTTGTTGGATTGGAAGCACCATATTTTTATTTTATACTAAGTATTTGACCGGTTTGATGTTGTGTGCGTGTATTGCGTGTGTGTATGTAAAAGTGTGTGTTTGCTAATGAACGTTAAATTCCATAATGCCTCCAGTTCTGTCGAAGTTGAAATCAAAAATCTTGCATAGCGTAACGAACCTAAAGTTCGTGGGATCTGAACCAGTTAACTGATGGGGTGATGTAAACTACTCATCATTCATCCTCTTGATGAGACCACTCGTCATTGACATGACGAGTTATTGCTTGGCATGCGAAAGGTACAAATAACACAAAGGAATTAAACTACTGAAAAGACAATGGCAACTCGTTGGATTTTGTGAACCGTTGAACCTGTATCATGGCTGGGTGTAGGATAATTACCTGTCTAACTGAAGTCTCTGAGCTGAATCGAAAATAGCGAAGTCCTCTGTGAGCTTCTCTCTAAGTGTTGACCAAAGCGTGCTTCCAATATCGACCTCCTGTCTTGCTGACCTCCTCTCTCTACCAACTCAATTCCCAAAGTCCAGCCACTTCCCAGCTTGTCTCACCTCTATATTCCCTGGCCATCGAGCTCTTCCTCGATGCCGAATCGCCGAATCGTGTTTATTATAATTGCTACCATGCAAACCGCTGACACCAAACCCAGAAGTGTTACCTATTTCCTGAATGCTCAGGAGGTTTGCATGGCACAACACAATGCATTGTAAACATGCCTAAGAGGCTTGAGACAGCTGAGAAAAACAAGTGAATGCCCTGGTCAACTTGAAGCGTTCAGAGAGACTTAATAAAATAAACATACAATCCTATGGATTGATACGTTCGCGCCTCTTAGGAAAAATTTTCTCCTTTGAAAATTTAAAAGTCAAATCGCAAAGCTTGACATGACTCAGGTTCGCCAATTCCATATATTTTCTTAAAAAACCAAATATACAAAAAAAAAATCCACCATAACTATCTGTTGTTTGCCGTAGCCTGAATGAAAACAAAAAAAAAATTTTATTCCCTAAACTCTAAAATGAATAATAACCTTAATACTAACAAATTCGTATGTTTATACGATGTAAAAACAATAATATATACTATTATAGGACTAGAAATCACAAAAGTCGTGTCGTTAACTGATAAAACTCTTAATGTAGCACATGTGCGTGCACGTAATGTATATTATGTATAATTGCTCATCAACCTGCTCCTAGTCAAGAGTCTGTGATGTCTCGCCACGCGGTAACGACTCTGTGTGTTCCGCGAGCCAAGCGGTTGGAGCGTCGTGCAAGATGGAACGGAATTCACAATGTTTATGTATATTTCCACTTGATATAGACTCTTCAAACACATAGAAAAACCTTAAAAAGGTGCACAAGTAAGTACACGTAAGTAAGCATGTAAAACATTGTCACATCTCACTGTTTTGTCCGTGTGAAAACCTGATCATATCAAAGTGCGTATGATTTACGAACTACCTAGCTAGTGCACTCCTAACATCGTTGAATATATGAACTTGCATGGCTGTGTTGCACATTCCAATGTAGTATTATACACTATTCAATGTATATAATTGGTTACACTGATAACTGTCGCTGGTAAAACTTAATTATAGCGTTCAATTTTCTTTTCTACGTTAATCTGTACACTGTATACATATATATGGCTTGGTGAATACCTTTATATGTCTGCACACACATAAAAAAAATAATCTTGCAGTATTTTATCAACTGTCTACTCTGATTGAAAATATCAGAAAATGTCCAATGTGCAATTGTATTTTTAATTATGTACCATATTGGTGAAACACAATTAACTATTTGGAAAAAACATTTGCATAAAACTAAAGCATACTGTCTGCAATGTTTGAAAGTACTGTAGCTATGCTTGTTATAGCTTGCATGTGCAATTGGATATCCATTATAAAAAGCTTCTTCTTAAAACAAAAATATGCACTAATTGATGCACTGGCCAATTGACACCACAAGGCTCTCTCTTTTATGTCTGTGTATATGTTGTACAATTAGGTACAAGTTGTTGTACAATTAGGTACAAATTGTTGTACAATTATTTCCCCCAGTTGCCCAGTTGGAGTTGGGGGCATAACACTGGTACTATTTGTAATCACAGTGCTTACTCATGTATTTTGTTTAATATTTTATTTCAAATTCACTGTCAGAAACTAGTGTTGCCAGTTCCTGGATGTAGGTTTACCTACTCTGTTGGTTGTCACTGTCAAGCTTCCAGTATTCGTACAGTATAAAAAGCTATAACCTCCCTCTCAAAATATATACATTGTATACGCCAAGATGCTCAATAGCCTAGCAACACATCATGAAAAAACATGTCAAGAGAACCCAGTGGGTTTATAAGTCAGTGCTGCCAATTCCTATTTGTAGGTTAGCTTAACCTGTGAAAGATCATATAGTGGAATTTTCTTCGGATGGGTAGGTAACACCAACGAGCCTAAAAAAAAGGAACATCCAATAAAATTGCCAGATGTAAACAGAGGGCAATAGACCCCCTCATAAAAGGCTACAGTAAAAACCCACAGTGTCGCCAACACTAGGCCCCCCAACAGTATTGCCAGACATAAAAAAATACATGGACCCCTCAGGTCCTTTGATGAAAATTTACAGTGAAAAAAACCCAGTAGGTTAACAACACTGTCAAAAAATCTACGGTAGTGTTGCCAGATGTAAACAGAGGGCAATAAACCCCCCTCATAAAAAGCTACAGTAAACCCACAGTGTTGTCAACTCTGCCCTCAAAATGTACATCATAAAAGGCTACAACAAGCGTCATAATCTTGGTGATTTTTTCGGGTAAGAAGTTGGCAACACATGCCTTACGAGAGAAATCCATTAAGGCGATCGAGCTCCAAATGATGGTTCGAGCTCCAAATGATGGCCCAGTACCCGGACACTGGGTCTACTAGCGTAAAAGACATATTTCTAATTATTATAATGAATGGTTTATTCAGTTACGAAGAGAATCTAAGAAGTTAATAAACTTAGCCTACAAAAACAATGTAAACAATGTGAAAAATGAAATTCGAAATGATTCAAAACAATTCTGGCAATATATCAAAAATAAGAAGCAACCTCAATTAAAACCGTCTACTATGACATATCAACAGGCTACACTAACGTCTAATCAGGATATTGCAGATGGATTTGCAAGGTTCTTTAGCAGTGTTTATGCTAAGGTAACTCAAACATATGATATTCCTAGAGGCGAAACTTTGGGCGTTTCTCACTGTTTAAATATACATACCATAACTTCAAGGGATTATATGAAAGCACTGAAAAAACTGAAATCTAAGAAATCAAGTGGTCCAGATGAAATACCCTCATATACAGTGCGTCCATTTCGATCTGCAGCCGAGAGATCGGGAGAAACGTGGCGGGCGGCGCTGACGGAGATGCCGACATTTGAGGCCTGTAATGCCCGCTTATTTTTGTGGACATCTTGCAAAACGAACACTAACCTGTGTTATAACACGCAAAAGTTCTTCTGTAATTCTTCCAAGTTCCACCCTTATATGCACAAATAAATACGCTATAGAAACGATGTTAAGAGCCACAGATAATAAAGCATTTTAATCATAGTTTTGACCAGTAACGTCCTGCATAAGTTTATATCCTTGAAAGAGTTTTGTGTCGATGTGGATCGTTTGGAGGTTTCGAATGTGCAACACTGTATCAAGATTACGCTGCAGACGAACAGTTAAAAGCTAATGGTGTTCGTGAGCTTCCTTGCAATCCGAAATCTCCGAGCTCAAGTTTTTTGTTCCTTTGCGACTACAGAGCTGTGAATATAGTGGCAGGCAGATGTAAACCAAGAGCGTGTTAATTTCGTACTGTGCGTAAGAGTGTTATTCTTGGTTACTTGCCGTTACTTGTTTGTGTTATTGCAGTGTGTATGTGTGTTGTGTCAGTCAGACGATTGGAATGCCAGCCGCAAGGTTCACGTTAGAACAAAGAATTTTTATGTATGACACTTACGTGAAAACAGACTCGTGTCGAGACGTGTGTAGGCAATTTGTACAGAAATTCCCAGGCGTTTCACCTCCACATAGAGATACGGTTAGACGGCTTGTCCTTAAATTACGAGAAACTGGATCGTTAAATTTTAAAACACCTAAGCAAAAACGACGGATTCTAACCGAAGCAAAACTCGATGAAATTGGTGCAGCGTTAGAACGTTCTCCAAACAAACCTCTACGTCGTGTTTCACAGGAGATGGGCGTGTTAAAATCATCAGCACATACAGCCACTAAGCTACTAAAATTAAAACCGTACAGAGTTTCTATAGTGCAAGAATTACGGCCCCCTGACAACGTAAGTAGAGTAAATTTCTGTAATTGGGCTTTGCAGAATATTGTAGATGGTATTGTTGATCCACAGTTAATATTTTTTTCGGATGAGGCATGGTTTCACTTGCGTGAGTAGTGGAGGTCAGAGAGTTCTGGAACCGAATATGAGGCTCGGTGAGGCTCGCCTTAATGGATTTTTCTCGTAAGGCATGAGCCTCATTTTCTGGCAGTGTTGCCAGCTGCTTACTCGAAAAAATCACCAAAGTTTTTTTTTTGGGTCTAACGTAGCCTAAAGCAAGGAGCTGGCAATCTTGCTTGAGGCTCGCCTTAATGGATTTTTCTCGTAAGGCATGAGCTTTATTTTCTCGCAGTGTTGCCAATATTTTACTCGAAAAAATCACCAAGGTTTTTTTTTGGGTCTAACCTAGCCTAAAGCAAGGAGCTGGCAATCTTGCTTGAGGCTTGCCTTACAGTGCATAAAGCAAGGTTGCCAACCTACTGGTGTTTTTGCCATGATTTTTTTACAAAAAAGAGAGAGGAGAGAGAGAGAGGGAAGAGTTAAACAACCGACAGCCTACCTACAGCTTTTTTTTCTTGGTCTAACCTAACCTAAAGCAAGGAGCTGGCAATCTTGCTTGAGGCTTCTTAATAGTTTGCTCTTGTAAGGCATAAGCTCTATTTTCTCGCAGTGTTGCCAATATTTTACTCGAAAAAAATCACCAAGGTTTTTTTTTTGTCTAACCTAACCTAAAGCAAGGAGCTGGCAATCTTGCTTGAGGCTTGCCTTACAGTGCATAAAGCAAGGTTGCCAACCTACTGGTATTTTTGCCATGGTTTTTTATAAAAAAAAAGAGGAGAGAGAGAGAGAGAGAGAAGAGTTAAACAACCAACAGCTGCCAACACCCACCCTAACCTAACCTAACCTAACCTAACCTAACCTAACCTAACCTAACCTAACCCACCCTAACCTAACCTAACCTAACCTAACCTAACCTAACCTAACCTAACCTAACCCACCCTAACCTAACCTAACCTAACCTAACCTAACCTAACCTAACCTAAGCTAACCTAACCTAACCTAACCTAAAGCAAGGAGCTGGCAACCTTGCTTGAGGCTTGCCTTACAGTGCATAAAGCAAGGTTGCCAACCTACTGGTATTTTTGCCATGGCTTTTTACAAAAAAAAAAGAGAGAGGAGAGAGAGAGAGGGGAGAGTTAAACAACCGACAGCCCACCTACAGCTTTTTTTTGTCTAACCTAACCTAAAGCAAGGAGCTGGCAACTTTGCTTGAGGCTTGCCTTACAGTGCATAAAACAATTTTTGCCAACCTACACACACTAAACAAGAAAAACCGGCAACAAACACGCACTGCCGTAAAAAAGAGAGAGAGATAGGTGGATGGTAATATAGTATGTGTGTGCGTGTGTGCGTATAATATGTAGCATTATTAACTAGAGTGTGTTGGCAATTTACTTACAACTAAAAAAAAATAGAGATGCCAATTTTGCTGTAAGATGAAGAGAGAGAGATTTATGGCTGGCAACAGTGGTGAGCGATGTCCTCCCTCTTCTGTGCAATATGACATTATGATGTTACTGTAGTTTTTGACGAGGATTACGAGTTAACTAAAAAACCTGCAACTAGAGAGAGTTGCCAGCACACACACGCTATTGTAAGAGAGATGAATAACTAGGAGGGGGGCAGCATTTCTGGCTATTCACAGTGGCGGATGTACTTCCTGTTTTTTTCAAAAGCTAACAATAATGATGGAATTTCATGCTGACGCATTTATTTCGTTCAAAAATTCGCGTTCAGCACAGATAATGCTATGTAATTTTCACATTAGCTCAGCCAACTGTTGAGAAATAATGACGTCAGGTAACAGCATTGGTGGGGGTGACGTGATGAATTTACGAAAGTAGGAAAATGACAGTGCTAAAAATTGAAGTATAGAACTATTTTCTAGAGCATACACATGATGCTTAGGTTACAACAGCTGTTAACATCAGGTCTGGCAACTGTTGAGAAATAGTGACGTCAGTTAACAGCATTGGTAGCAGTGATGCGATGCGATGCATTAACTTGTGAATTTTCGAACTCGTAAAATGATGTGGCTGAAATATAGGGGGAGAATGTTCTAGAGAAGATTGTCTCGGATTTCTGGATTTCTACTAGTCCACGTTGTTAACCTACATATTACTCCTCGACTAATAAAACTAGAAGCTCGAGGGGCATCAGGTCCTATTTTTATTGTGAGCTGCAAGAAGAATATTGTGATTGTGATTGAAATTAACTAACGTGAGTAAATTTGTTTGTTAGCTTGCATGAGTTGGCTTTGTGTTATATAAATAGGTAGTGTTGCTTCTGTGAGTTGATTCTGTAATAACCAAACAAATGTAAAGGAATTGTAGATAAAAGGTAAAACTCTCTACAAAAGCCAAACAATTCTTAAGCATATTGTGGAAGGAATATATACTCGCAAAGCACGCAAAAAGAAGAGAGAGAAAGTATACAAGTTTTAAGTGTGTTGCATGTATCTCTCTTCTTTTTTTCTTGCTTTTTTTTTATATATATATTTATTACATATTACTATATACACCAAGCATATGCAAAATAGCAATATGCAGGGTGTAAGAGGACGATTTTCTGGTAAGACGCCCAACAGTTAACCTTATTTCCACGTAGTACACCCTGGACTGTAGAGTAACGAGGCTCTGGCGTCTGGCAGACCAGTATAATTTTGCGTGTGTTAGCCTGTTTTTTTTTGTGCGTTTGATATTTAGTGGAGGTACATAGTGTTTCGAATTTTATTATTATTTAGTTTTATACACAGAAAAGATATTAAACATAAAATTAAATAAAATATATCTAATTATGTTTTTTTTATCACAACAAGCATTCACAAAAAAAATAACAATAATGTGGTTTAAAGTTTTTTTAACGTAATTGCTACGTAAACAAAATGGCCGACTTGCAATGAGTGTGTCAAAGTTTTTTAGGTTAGGTTAGGTTAGGTTAGGTTAGGTTTTAAAATAGAATCCGAACCACTATGTATTTTTATCGGGTTCGAACCTAGGACCTCTTGATTACAAGGCAACAATACAACTACCGCACTTTCGAGCCCTAGTGAATATGTAGGAAAAAACAACGGTATATACATAATCCAAAGTTGCGTGGTTTTAGGCCCCATAGGAACCAGGAAAATCAATGTCTTGGAAAACATCTTAAGATATTTGTCTTAATCTTTAAGAAAGTCGACTTCCGGTCTGTCAAGATGTTACTTCCGGTCTGTCAAGAAAATTTTCTTAAGATATTTGTCTTAAGATGTTTTCCAAGACATTGATTTTCTTGGTTCCTAATTGACCTAGGATGATGATTTTAGGTTTGTTGGATAGGATTTGACGAAAACTATACGACTAGCAAATAAAATTGATTCCACCCCCTCAAGTTTCGAAAATATAGACAATTTTTTAATTTTTTGAGAAACTTGATTTGCTGGCTTAGTTTTTACCCTATTTCGAAAATTTTAATGACATTTGATAAAAAATTGAATGTACTCTACAACCTATTGGAAACATAATGATTAGTACTTACTGTTTTTCGAGTTATTTTAAATTTAAATTTCAAGATGTGATTTCTAAGTTGTTTTGTAACTCGTAAACTGGGGGTCGTAGAAAACTTATTCTTGTTTTATCTGCTATTGCCCGACAAATACTATAAATACAAATAATGTTTATTGTTTGATTTTAAAAAAATCGAAAATAACTTTGTTTTCTGAAAATAAAAAATGTGTGTATGGAAAAAAAATACGATTGTGTAATTTTTTATGATGTATGTTTGCATGTAAAAATAAGTATACCTGAAAATTTTAGAATTTCAAAATAGCTATATATATATATTTGCTATTATATCAGCCGAAACAATAGAATATATATAAACAAGTACATTTTCATAGTTTCATACCTCTACTAGATTGGTAGAAAAATATACTAATGGGCAATAAAATCTGAAGAAGATTCGTGTCTAGCAAAAAATAAACTAAATAGAATTACACATGCATACAATATTTATTGTGCTTTTTTTCTATCTACAATCATATTTTTCTTATATATTTTTTTTAATTTTTTTACAGGGTTTATTAAAGCACATATTTGAGGAAAACAACGCCACCCATATATAAATAAACCCCTCAAACTAACACTAATTAGAATTAGCCTACAAAATTTTTCTCGTAAGGCATTTTTTGTAAACACTCTACCACCAACAGATCACATATAAATAAACATACCCCCAAAAAAATGCGCTCCATGAAAAGTTGTCCCGTGTGCAAGATAACCATATCAAGCAGAAATTTTGCAAGACATTGTCGTACCTGCGTGCCAGGCAAGCATTTGGCTGCCACTGAACTATGTTCCGGATGCAATAAACAGTTCACAATTGCGTATGTCAAGAAGCATAAGCTTAATTGTCTAAGCAAAAATACATCTGGGGCCCAGCCTTCGACCTCTACCAAGAGGAAGGCAGAAGCAGCCTCCATCAATGCACCATCCGCCAAACGTGTCAAGCCTGTGGCGAAAGCGAACCAGACTGCTTTCGAGCAGTTGTTAGAGGACTTTGTCCTCACTTCGGAGGGCTCATGCGACGTGCGTAGCTTTTTAGAGGAGAAGCGAGCAGAGATAATTTCCATCCTCGGTGATGCGCTTGCAACGCACTCCACCAAATTCTACGCATCGCTACGTTGCCAGTACAAGAAGCCGTCCGATGAAATTTACAGCTTCTGCCACAACACCAAGGCGAAGACGCTGCATCTGGCGGATGTCGACAACCTCGAGGTCATCTACAACAAGTTTGCCGATGAGCTGTTGGCAAAACAAGAAGAACATCAAGCTAAAGGCTCGGGGGGTTCGCTGTGTGGGGGGCCTCACGAACTGTGCGTCAAACTTTGCAAGTTTACGCCTCTCTCCGCCTCCAGCTACGTCCCCTAACCACCTTCCATCGCGGCAAAGAAGGCCGTCCTGAACATTCAGAACAGTGATGCCAAGTGCTTCGTATGGTGTGTTCTGGCAGCGTTGCACCCTGTCGACCGGAAAAACCAACCACGCCGGGTTAACCACTACCTACCCTACGAGCCAGAACTGGAAGATGCCATGGCTGGGATCGACTATCCCGTGGAGGTCCCGGATATTCGCAAGTTCGAGGCTCGTGCGCGGTTGGCTATCAACGTTTATGGCCTCACTGACAAAAATGCGGTGTACCCCATCGAGGTGAGCGACGTAGAGGACGATGGTGCGCAGGAAATTCACCTTCTGCTCATCAAGGACGAGACCCATCACCACTACACCCTTATCCGTTCCCTCTCCCGGTTGGTGTCGAGCCAAAAAAGCAAGCATTATGGTAGCATAGAAGTTTGTCGAAGGTGTCTGTTCACTTTTGACAATCAAGAACAGCAGGATTATCAGCGCATCAGAGGCCCCAACATCGCTGCCGAGAAGCTCGCTCGCCACAAGTTCTACTGTAGTAACAACGAGCCGGGTGTGGCAGTCTTGCCCGAACCTGGTGCCGTGGAGCGTTTCCGCATGCACGGTGCCATGGTGGAGCATCCCGCTATCATCATCGCAGATTTCGAGGCCTTCCTCAAACCCCTGTCCACTTGCGATCCCGATCCCGAAGTTTCCTCTACCACCCCTTACCAACTCCACGAGGCATCCAGTTTCGCATACGTTGTGGTGCGACGAGACCAGCACATCGCCCCCGAGCCCTACGTGTATCGCGGTCCCGACGCAGCCAAACACTTCCTCGAGAGGATGGTTGTCGAGGCCATCGAGATAGGGAAGGTACTGTTGGCCCCCAAGTCTATGCTCCCACTGTCCCCCGACGATCAACGTAGACACGACGAGGCCATCGCTTGCCCTGTCTGCGTCAAGGAGTACACCGCCAACAACCGTAAAGTCCAACACCACGATCACTTTAACGGTAGGTACGTTGGTCCTTGGTGCAACGGATGCAACCTCATGGCCCGGGACCCTCGATTTATCCCGATCTTCTTCCACAACGGCTCGGGGTACGACTTCCACCACCTGATCAAGCATCTTGGATACGACAACAAGAGAATCAACGTTCTCGCCCAGAACGAGGAGCGTTACATCAGTGTGAGCAAACGAGTGTCGATCCCGGGATCACGCTCTACCGTCGAGCTTCGCTTCCTCGACTCCCTGAGGTTCCTCCCGGCAAGCCTCGATGCTCTCGCGAGGAAGCTTAGTGACGAGCAAATGCTCATCACCTCAGCAAACTTTCCGAACTTGGACGCCGGCCTCTTCAAGCGTAAGGGGGTCTATCCCTACGAATACATCACAGACCCTTCCAAGTTCGCGGAGACGTCGCTACCTCCCCAGGCGAAGTTCTACAGTCAGCTACGAGGCTCGAACATCACCGACGAAGAATATCACCATGCCCAGTCCATGTGGCGCGAGCTGGGCTGTCGAACTCTCGGGGACTACCACAACGCCTACCTCAGACTTGATGTGACGCTCCTCGCCGACGTGTTCCAGACGTTCCGTGCGACCGCAATGAAGATCTACCAGCTGGACCCCGCCTACTTCTATAGTCTCCCCGGACTGGCGTGGTCAGCCATGTTTCTGGTGACGAAGATCGAGCTGGAGCTTCTTTCCGATTATGACATGGTGCTGTTTGTGGAACGCGCCATCCGGGGTGGCATGGTCCAGGTGTCGCAACGGCACGCGCGCGCCAACAACCATCACATGGCTACTGGCTACGACCCCTCACAACCGTCCAGCTACATCATGCACACGGACGTGAATAACCTCTACGGACACTCCATGATGCAGCCACTCCCCTTTAGAGGGTTCGAGTGGGCCAACCCCTCCAACTTCGATATTGAAAACTTCGACGATTCAGAACATGGGTTCTTCGCCGAGGTTGATCTGCAATTCTCCGAGAAGCTGCAGGATTTGTTCAGCGATCTCCCCCCTGCACCCGAGTTCAAGTGTCCACCCGATTCCAACCAGAAGAAGCTCGTCATGGATTTCGAGCCCAAAAAGCGTTACGTCCTACACTACCAGAATCTCCGGTGGTTGATGCAGCGAGGGGTCGCGGTCCACGCAGTTCACCGCATCCTCAAGTTCGAGCATTCTCCGTGGTTGCGTCCATATATTGAAGTCAACACCAAACACCGCACCGCAGCCACGTCCGAGCTTGATAAGGATTTCTTCAAGCTTATGAACAATGCGGTGTTCGGGAAAACCATGGAGAATGTACGGAATCGTGTAGATGTGAGGCTAATATCAAACAAAGCACAATGTCACAGGCTCGTAGCAAACCCGTTATTCAAATCGGGGACTATTTATAACGAACAGCTTGCTCTGGTGCATATGAGGAAGAGCGAGGTGAAGCTCAACAAGCCAATTTATGTTGGCGCCTCAGTATTAGACCTGAGCAAGCTGCACATGTTTCAAATATATTATGGGAAACTACGCCAGCACTATAACAACAATATTAGCCTACTCTACACGGACACGGACAGCTTGGTGTACCACGTTCGTACGGACGACGCGTACGGGGATATAGCCACAGTTCCATCTTTGGTTAACCTTTTCGACACCTCGGGCTATGCCCAGCAAAACAAGTACGGTATCCTGCCCCGCAACAAGAAGGTGCCTGGCAAACTCAAAGACGAGAAGGACGGTGATGTAATTCTCGAGTTTGCAGGTCCTCGCGCCAAGGCCTATGCTATCAAAGCCGAGGGCAGCGTTACCAAGAAGGCCAAGGGTGTCGGCAGACAGGTGGTTCGGGAGCATCTCACATTCGAGGACTTCGTCGATTGCCTCAAGACCAGGTCGTCGGTTCTAAGAGCAGAACAGCGCATCCAGAGCGTCGACCATGTGTTGACCACAAACAAAGTTAGAAAAATTGCGCTGGATCCTGATGACGATAAGAGGTGCGTCCTCGAGTGTGGTATTCACACATTGCCGTGGGGGCACTATCGCTTAGCAAAAAGCAAAACCTGCAACATATGTCCATCTTCAACAGAAGATTCATAAAAACAAAACAAAACAAAAAAAAAACACTTTGACTGTCATTACAAAAAAACTTTGACCGTATTCTTAAATAACCAGCATGCCTATGAATTTGTTCGGTTTCAAAAAACAGATCATTATGGAAACCATACCAGATCATGAAGTCTTACCTTCCGTGTTACCTAAACTCAACGGTCTGTTGATCATTCACCTCAACAGCATTTGGACGAAACTGAATGACGATGTGGGCAAGATGTTTTATGTTTTTAATAACAATTTACATTTCTACGAAATTCCGATCGACGGGAAACTTCAAATCACCGTGAATCCGGAAAACGCAGGCGAAATCAAAATTTCTACCGGCAAGAACATTTTTCGAATCAAGCACGACAAGATGCTTTCTAATATTACGTACGATGTGTCTGCAGGAGATTATTTTTACATGGAACTCCTCGGAGATTACGACAAACTCATTCCTCTCTTCGTAGAATTACGAATCGTTTATCCTATTATAAATAACCGTTAACCAAAAATGCCTAACGACATTTTCGGCAACACCAAGCGTGTAGACCACGCAGAAGAGATTCTCATGTTGGACGTTCGAGTTAAGAAGTTGAGGACCGATTTGATCGCTTTGCAGGAAACCTTAAACAAAAGTTTAGAGTCGGAAATCGCTACGCTCCAAACGCAATGTCTCGACCCCATTCTGAAAATCGATTCCGAACTGAAGACGCTGATAAAAAATTATGTCGACGTACCTTCTTACGACAACGTTCAAAATATACAGTTGAGCGTGGATTCGCTTCAAAATGATTTGGCCAAATTACAGCAATTTCAATCGAAAAATGAAGATTTGGAAAAATTGAAACTCGAAATCGAAGAACGAACTTCCGCAATAGAAAAGAATTTCTCCGAACTTCAAACCGTCGTGAACGATATAGACGCAGAACGCTTGCATGTCGTCGTTTCCAAATTACAAGAAGAATTCACCGGCACGTTGGAAGAAATTAAATCCAAGTTGCAGACTTTGGAAGATACCATGACGAACCTACCATCGTCGGACGAACTGCAGGTCATCGGTAAAAGCGTCGCGAACATAAAAATTCAATTGGAGGCCTATCAAGATTTCGAACACATTCAAACCACCACCGCTACGCTTCAGGCGTCTCTGGAATTGATCAACGAAGAAATTAAAAATATTCACGCCGAAGCGAGAGCGTTGACGAGCATTCAAGACACGCTGAGCACGGTTCAGCAGAAGATCGAATATTTAGAAAATTTGAACGTCGAAACGAATCTCGCTCATTTTCATCACGTACTCGACAACATACAGGCTGACTTGGAATCGTTACGGACGAGCGTGCCTTCGAGCGAAGATTAGGAAAAATTGAAAACGGCGGTGACGGCACTATCCGATTCGAACGACATCAAAAGTTCGTTGAGCGATCTCGAGAGTAGGGTGGCCAATCTCCCCACCTCCAAAGAATTGCACGCTTTGAAAAGAAACATATCTCGAATGCTGAAACGACTGGAAACGGAAACGGCGAACGTGGAACAGATTCAAGACGAAATCAGTTCGCTGGTGTCGACGCTGCCCACTTCGCAGAGCGTCGCCGACCTTCACACGCAGTTTACAGAGATGCGAAGCATCGTGAACGATCTTACCGAGAAGAGCTCGAAATTGAATCAAGTCGAGAACCTTCAGAACATTGTCGTCAACATCAGAGATCAAGTTGGAGTGCTGGAATCCACGCAGGAATCAACGCTGGCCTCTTTCGGTGCCAAGTTGCAAGAACTCAACGAAAACTACAAGCAGTTGAACGTGGAAGTAAAAATCAAACCGTCGTTTTCTGCCGTAACGGATACCATAATCGAGCATTTGCTGCCCATCGAAAATAAACTCGGACAAGTTCACAGTAATCTGCTCGGCGTCGACACTAAATTCGCTAAACTGCATTCTCTGCAAGCCATCGAAATCAACAGCGTACCCAATCAACAGAGAATCTCCACGTTCGTCGAAGGTAACAAACTGTACATGTTGCATCCTTATCATCCGTACTACAAGTTTCTCCTCGATGGCACGATTCAGATAAACGAATTTTCGTACTGGTATCACGGTAGAAAAGCTAGCGTTCCCACCATGACTTTGATATCGAATCGTGGTGACCAGAAAGCAGGAAACATTCCTCTGGCACGTTGGAACGAAACGCGCAACATATATGAAATACACGAAGACGAAGATCTTACCGTTTTCGACGTGAGTGCCGGCGATAAGCTGATCATTCAAAACACGAGCGAAGTGCCACCCTCTTTGAATCCCATCACGCTTGTGCTTCTCTTGAAACGTAATCTCTAAAAAAATGTCTAGGCAAGCCATCGTCGAAGAATTGCATAAACCTGCACGCCGTAACTACGAACGTTTGGCTGTGGTAACCAAGGGCATCGACGACCTCTGGCAAAGTGACCTCGTCGAGATGAGTAGCGGCAATTTGAAAAACGTACATAAATTGAACAAGGGCAACAAGTACCTTCTCACCGTCATAGACACGTTTTCGAAATTCGCATGGGCTCTACCTTTGAAAGCCAAAACGGGAACATGCGTCACGGAAGCATTCAAGACAATTTTTCGCGAAAGCGGTGGCAGACGACCACGGTTTCTGCAAACAGACAAGGGGAAGGAATTTTATAACGCCGTATTCCAAAAATTTATTCAAAAACATGACGTTCGACATTATTCGACCTTCAGTCACATCAAAGCCAGCATCGTGGAAAGATTCAATCGAACCTTGAAAACACACATGTGGAAACGATTCACGCTTCGGGGAAATTACAAATGGGTCGACATCCTGCCGGAACTCGTCGACACCTATATTGATACGGTACACAGAACGATAGGCATGAAGCCAGCCGACGTTACCAAGTCCGACGAGCAGCGTTTAATTTCTACAGTTTACTGTCCAAAATACACACCCACGACAAAAAAAGCTAAATACAAAATTGGAGACCAGGTGAGGATCAGCAAATTCAAACGCACCTTCGAGAAGGGATTCACAAAAAATTGGAGCACGGAACTCTTTACGGTGGTTCGAGTTTTACCTGGAAACCGACACACGTATATAATAAAAGATAGTAGCGGCGAGATTTTGAAAGGAAGATTTTACGAAGAGGAACTCTCTAAAACGAAACACCCCGACACGTACCTCATCGAGAAAGTATTGCGTAGGAAAGGTGACAAACTGTTTGTCAAATGGCTGGGACTTCCGGAAAAGAGTTGGATCGACGCGGACGAAGTGATCTTGTGAGTACGTGGAACGTGGTGAAGCGTCTACCGGATCCGGAAAATCAAACGAGAAAAAAAAAAGAACGGCAAGTTGCTTCCCGACAGCATCCGCTGTCTGATCGTAGGTCCTTCGGGGTGTGGGAAAACGACACTGCTCGTGGACAATTTTCTCCTCGCACCGAATTGGTTAGATTGGAAGAACAGGCACCTGTACGTGTTCTCGAAAACTTTGGAGCAATCCAAATACCAGCAACTGATGAAAGTGTACGATGGTCTGGACATTGCAACGTTCGCCTCGGAAATAAAACCACTCGACGATTGTCGTGAAAATTCAGTCGTTGTGTTCGACGACGCCATCCTGGAAAATCAAAATGAAATTCGCAACTTTTTCACGCAAGGTCGTCACAAAGGAATGGATTGTTTTTACCTAGCTCAAACGTTTTCCAAAATTCCAAAACAGTTAGTGCGCGACAACGCTAATTTCATATGTTTGTTTCGTCAAGATCACACCAACCTCAAGCACGCGTACGATGATTACGTAGGCGGAGACATGAACTACAATCAATTTTCGGAAGGCTGCTGCTCTACTTGCTGGAACGGTGACGATTTCGGATTCGCGACGATCGACATGACGAGGAAACCCAACGACGGAAAATACAGAAACAAAATCAACGATTTTCTAAACGTTGCAACGTTGTGAGAAACGACGTGTATAAATAACGTCATGACGAAACGAAAAATCGAGGACGAAAATCTCAAGTTGCGAAAATACCTCGCAAAACGCTTCAAAGGTTGGAAATCCGAGAATCGCGGATTCTACGAAGAGAAGAAACGTCAGGATCAACCCGTGATCGATGCCATCAGCAGTCTAGGTAAAGAAATTAAAAGTGTCACGGAACAAAATAAAAATTTGATCAACGAACTCGTACCGCTCGCAGCTAAAAGTTACGCCGTACCCACACCCATTTCGAGCATTCCTTCGACGCCGTTCGAACTGAAGGATGCACCGGCACGACGTCGAGCCATAGGCAGCACGTCTTCGGATAAAATCGAGTTGGGACCTTTGGCACGAGACTACCTGAGCACGGGGAAATTCGACAAGGATGAAGTGTTCGGATTGTATCCCAGCATGGAAACCAGCGAAGGCGGCGGTGTGGTGTGGAAGATTGGGAAATCGAAGGTGACCTTCGAAGGCAACGACATTAAAGTCAATTTAGGCGACAAGGATAGTTGGAACAGGTATCCGGGTACGGTGGGACTGTGGGAACTCGTCGCCAAAAAGCAGCCGAAAGATTACACCGACGAAGATTACCAAAGTTACAAGGAAATTCTGATCATGACGGATGCCTTGTACCAGAACAACGACGCCTCGCAGAATAGGGTGAAATCGAGCAGCGGCGAGAAGTACAGGAATCTCATCAAACCGATTTGGAACCAGGTCAAAACAGGCAGCGGCGTCAAACGCTACAACACGCTACCCAAAGAATTCGTTTGGGTGGACGACGTTAGGAAACTCGTGGACCGATTGTTGGTGATAGCCGGCGAAGAGAATGCAGGCAATCGTAATTTCTACAACGAGAAGGTTGGCATCGTGGACATGATCAGCACGAAACTTTCCAACTTCATCGTGAACGACGACAAGGGCATAGGTTACCTGATCAAAATCATCAACACGCTGCCTCCGAAATTTTGGATCGTGGCCGAAGGAAAGGGACTCGTGAACGACATCATCAACAAGTTACCTTTCGAGATGCATCTACCTGGCTACCAGTACTGCGGACCGGGTACCAAACTCGAGAAAAGATTGGAGAGAGGAGACAAGGGTGTGAATCTGTTGGACGCAGCATGCAAAGATCACGACATCGCCTACAACACCACGCAGACGGATCTGGACGCACGTCACGAAGCAGACACAAAATTGGAACATGCAGCTTTCGAAAGGTTCGTGAGCAGAGACGCATCGCTGGGTGAACGGGTCGCCGCACTGGGTACCACCATCGCCATAGTAGGTGTAGTGCCCGGGTTCACGGACCGAAAGTGAGGCTCGGTGAGGCTCGCCTTAATGGATTTGTCTCGTAAGGCATGAGCCTCATTTTCTGGCAGTGTTGCCAGCTGCTTACTCGAAAAAATCACCAAGGGTTTTTTTGGGTCTAACGTAGCCTCAAGCAAGGAGCTGGCAATTTTGCTTGAGGCTCGCCTTAATAGATTTTTCTCGTAAGGCATAAGCTTTATTTTCTCGCAGTATTGCTAATATTTTACTCGAAAAAAATCACCAAGGTTTTTTTTTGGGGGGGGGTAAACCTAGCCTAAAACAAGGTGCTGGCAATCTTGCTTGAGGCTTGGCTTACAGTGCATAAAGCAATTTTTGCCAACCTACTGGTACTTTTACCATGGCTTTTTACAAAAAAAAGAGAGAGGGAAGAGAGAGGGAAGAGTTAAACAACCGACAGCTGCCAACACCCACTCTAACCTAACCTACTCTAACCTAACCTAACCTAACCTATCCTAACCTAACCTAACCTACTCTAACCTAACCTAACCTAACCTAACCTAACCTAACCTACTCTAACCTAACCTAACCTAACCTAACCTAACCTAACCTAACCTAAAGCAAGGAGCTGGCAATCTTGCTTGAGGCTTGTTTTACAGTGCATAAAGCATTTTTTGCCAACCTACTAGTACTTTTGCCATGATTTTTTACAAAAAAAAAGAGAGAGGAGAGAGAGAGAGGGAAGAGTTAAACAACCGTCAGCTGCCAACACCCACCCTAACCTAACCTAACCTAACCTAACCTAACCTAACCTAACCTAACCCACCCTAACCTAACCTAACCTAACCTAACCTAACCTAACCTAACCTAAAGCAAGGAGCTGGCAATCTTGCTTGAGGCTTGTCTTACAGTGCATAAAGCAAGGAGCTGACAATCTTGCTTGAGGCTTGGTTTACAGTGCATAAAGCAATTTGCCAACCTACTGGTATTTTTGCCATGGCTTTTTACAAAAAAAAGAGAGGGAAGAGAGAGAGAAGAGTTAAACAACCGACAGCCCACCTACAGTTTTTTTGTCTAACCTAACCTAAAGCAAGAAGCTGGCAACTTTGCTTGAGGCTTGCGTTACAGTGCATAAAGCAATTTTTGCCAACCTACATATACTAAACAAGAAGATAGGTTAGGTTAGGTTAGGTTAGGTTAGGTTAGGTTAGGTTAGGCAACAAATATATATACTGCCGTAAAAGAAAGAGATGGATGGGTGGATGGTGATATAGTATGTGTGTGCGTGTGTGCGTATAATATGTAGCATTATTAACTAGAGTGTGTTGTCAATTTACTTGCAACTAAAAAAAAATAGAGATGCCAATTTTGCTGTAAGATGAAGAGAGAGAGAGAGATTTATGGCCGGCAACAGTGGTGAGCGATGTCCTCCCTCTTCTGTGCAATATGACATTATGATGTTACCGTAGTTTTTGACGAGGATTACGAGTTAACTAAAAAACCTGCAACTAGAGAGAGTTGCCAGCACATACACGCTATTGTAAGAGAGATGGATGACTGGGAGGGGGGCAGCATTTCTGGCATTTCAGCAGATCTGACAACTGTTGAGAAATAGTGACGTCAGTTAACAGCATTGGTAGCAGTGATGCGATGCGATGCATTAACTTGTGAATTTTCGAACTCGTAAAATGATGTGGCTGAAATATAGGGGGAAGAATGGCTATTCACAGTGGCGGATGTACTTCCTGTTTTTTCAAAAGCTAACAATAATGATGGAATTTCATGCTGACGCATTTATTTCGTTCAAAAATTCGCGTTCAGCACAGATGATGCTATGTAATTTTCACATCAGCTCAGCCAACTGTTGAGAAATAATGACGTCAGGTAACAGCATTGGTGGGGGTGACGTGATGAATTTACGAAAATAGGAAAAATGACAGTGCTAAAAATTGAAGTATAGAACTATTTTCTAGAGCATACACATGATGCTTAGGTTACAACAGCTGTTAACATCAGGTCTGGCAACTGTTGAGAAATTGTGACGTCAGTTAACAGCATTGGTAGCAGTGATGCGATGCGATGTATTAACTTGTGAATTTTCGAACTCGTAAAATGATGTGGCAGAAATGTAGAGGGAGAGAATGTTCTAGACTGGATTTCTACTAGTCCACGTTGTTAACCTACATATTACTCCTCGACTAATAAACTAGAAGCTCGAGGGGCATAAGGTCTTATTTTTATTGTGAGCTGCAAGAAGAACGATTGAAATTAACTAACGTGAGTAAATTTGTTTGTTAGCTTGCATGAGTTGGTTTTGTGTTATATAAATAGGGTAGTGTTGCTTCTGTGAGTTGATTCTGTAATAACCAAACAAATGTAAAGAAATTGTAGATAAAAGGTAAAACTCTCTACAAAAACCAAACAATTCTTAAGCATATTGTGGAAGGAATATATATACTCGCAAAGCAAGCAAAAAGAAGAGAGATAGAGTATACGAGTTTTAAGTGTGTTGCATGTATCTCTCTTCTTTTTTCTTGCTTTTTATATATATATTTATTACATATTACTATATACACCAAGCATATGCAAAATAGCAATATGCAGGGGTGTAAGAGGACGACTTTCTGGTAAGATGCCCAACAGTTAACCTCACTTCCACGTAGTACACTCTGGACTGTAGAGTAACGAGGCTCTGGCGTCTGGCAGACCAGTATAATTTTGCGTGTGTTAGCCTGTTGTTTTTTTTTGTGCGTTTGATATTTAGTGGAGGTACATAGTGTTTCGAATTTTATTATTATTTAGTTTTATACACAGAAAAGATATTAAACATAAAATTAAATAAAATATATCTAATTATGTTTTTTTATCACAACAAGCATTCACAAAAAAATAACAATAATGTGGTTTAAAGTTTTTTAACGTAATTGCTACGTAAACAAAATGGCCGACTTGCAATGAGTGTGTCAAAGTTTTTTAAGCCTAATTGCTACGTAAACAAAATGGCCGACTTGCAATCACCGTGTCAAATATGAATAGATTGAGAGATGGAAAGAGAAGTTAAATATGCTTAAATAAAGTGCTCCTCTGTGCATAGCACCATACCATAAAAGCATATAGGAAAACTGCCATGTTTAATGCATGAAACTTAAATATACATATAAAATTAAAATATTTGGTGCTGACCACATCACACATTGCTGATTTTGCATTGTACTTTCCTATATTCACATATGCGTAGTAAAACTAATAGGGACTAGGCTTTTAGTTTTTTAAAATAGGATCTGAACCACTATGTACTTTTATCAGGTTCGAACCTAGGACCTCTTGATTACAAGGCAACAACACAACCACCGCACTTTCGAACCCTAATGAATATGTAGGAAAAACAACGGTATATACATAATCCAAAATTGCGTGGTTCTAGGCCCCATAGGAACCGAGAAAATCAATGTCTTGGGAAAACGTCTTAAGATATTTGTCTTAATCTTTAAGAAAGTCGACTTCCGGTCTGTCAAGATGTTACTTCCGGTCTGTCAAGAAAATTTTCTTAAGACAAAAATCTTAAGACGTTTTCCAAGACATTGATTTTCTCGGCTCCTAATTGAGCTAGGATGATGATTTTAGGTTTGTTGGATAGGATTCGACGAAAACTATTCGACTAGCAAATAAAATCGATTCCACCCCCTCAAGTTTTGGAAATACAGACAATTTTTTTATTTTTTGAGAAACTTGATTTGCCGGCTTAGTTTTTACCCTATTTCGAAAATTTTAATGAGATTTGATAAAAAATTGAATGTACTCTACAACCTATTGGAAACATAATGATTAGTGCTTACTGTTTTCGAGTTATTTTAAATTTAAATTTCAAGATGTAATTTCTAAGTTGTTTTGTAACTCGTAAACTATGGGTCGTAGAAAACCCATTCTTGTTTTATCTGCTATTGCCCGACAAATACTATAAACACAAATAATGTTTATTGTTTGATTTAAAAAAAATCGAAAATAATTTTGTTTTCTGAAAATAAAAATGTGTGTGTGGAAAAAAAAATACGATTATATCAGCCGAAATAATAGAATATATATAAACAAGTATATTTTCATAGTTTCACACCTCTACTAGATTGGTGGAAAAATATACTAATGGGCAATAAAATCTGAAGAAGATTCGTGTCTAGCAAAAAAATAAACTAAATAGAATTACACATGCATACAATATTTATTGTGCTTTTTTTCTATCTACTTATTTTTCTTATATCTTTTTTTAATTTTTTTTACAGGGTTTATTAAAGCACACATTTGAGGAAAAAACAAAATTTTTCTCGTAAGGCATTTTTTCGTAAACACTCTACCACCAACAGATCGCATATAAATAAACATACCCCCAAAAAAATGCGCTCCATGAAAAGTTGCCCTGTGTGCAAGATAACCATATCAAGCAGAAATTTTGCAAGACATTGTCGTACCTGCGTGCCGGGCAAGCATTTGGCTGCCACCGAACTGTGTTCCGGATGCAATAAACGCTTCACAATTGCGTATGTCAAGAAGCATAAGCTTAATTGTCTAAGCGAAAATACATCTGGGGCCCAGCCTTGGACCTGCACCAAAAGGAAGGCAGAAGCAGCCTCCATCAATGCACCATCCGCCAAACGTGTCAAGCCTGGGGCGAAAGCGAACCGGACTGCTTTCGAGCGGTTGTTAGAGGACTTTGTCCTCACTTCGGAGGGCTTATGCGACGTGCGTAGCTTTTTAGAGGAGAAGCGAGCAGAGATAATTTCCATCCTCGGTGATGCGCTTGCAACGCACTCCACCAAATTCTACGCATCGCTACGTTGCCAGTACAAGAAGCCGTCCGATGAAATTTACAGCTTCTGCCACAACACCAAGGCGAAGACGCTGCATCTGGCGGATGTCGACAACCTCGAGGTCATCTACAACCAGTTTGCCGAGGAGCTGGTGGTTAAACAAGAAGAACATGAAGCTGAGGGCTCGGGGGGTTCGCTGTGTGGGGGGCCTCACGAACTGTGCATCAAACTTTGCAAGTTTACGCCTCTCTCCGCCTCCAGCTACGTCCCCTTACCACCTTCCATCGCGGCAAAGAAGGCCGTTCTGAACATTCAGAACAGTGACGCCAAGTGCTTCGTATGGTGTGTTCTGGCAGCTTTGCACCCTGTCCACTGGAAAAACCAACCAAAACGCGTTAACCACTACCTACCCTACGAGTCAGAGCTGGAAGTTGCTATGGCTGGGATCGACTATCCCGTAGAGGTCCGGGACATTCAAAAGTTCGAGGCTCGTATGCGGTTGGCTATCAACGTTTATGGCCTCACTGACAAAAATGTGGTGTACCCTATCAGGGTGAGCGACGTAGACGACGATGGTGTGCAGGAAATTCATATTCTGCTCATCAAGGACGAAACTCATCACCACTACACCCTCATTCGCTCCCTCTCTCGGCTTGTTTCGAGTCAACAGAGCAAAGACAAAACCCACGTCGAGGTGTGTCGCAGGTGCTTGTCAACTTTTCATAATCGAGAACTGCAAGATTACCAGCGCATCAGAGGTCCCAACATCGCTGCAGAGAAGCTCGCTCGCCACAAGTTCTACTGTAGTAACAACGAGCCGGGTGTGGCAAGCTTGCCCAAACCTGGCACCGTGGAGCGTTTCCTCATGCACGGTGCCATGGTGGAGCACCCTGCTATCATCATCGCGGATTTCGAGGCCTTCCTCAAACCCCTGTCCACTTGCGATCCCGATCCCGAAGTTTCCTCCACCACCCCTTACCAACTCCACGAGGCATCCAGTTTCGCATACGTTGTGGTGCGACGTGACCAGCACATCGCCCCCGAGCCCTACGTGTATCGCGGTCCCGACGCAGCCAAACACTTCCTCGAGAGGATGGTTGTCGAGGCCAACGAGATAGGGAAGGTACTGTTGGCCCCCAAGTCTATGCTCCCACTGTCCCCCGACGATCAGCGTAGACACGACGAGGCCATCGCTTGCCCTGTCTGCGTCAAGGAGTACACCGCCAACAACCGTAAAGTCCAACACCACGATCACTTTAACGGTAGGTATGTTGGTCCATGGTGCAACGGATGCAACCTCATGGCCCGGGACCCGCGATTTATCCCTGTGTTTTTTCACAATGGCTCGGGATACGACTTCCACCACCTCGTCAAGCATCTTGGGTACGACGACATGCGAATCAACGTCCTGGCGCAGAACGAGGAGCGTTACATTAGCTTGAGCAAGTGGGTGCGAATCCCAGGATCACGCTCTACCGTCGAGCTTCGCTTCCTCGACTCCCTGAGGTTCCTCCCGGCCAGCCTCGATGCTCTCGCAGGGAAGCTTAGCGACGAGCAAATGCTCATCACCTCAGCAAACTTTCCGAACTTGGACGCCGGCCTCTTCAAGCGTAAGGGGGTCTATCCCTACGAATACATCACAGACCCTTCCAAGTTCGCGGAGACGTCGCTACCTCCCCAGGCGAAGTTCTACAGTCAGCTGCGAGGCTCGAACATCACCGACGAAGAATATCGCCATGCCCAGTCCATGTGGCGCGAGCTGGGCTGTCGAACTCTCGGGGACTACCACGACGCCTACCTCAGACTTGATGTGACGCTCCTCGCCGACGTGTTCCAGACGTTCCGTGCGACCGCAATGAAGATCTACCAGCTGGACCCCGCCTACTTCTACAGTCTCCCCGGACTGGCGTGGTCAGCCATGTTTCTGGTAACGAAGATCGAGCAGGAGCTTCTTTCCGATTATGACATGGTGCTGTTTGTGGAACGCAGCATCCGGGGTGGCATGGTCCAGGTGTCGCAACGGTACGCGCGCGCCAACAACCATCACATGGCTACTGGCTACGACCCCTCACAACCGTCCAGCTACATCATGCACACGGACGTGAATAACTTGTACGGACACTCCATGATGCAGCCACTCCCTTTTAGAGGGTTCGAGTGGGCCGACCCCTCCAACTTCAACATCGAAAGCTTCGACGATTCAAAACATGGGTTCTTCGCCGAGGTTGATCTGCAATTCTCCGAGAAACTGCAGGATTTGTTCAACGATCTCTCCCCTGCACCCGAGTTCAAGTGTCCACCCAATTCCAACCAGAAGAAGCTCATCATGGATTTCGAGCCCAAGAAGAATTACGTCCTACACTACCAGAATCTCCGGTGGTTGATGCAGCAAGGGGTCACGGTCGACGCAGTTCACTGCATCCTCAAGTTCGAGCATTCTCCGTGGTTGCGTCCATATATTGAAGTCAACACCAAACACCGCACCGCAGCCACGTCCGAGCTCGATAAGGATTTCTTCAAGCTTATGAACAATGCGGTGTTCGGGAAAACCATGGAGAATGTACGGAATCGTGTAGATGTGAGGCTAATATCAAACAAAGCACAATGTCGCAGGCTCGTGGCAAACCCGTTATTCAAATCGAGGACCATTTATAACGAACAGCTTGCTCTGGTGCATATGAGGAAGGGGGAGGTGAAGCTCAACAAGCCAATTTATGTCGGCGCCTCAGTATTAGACCTGAGCAAGCTGCACATGTTTCATATATATTATGGGATACTACGCCAGCACTATAACGACAATATTAGCCTACTCTACATAGACACGGACAGTTTAATATACCACGTTCGCACAGCCGACGCGTACAAGGATATGGCCACGGTTCCATCTTTGGTTAACCTTTTCGACACCTCAAACTATCCCCAGCCGAACCGATTCGGCATCCGGGCTCTCAACAAAATGGTGGTCGGCAAACTCAAAGACGAGAAGAAAGGTGATTTGGTTCTCGAGGATGCCGGTCTTTGCTCCAAAACCTATGCCATCAAAGCCGAGGGCAGCGTTACCAAGAAGGCCAAGGGTGTCGGCAGACAGGTGGTTCGGGAGGATCTCACATTCGAGGATTTCTTCGATTGCCTCAAGACCAGGTCGCCGGTTCTAAGAGCAGAACAGCACATCCAGAGCGTCGACCATGTGTTGACCACAAACAAAGTTAGAAAAATTGCGCTGGATCCCGACGACAATAAGAGGTGCGTCCTCGAGTGTGGTATTCACGTATTGTCGTGGGGGTACTATCGCTTAGCAAAAAGCAAAACCTGCAACATATGTCCATCTTCAACAGAAGATTCATAAAAACAAAACAAAACAAAAAAAAACATTTTGACTGTCATTACAAAAACTTTGACCGTATTCTTAAATAACCAGCATGCCTATGAATTTGTTCGGTTTCAAAAAACAGATCATTATGGAAACCATACCAGATCATGAAGTCTTACCTTCCGTGTTACCTAAACTCAACGGTCTGTTGATCATTCACCTCAACAGCATTTGGACGAAACTGAATGACGATGTGGGCAAGATGTTTTATGTTTTTAATAACAATTTACATTTCTACGAAATTCCGATCGACGGGAAACTTCAAATCACCGTGAATCCGGAAAACGCAGGCGAAATCAAAATTTCTACCGGCAAGAACATTTTTCGAATCAAGCACGACAAGATGGTTTCTAACATTACGTACGATGTGTCTGCCGGAGATTACCTGTACGTGGAACTCCTCGGAGACTACGACAAACTCATTCCTCTCTTTGTAGAATTACGAATCGTTTATCCTATTATAAATAACCGTTAACCAAAAATGCCTAACGACATTTTCGGCAACACCAAGCGTGTAGACCACGCAGAAGAGATTCTCATGTTGGACGTTCGTGTTAAGAAGTTGAGGAGCGATTTGATTGCTTTGCAGGAAACCTTAAACAAAAGTTTAGAGTCGGAAATCGCTACGCTCCAAACGCAATGTCTCGACCCCATTCTGAAAATCGATTCCGAACTGAAGACGCTGATAAAAAATTATGTCGACGTACCTTCTTACGACAACGTTCAAAATATACAGTTGAGCGTGGATTCGCTTCAAAACGATTTGGCCAAATTACAGCAATTTCAATCGAAAAATGAAGATTTGGAAAAATTGAAACTCGAAATCGAAGAACGAACTTCCGCAATAGAAAAGAATTTCTCAGAACTTCAAACCGTGGTGAACGATATAGACGCAGAACGCTTGCATGTCGTTGTTTCCAAATTACAAGAAGAATTCACCAGCACGTTGGAAGAAATTAAATCCAAGTTACAGACTTTGGAAGATACAATGACGAACCTACCATCGTCGGACGAACTGCAGGTCATCGGTAAAAGCGTCGCGAACATAAAAATTCAATTGGAGGCCTATCGAGATTTCGAACACATTCAAACCACCATCGCTACGCTTCAGGCGTCCTTGGAATTGATCAACGAAGAAATTAAAAATATTCACGCTGAAGCGAGAGCGTTGACGAGCATTCAAGACACGTTGAGCACGGTTCAGCAGAAGATCGAATATTTAGAAAATTTGAACGTCGAAACGAATCTCGCTCATTTTCATCACGTACTCGACAACATACAGGGTGACTTGGAATCGTTACGGACGATTCGAGCGAAGATTTGGAAAAATTGAAAACGGCGGTGACGGCACTATCCGATTCGAGCGACATCAAAAGTTCGTTGAGCGAACTCGAGAGTAAAGTGGCCAATCTCCCCACCTCCAAAGAATTGCACGCTTTGAAAAGAAACATATCACGTATGCTGAAACGACTGGAAACGGAAACGGCGAACGTGGAACAGATTCGAGACGAAATCAGTTCGCTGGTGTCGACGCTGCCCACTTCGCAGAGCGTCGCCGACCTTCACACGCAGTTTACAGAGCTCGAAATTGAATCAAGTCGAGAACCTTCAGAACATCGTCGTCAACATCAGAGATCAAGTTGGAGTGCTGGAATCCACGCAGGAATCGACGCTGGCCTCTTTCAGTGCCAAGTTGCAAGAACTCAACGAAAACTACAAGCAGTTGAACATGGAAGTGAAAATCAAACCGTCGTTTTCTGCCGTAACGGATACCATAGTCGAGCATTTGCTGCCCATCGAAAATAAACTCGGACAAGTTCACAGTAATCTGCTCGGCGTCGACACTAAATTCGCTAAACTGCATTCTCTGCAAGCCATCGAAATCAACAGCGTACCCAATCAACAGAGAATCTCCACGTTCGTCGAAGGTAACAAACTGTACATGTTGCATCCTTATCATCCGTACTACAAGTTTCTCCTCGATGGCACGATTCAGATAAACGAATTTTCGTACTGGTCTCACGGTAGAAAAGCTAGCGTTCCCACCATGACCTTGATTTCGAATCGTGGTGTCCAGAAAGCGGGAAACATTCCTCTGGCACGTTGGAACGAAACGCGCAACATATATGAAATACACGAAGACGAAGATCTCACCGTTTTCGACGTGAGTGCCGGCGATAAGCTGATCATTCAAAACACGAGCGAAGTGCCGCCCTCTTTGAATCCCATCACGCTGGTGCTTCTCTTGAAACGTAATCTCTAAACAAAAAATGTCTAGGCAAGCCATCGTCGAAGAATTGCATAAACCTGCACGCCGTAACTACGAACGTTTGGCTGTGGTAACCAAGGGCATCGACGACCTCTGGCAAAGTGACCTCGTGGAGATGAGCAGCGGCAATTTGAAAAACGTACATAAATTGAACAAGGGCAACAAGTATCTTCTCACCGTCATAGACACGTTTTCGAAATTCGCATGGGCTCTACCTTTGAAAGCCAAAACGGGAACATGCGTCACGGAAGCATTCAAGACAATTTTTCGCAAAAGCGGCGGCAGACGACCACGGTTTCTGCAAACGGACAACGGTAAAGAATTTTACAACGCCGTATTCCAAAAGTTTATTCAAAAACACAAGATTCGACATTATTCGACCTTCAGTCACGTCAAAGCCAGCATCGTGGAAAGATTCAATCGAACCTTGAAAACACACATGTGGAAACGATTCACGCTTCGGGGAAATTACAAATGGGTCGACATCCTACCGGAACTCGTCGACACCTATAATGATACGGTGCACAGAACGATAGGCATGAAGCCAGCCGACGTTACCAAGTCCGACGAGCAGCGTTTAATTTCTACCGTTTACTGTCCAAAGTACACACCCGCGACAAAAAAAGCTAAATACAAAATTGGAGACCGGGTGAGGATCAGCAAATTCAAACGCACCTTCGAGAAGGGATTCACAAAAAATTGGAGCACGGAACTTTTTACGGTGGTTCGAGTTCTACCCGGAAACCGACACACGTATATAATAAAAGATAGTGGCGGCGAGATTTTGAAAGGAAGATTTTACGAAGAGGAACTCTCTAAAACGAAACACCCCGACACGTACCTCATCGAGAAAGTATTGCGTAGGAAAGGTGACAAACTGTTTGTCAAATGGCTGGGACTTCCGGAAAAGAGTTGGATCGACGCGAACGAAGTGATCTTGTGAGTACGTGGAACGTGGTGAAGCGTCTACCGGATCCGGAAAGTCAAACGAAGAAAAAGAACGGTGAGTTGCTTCCCAACAGCATCCGCTGTCTGATCGTAGGTCCTTCGGGGTGTGGGAAAACGACACTGCTCGTGGACAATTTTCTCCTCGCACCGAATTGGTTAGATTGGAAGAACAGGCACCTGTACGTGTTCTCGAAAACTTTGGAGCAATCCAAATACCAGCAACTGATGAAAGTGTACGATGGTCTGGACATTGCAACGTTCGCCTCGGAAATAAAACCACTCGACGATTGTCGTGAAAATTCAGTTGTTGTGTTCGACGACGCCATCCTGGAAAATCAAAATGAAATTCGCAACTTTTTCACGCAAGGTCGTCACAAAGGAATGGATTGTTTTTACCTAGCTCAAACGTTTTCCAAAATTCCAAAACAGTTAGTGCGCGACAACGCTAATTTCATATGTTTGTTTCGCCAAGATCACACCAACCTCAAGCATGCGTACGATGACTACGTAGGCGGAGACATGAACTACAATCAATTTTCGGAAGGCTGCTGCTCTACTTGCTGGAACGGTGACGATTTCGGATTCGCGACGATCGACATGACGAGGAAACCCAACGACGGAAAATACAGAAACAAAATCAACGATTTTCTAAACGTTGCAACGTTGTGAGAAACGACGTGTATAAATAACGTCATGACGAAACGAAAAATCGAGGACGAAAATCTCAAGTTGCGAAAATACCTCGCAAAACGCTTCAAAGGTTGGAAATCCGAGAATCGCGGATTCTACGAAGAGAAGAAACGTCAGGATCAACCCGTGATCGATGCCATCAGCTGTCTAGGTAAAGAAATTAAAAGTGTCACGGAACAAAATAAAAATTTGATCAACGAACTCGTACCGCTCGCAGCTAAAAGTTACGCCGTACCCACACCCATTTCGAGCATTCCTTCGACGCCGTTCGAACTGAAGGATGCACCGGCACGACGTCGAGCCATAGGCAGCACGTCTTCGGATAAAATCGAGTTGGGACCTTTGGCACGAGACTACCTGAGCACGGGGAAATTCGACAAGGATGAAGTGTTCGGATTGTATCCCAGCATGGAAACCAGCGAAGGCGGCGGTGTGGTGTGGAAGATTGGGAAATCGAAGGTGACCTTCGAAGGCAACGACATTAAAGTCAATTTAGGCGACAAGGATAGTTGGAACAGGTATCCGGGTACGGTGGGACTGTGGGAACTCGTCGCCAAAAAGCAGCCGAAAGATTACACCGACGAAGATTACCAAAGTTACAAGGAAATTCTGATCATGACGGATGCCTTGTACCAGAACAACGACGCCTCGCAGAATAGGGTGAAATCGAGCAGCGGCGAGAAGTACAGGAATCTCATCAAACCGATTTGGAACCAGGTCAAAACAGGCAGCGGCGTCAAACGCTACAACACGCTACCCAAAGAATTCGTTTGGGTGGACGACGTTAGGAAACTCGTGGACCGATTGTTGGTGATAGCCGGCGAAGAGAATGCAGGCAATCGTAATTTCTACAACGAGAAGGTTGGCATCGTGGACATGATCAGCACGAAACTTTCCAACTTCATCGTGAACGACGACAAGGGCATAGGTTACCTGATCAAAATCATCAACACGCTGCCTCCGAAATTTTGGAACGTGGCCGAAGGAAAGGGACTCGTGAACGACATCATCAACAAGTTACCTTTCGAGATGCATCTACCTGGCTACCAGTACTGCGGACCGGGTACCAAACTCGAGAAAAGATTGGAGAGAGGAGACAAGGGTGTGAATCCGTTGGATGCCGCATGCAAAGATCACGACATCGCCTACAACACCACGCAGACGGATCTGGATGCACGTCACGAAGCAGACAGAAAATTGGAACATGCAGCTTTCGAAAGGTTCGTGAGCAGAGACGCATCGTTGGGTGAACGGGTCGCCGCACTGGGTACCACCATCGCCATGAACACGAAACAAAAATTGGGGTGGGGTATATAAATAACATACCGTAAAAAACTACACAAGAAAAAATCTCAGAATATATATATAAATAACATACCGTGAAAATAACACATAGAGCATCCACATGAAGCCCAAGGGTGTCGTGTACCAGATACCATACTCCAATCTTAAAAATCTAGGTGCTCTCGATGGGTTACTCACCAAGAAACAACGCGAGAAGAAACGTTCTTGCTTGTCGAAAGGACACGGAATGAAATTGCTGCTCAGCACACCTCAATTGAAAAGATTGCAGCGTTCGCGGAAACAGCAAAAGGTCGGAGGTTTCATATTCAGCATCCCGGCCATCCTGGCAGCATTGGGGGCCGTTGGAAGTTTAGCCGGCGGAAGTGCCGCCATCGCGAAAACCGTCATCGACTCGAAGAAGAACAAAGCGGAATTGGAAGAACAGAAACGTCACAACCTGGCCATGGAGAAGAAAGGGGGGAAGGGCGTGATGAGAAAGTTTAAAAAAAAGAAACAACAGCACTCACCAACCGAGACATTGAATCTCTGATCGGACCGTTACAAATCAAACACTTCAGAGGAGTTTTCATGTCCGACTCGTTACCTTCAAGCGTGAAAAGAAGAGAATGCGGAGTAGTCAACTTGGACGGTCAAGAAAATCCTGGCACGCATTGGATATGTTACCACAAAAACGACAATAATAAAGCATTCGTTTTCGATTCTTTCGGAGGTGTTCCACCTACAAATTTAATTCATTATCTGAAAACGAACAAAACCTCTATATACTACAACGACGAACGCATTCAAGATTTCGGAGACGTGAACTGCGGTCATCTCTGCCTCTCCGTGCTCGCGTTTCTCTCTAAAATAAATAACCCTACGATCGAGGATTTCCAGAAAGCATTGTGGAACCTCAAACAGCATCACTAGGATGGGCGTGTTCCATCTCACGAGCGAATCTTCAATCTTGAAACTCACGCTGCACGACGACATCGTCTATCCTAAATCCGTGGCTCTGCGTGCATTCTACAGCATGTACCTCATACCTAACGTTACGCAGCACAACAACAAAATTAGCGTCGGAAGCGAACACATCGTCGTCACGCCAGGCCAATACAATCTTTCCACTTTGCAAGCTCAGTTACCCAAAGGCACATACCTTTCTCAAAATTCGGTCACGCACAGAGTGGAAATCCTATCCGCGACGGAGACCGTGGACCTGGGCACCATGGGAGAACTTTTAGGTTTCGAGAACGACACCAAACTCGAAGCTGGCATCAAGCACACGGCAACCAACATTCCTAAATTCTTGGCCATAGAGACTCTGAACGTACACTGCAACGTGGCCGATGGTATGATCACGAAATCCTCGGACGGATTATTAGGAAGTCACAAGCAGACGGGAATCATAGCCACTTTCAAACCAAGTTCCGAGTTCATGGAACCGATCATCTACACGCCCTCTTCGCCGATCTATTTTCCAGTATGTCGCAACCGCATAGACGACATAGAGTTGGTGGTGACGAACGAGAAAGGAGACGTGGTGGATTTCGCAGGTGCCACTACGACAGCCATCGTGGAGATCAACATATAATAAATAACCATACATGTAAAATGGAGCAAATCGAAAGTTACGAATTGCAATCTTTCCCTCCCAACCGTCGCACGTTCGCCAATCTCAACGAGGCGAACAGGGAGATCGAATACGACGTGGACGTAGGCGACGGGTTCATTCATCCTCACAGAGCGGACCTCTACCTTCAATTCGACGTGGTGAAGAAAGAAAGCGGAGACGCGTTTCCCGCAGCAGCAAACTTGATACTCGTGGACAACTTCGTGCCTCACCTGTTCTCGCAGGTGGAGGTGAGGAAACACAACACCGTCATCGACAGAATAGATTATCCAGGCATCACGTCGACGGCAGTGGGAACGTTGAAATTATCCAAAACGGACGCAGCGTACTACCAGGCCGGGGGATTCGAAGCCGGGACCAAAATATCGACGAAAAGTCACACGGTGCTCTTTCCCATGCGTCTGCTGCCTGGTTTCTTCTCGGACTACAAGGAGATCATGTGGAAGGGAGGACTGAGGATCACGTTTCGAAGAGCGGCCAACGACAACGACGCACTGATGCGATACGCTACTTTGGGTCCGGACGGCACCACGCCGATAGCCAACACTTTACCCGAAGCAGCGAAATGCGTCATCCGGAGCATGGAATTGAGAATGCCGGTGGTGGAATACGAAACGAACTACGCCCTCAAGTACAAAGCGGAGATCTTGAAAAGTCCGCAGGTGCCGATTCACTTTCACGGTTACCAGTGCGTGCAGAAGGTGGCGTCGGGAAGTCACATGGAATTCGACGTGACGACGCAGTTCAACAACATACAGTTCGACATGCCAGATTTCGTCGTAGTGCTTTTTCAGACCGGGAGGGACAAGAATCAGGAAAAAGATTCCAGCAAGTTCGACGACTGCAAGATCAAGAACGTTTATCTGAAGAATGGACGCAACGAATTGTTCCCGCGCGAGAATTACAACCTCGACGTGACCAAAAACGATTACCTCAAACTTTACGAAGCGTTCTCGGCTTACAAACGCGTGACCGAGGGAAGCGTGGACATGTACTACACGCCCAGCGAGTTCAAAGCACGGAGACCCATGACCGTCATCAACACATCTAAGAGAAAGAAGGTTGTGGTCAACGATCGAACCAACATCAAGGTCGTCTGCGAGTTCCACGATGCCTTGCCCGAGGATACCCTATGCAGCGTCATCCTGATTGCAGAGAAGTCCTTCGCCTACGACGTGAAGAACGAGAGGGTAACAGAACAGTTTTAAAGTTCATAAAAAATTGCCACATACTAAAAATCAACATCCAACACATTTTAGGTTATATAAAATTTGTGAAAATATAATACTGAAATATTAAAACAGAGTCGCTTGTAGGTTAGTTCAGTGCGTAAATAAAAAAATAATAGGTTAAGTTATATCACTTAGGATCGTAAAAAAAATTAAAAAAATCGTAAAAAAAAAAATAGGTTAAGTTGTATCACGTAAGATCGTGATATACCTACCAAGTATGAGTGGAAAAAATGAGTGCGGTGAAAATTTGTACTAAAACATCGCTGAACGCTAAAACATCGACAAAAAAATTGTCAAAATCGTAAAAAAAAAGATAGGTTAAGTTGTATCACGTAAGATCTTGATATACCTACCAAGTATGAGTGGAAAAAAATGAGTTCGGTGAAAATTTGTACTAAAACATCGCTGAACGCTAAAACATCGACAAAAAATTGTCAAAATATGTCAAAAACTTATATTCAATTGATAAAAAAAAGGCGAGCCCCACCGAGCCCCATTTTCGGTCCGTGAACAAAAATTGGGGTGGGGTATATAAATAACATACCGTAAAAAAACTACACAAGAAAAAATCTCAGAATATATATATAAATAACATACCGTGAAAATAACACATAGAGCATCAACATGAAGCCCAAGGGTGTCGTGTACCAGATACCATATTCGAATCTAAAAAATCTAGGTGCCCTCGATGGGTTACTCACCAAGAAACAACGCGAGAAGAAACGTTCTTGCTTGTCGAAAGGACACGGAATGAAATTGCTGCTCAGCACACCTCAATTGAGACGCTTGCAGCGTTCGCGGAAACAGCAAAAGATCGGAGGTTTCATATTCAGCATCCCGGCCATCCTAGCAGCATTGGGGGCTATTGGAAGTTTGGCTGGCGGAAGTGCCGCCATCGCGAAAACCGTCATCGACTCGAAGAAGAACAAGGCGGAATTGGAAGAACAGAAACGTCACAACCTGGCCATGGAGAAGAAAAAGGGGAAGGGCGGGATGAAGAAATTTAAAAAAAAGAAACAGAAGCACTCACCAACCGAGACATTGAATCTCTGATCGAACCGTTACAAATCAAACACTTCAGAGGAGTTTTCATGTCCGACTCGTTACCTTCAAGCGTTAAAAAAAAAAGAATGCGGAGTAGTCAACTTGGACGGTCAAGAAAATCCAGGCACGCATTGGATATGTTACCACAAAAATGATGATAAAGCATTCGTTTTCGATTCTTTCGGAGGTGTTCCACCTACAAATTTAATTCATTATCTGAAAACGAACAAAACCTCTATATACTACAACGACGAACGCATTCAAAATTTCGGAGACGTGAACTGCGGCCATCTCTGCCTCTCCGTGCTCGCGTTTCTCTCTAAAATAAATAACCCTACGATCGAGGATTTCCAGAAAGCATTGTGGAACCTCAAACAGCATCACTAGGATGGGCGTGTTCCATCTCACGAGCGAATCTTCAATCTTGAAACTCACGCTGCACGACGACATCGTCTATCCTAAATCCGTGGCTCTGCGTGCATTCTACAGCATGTACCTCATACCTAATGTTACGCAGCACAACAACAAAATTAGCGTCGGAAGCGAACACATCGTCGTCACGCCAGGACAATACAATCTTTCCACTTTGCAAGCTCAATTACCCAAAGGCACATACCTTTCTCAAAATTCGGTCACGCACAGAGTGGAAATCCTATCCGCGACGGAGACCGTGGACCTGGGCACCATGGGAGAACTTTTAGGTTTCGAGAACGACACCAAACTCGAAGCTGGCATCAAGCACGTAGCAACCAACATTCCTAAATTCTTGGCCATAGAAACTCTGAACGTACACTGTAACGTGGCCGAAGGTATGATCACGAAATCTTCGGACGGATTGTTAGGAAGTCACAAGCAGACGGGAATCATAGCCACTTTCAAACCAAGTTCCGAGTTCATGGAACCGATCATCTACACGCCCTCTTCGCCGATCTATTTTCCAGTATGTCGCAACCGCATAGACGACATAGAGTTGGTGGTGACGAACGAGAAACGAGACGTGGTGGATTTCGCAGGTGCCACTACGACAGCCATCGTGGAGATCAACATATAATAAATAACCATACATGTAAAATGGAGCAAATCGAAAGTTACGAATTGCAATCTTTCCCTCCCAACCGTCGCACGTTCGCCAATCTCAACGAAGCGAACAGGGAGATTGAATACGACGTGGACGTAGGCGACGGGTTCATTCATCCTCACAGAGCGGACCTCTATCTTCAATTCGACGTGGTGAAGAAAGAAAGCGGAGACGCGTTTCCGGCAGCAGCAAACTTGATACTCGTGGACAACTTCGTGCCTCACCTGTTCTCGCAGGTGGAGGTGAGGAAACACAACACCGTCATCGACAGAATAGATTATCCAGGCATCACGTCGACGGCAGTGGGAACGTTGAAATTATCCAAAACGGACGCAGCGTACTACCAGGCCGGGGGATTCGAAGCCGGGACCAAAATATCGACGAGAAGTCACACGGTGCCTTTTCCCATGCGTCTGCTGCCTGGTTTCTTCTCGGACTACAAGGAGATCATGTGGAAGGGAGGACTGAGGATCACGTTTCGAAGAGCGGCCAACGACAACGACGCACTGATGCGATACGCTACTTTGGGTCCGGACGGCACCACACCGATAGCCAACACTTTACCCGAAGCAGCCAAGTGCGTCATCCGGAGCATGGAATTGAGAATGCCGGTGGTGGAATACGAAACAAACTACGCCCTCAAGTACAAAGCGGAGATCTTGAAAAGTCCGCAGGTGCCGATTCACTTTCACGGTTACCAGTGCGTGCAGAAAATGGCGTCGGGAAGTCACATGGAATTCGACGTGACGACGCAGTTCAACAACATACAGTTCGACATGCCAGATTTCGTCGTGGTGCTTTTTCAGACCGGGAGGGACAAGAATCAGGAAAAAGATTCCAGCAAGTTCGACGACTGCAAGATCAAGAACGTTTATCTGAAGAACGGTAGGAACGAAGTGTTCCCGCGCGAGAATTACAACCTCGACGTGACCAAAAACGATTACCTCAAACTTTACGAAGCGTTCTCGGCTTACAAACGCGTGACCGAGGGAAGCGTGGACATGTACTACACGCCCAGCGAGTTCAAAGCACGGAGACCCATGACCGTCATCAACACATCTAAGAGAAAGAAGGTTGTGGTCAACGATCGAACCAACATCAAGGTCGTCTGCGAGTTCCACGATGCCTTGCCCGAGGATACCCTATGCAGTGTCATCCTGATTGCAGAGAAGTCCTTCGCCTACGACGTGAAGAACGAGAGGGTCACAGAGCAGTTTTAACAAGTTTTTAACATCTTTTCTTGCACAAATAAGAAATTTTTTTGTACTAGCACAATCAGTTACAATAGCACAATACGAATTTCACTAGTTCAGATCAGTTACAAATGTCAATTTCATTAGTTATCAGTTACAATATCTTTTTTTGCACTATAGCACAAGACAATCAGAAAATTTGCACAAAAAAATTTGTTGTTTTTTTTTTACACAAGAAAATTAACAATAAAATTTCTTTTTTTATCGTTTCAGATGCTGTGGAAACATCAAAAACACATACACACACTAGAAAAAAAAAGCATGCAACTTTATTTGTAACACACACATATTCTCCATCTTCATCAAGAAAATATTATAATAAACATAATTATTTTTATCTATATCTCACAATAAAACTCTATATCCAAAAATATCACAACATCAAATAACACTAGAGTCGTTAGTACACGTTGCATGCATTACGGAGGTCCTCTGTAGAGTTTCATGGAAGTTTGAGAAAAAAAAAAAAACACGTTGTAGATAACCGCAGCCATTAGAAAACTTTTACTTTTTTGGCTGGGCACCACGCACCCTGGCGAGGTTATAGGGGCCAGGTATCCTAAAAAACAACAATTATTATTTTGTTTGTTTGTTTGCGTCACAATACATAAGCGCGCGCGCGTGTGTGGCACATCGTTTCCCCGAGAGAAGTTTACAAAAATTACGATATATAAACATTGGCCTCTCTCTTTTTTTTGGGACTTGGAAAAAATTTGCAATAAGAGGACATCGCTCACCACTGTTGCCAGCCATAAATCTCTCTCTCTTCATCTTACAGCAAAATTGGCATCTCTATTTTTTTTTAGTTGTAAGTAAATTGCCAACACACTCTAGTTAATAATGCTACATATTATACGCACACACGCACACACATACTATATTACCATCCACCCATCTCTCTCTTGCCGGTTTTTCTTGTTTAGTGTGTGTAGGTTGGCAAAAATTGTTTTATGCACTGTAAGGCAAGCCTCAAGCAAAGTTGCCAGCTCCTTGCTTTAGGTTAGGTTAGACAAAAAAAGCTGTAGGTGGGCTGTCGGTTGTTTAACTCTCCCCCCTCTCTCTCTCCTCTCTCTTTTTTTTTTGTAAAAAGCCATGGCAAAAATACCAGTAGGTTGGCAACCTTGCTTTATGCACTGTAAGGCAAGCCTCAAGCAAGGTTGCCTGCTCCTTGCTTTAGGTTAGGTTAGGTTAGGTTAGGTTAGGTTAGGTTAAGATAGGTTAGGTTAGGTTAGGTTAGGTTAGGGTGGGTTAGGTTAGGTTAGGTTAGGTTAGGTTAGGTTAGGGTGGGTTAGGTTAGGTTAGGTTAGGTTAGGTTAGGTTAGCTTAGGTTAGGTTAGGTTAGGTTAGGTTAGGTTAGGTTAGGTTAGGGTGGGTGTTGGCAGCTGTCGGTTGTTTAACTCTTCTCTCTCTCTCTCCTCTTTTTTTTGTAAAAAACCATGGCAAAAATACCAGTAGGTTGGCAACCTTGCTTTATGCACTGTAAGGCAAGCCTCAAGCAAGATTGCCAGCTCCTTGCTTTAGGTTAGGTTAGACAAAAAAAAACCTTGGTGATTTTTTTCGAGTAAAATATTGGCAACACTGCGAGAAAATAGAGCTTATGCCTTACAAGAGCAAACTATTAAGAAGCCTCAAGCAAGATTGCCAGCTCCTTGCTTTAGGTTAGGTTAGACCAAGAAAAAAAAGCTGTAGGTAGGCTGTCGGTTGTTTAACTCTCCCCTCTCTCTCTCTCCTCTCTCTTTTTTGTAAAAAAATCATGGCAAAAACACCAGTAGGTTGGCAACCTTGCTTTATGCACTGTAAGGCAAGCCTCAAGCAAGATTGCCAGCTCCTTGCTTTAGGCTAGGTTAGACCCAAAAAAAACCTTGGTGATTTTTTCGAGTAAAATATTGGCAACACTGCGAGAAAATAAAGCTCATGCCTTACGAGAAAAATCCATTAAGGCGAGCCTCAAGCAAGATTGCCAGCTCCTTGCTTTAGGCTACGTTAGACCCAAAAAAAAACCTTGGTGATTTTTTCGAGTAAGCAGCTGGCAACACTGCCAGAAAATGAGGCTCATGCCTTACGAGAAAAATCCATTAAGGCGAGCCTCACCGAGCCTCATTTTCGGTTCCAGAACTCTCTGACCTCCACTACTTGCGTGGTCATGTTTGTTCACAGAACAATAGATACTGGAGCACTGAAAATCCCCGAATAATACACGAAGTTCCGTTACACGATGCAAAAATTGGTGTGTGGTGTGCTGTAAGTGCCAAAAGAATAATAGGGCCTATATTTTTTGAAGACACAATAAATTCAGAGAGGTACCGCACACAAATACTTGCGCCGTTTTTTCAGTTGTTATCAGATAATGAGATACAATATGGGTATTTTCAACAAGATTCGGCCACAGCCCATACCGCCGCTGATTCTTTGAACGCTATAAGGGAGGTGTTTGATGACAGAATATTTCAAGAGGTTTATGCCCTTCACGTTCGCCAGATCTTACCGTATGTGCCTATTATTTGTGGGGAACCTTGAAAAATAGAGTCTACCGAAATAACCCTCATAGCATCGACGAACTAAAAGACAATATAAGGGCAGAACTAGGAAGAATTACGGAAGAAGAAGTTTTGCGTGCGAATCAAAATTTCATCAAACGATGCCAGGAATGTGTGAATGTAGGTGGACATCACTTTGAACAACTCTTATAACACAGGTTAGTGCTAGTTTTGCAATATTTATATAAATGTCTGCATATGTCCATAAAAATATGCGGGCATGACAGGCCGCAAATGTCGGCACCTCCGTCAGCGCCGCCCGCCACGTTTCTCCCGATCTCTCGGCTGCAGATCGAAATGGACGCACGGTATTTATAAAGGTGGTGCCGCCCCTCTTCGACTCCCACTATGTTTTATCTATAATCTAATTTTATCGACACAAACCTTTCCTGATCAATGGAAAATTAGTAAAATTACTCCTATTTTTAAGAAAGGAAATATTAATAATATTGAAAATTATAGACCTATTGCGCTAATCTCAACCCCAGCTAAGATATTTGAACAGATCCTGTATAGTAAAATTGTATTTCATGTTCAGCCTTATATCTCAGAGGTTCAACATGGTTTTTATCCAAAAAGATCTATTATACTTCCACTAATTTAATGTATTTTACTCAATACATTTCGGATTCTTTTAATGACAACATTCAGGTAGACGTTATATACACTGATTTTATTAAGGCGTTTGATAAGATTGATCATACGTTATTATTAAATAAACTTTCTTCATTTGGTTTATCTGATGTTTTATTAAAAATAATTATCTCTTATTTGAAAAACAGAAAATACAAAGTGGTTTTTAACTATGCTACATCGACAGTATAAACAGCATATTCAGGTGTCCCTCAGGGATCATATCTTGGTCACCTTCTTTTTGCGTTATATATAAATGATCTTCCATCTGTTATAAAGTTTTCGCGCTGCTTATTGTATGCAGATGATTTAAAGATTTTTAAAGGCATTATACTTCCAGAAGATGCTATCTTATTACAAAAAGATATAGATGCTTGTTATCAATGGAGCGTTCAGAATAAATTATATTTTAATATTAGTAAATGCTCAACAATAATGTTTACAAATAAAACAAAAGCCGTACTTCCTAATTATATTCTTAATGGAAGTGTACTTACACGCGTAGATGTAATCAATGATTTAGGATTAATATTGGATAAGAATTTAAACTATAAACATCATTATTCTTACATCTGCTCGGATTCATATAAACGTCTTGGATTTATAATTAGGTCAACTAAAGATTTTAAGAATACGCAAGTTTTAATGAACCTATATAATGCAATCGTTCGTTCAAGACTTGAATACTTAAGTGAAATTTAGGATCCATTTTATCAAGTACATTCAGATAATATTGAACGAATCCAGTTTAAATTTTTACGATATTTGTATTTTAAAAAGTATAATCGTTCAGCAATATTAAATAGAATTTCTTATAATTTTTTACTTGTAGATTTTCAGGTGCCACCTTTAAAATCTAGAAGATATATAGCTCAATATTTTATACTTTATAAGATTATGAATTACTTAATAGATTCGCCTGAAGTGTTGCAATATTTTAAACTTAATGTTAAGCCAATAAATTTAAGGTGTTTGCTTCTTTTTTAATTGATAAATCGAGAAACAATATACATAAATCTTCAGTTGTTATCAGACTATGCACAAATTATAACAACCTTGTTCAAAAGGGAATTAAAGTAGACTTCGCGCTTCCTTTTATAACATATAGCTCAATAATAAAAAGGCATATATTGTCATTGCCTAATCATTTAAATTTACATTAAATTTGATTGAAACTGTGTGTGTATTATATTATTTTTATCGATACTATGTATTTAAAGTCATACCTTATTTACTCTCATATGAATTTGATATTTGGTCAAATTGTGTAATTAATCGTAGTGTTCATCGTCTATTGTACGATGTATAATATGTTTGTATCTGAAAGTATTTAGCAGTACTCTGTTGTGATTGTACTATATTGTGTTTGTATTTTGTTCTGTTACTTTGTGTAACATACCTACTGCCATTTTTATCTTTTATCTTTTTTATCTTTTGCTTTGTATTTTGTAATATTGTAATTCTGTTGTTTTGTATTTTTGTATTTTTGTAATTTTTAAAATGTATATTTAATCTTCATTATAAGTATATTTTAACATGATCCTTTGTAGTTGGAACTATTGGTTCTGCTAAGGATCTTTTGCTAAATAAATTACTCATTATGTAACCTGAGTATCAACGTATAAGACGCACACTGTTTTTGACATTTATCTTTAAAGGATATAATATATCTGTATTTTGATCTCACAAACAGGGGTGTCCATCCCCCCCAAGGCCAATGGCGCAATCCCCCCCAAAAGCCAATGACACATCCCCCCCAAAAGCCAATCAAGCACCCGTCCCCCTCAAGTTCATGTCATAATCCCCATAAAGTATTTATTTAGGACTTTTCTTTTTAGTTTTAATGAACACTTCACTTGATACTCCCCGTCATGAGTTATTCCTTTTCTTTATGTAACATGTCACTATTACATTAAATACTGTGTAGTGCAAAGTGGAGACTCGATGATCTGTTTTGCGTCTAGTATGAGCAAGGTTTACCATTAATCCGGGGATAAGAGATGAATTGCCACATCAAACTACATGGTATGGATATAAACATAACTCTTAACATAAATGGACGGGTTAAAGTTACAGTGGTGTAAGTCACATTATCTTTGTTTTTCCAGAAAATAAAAAAACGCAAAAGGTACTGTAATAAATTAGGGAACAAAAATGTTGTAATGTTATCATTTTAGGGGTGTCACTTTGATCCAAATTTAACATAGAGGCTTTAATTGAATGGAATTCGTGCCATGGTTGCAATGTTACTGCTGACGAAAGTGACTTAAACCACTGTGTATGAATAAAGCCAATGATTTACACCACTGTGTATAACTTACACCAGTGTATTTGTCAACAAAATGGATATAAAGTGAACTTGAGAATCTCAAACAAAGAATTTATTTTTTATTAAAATAAGTAATTGTTATTACAAATGGAAAAAAATCAAAGACTGAATAAATATTCATTCATATTTTTCTTCACAGTTTCACAATTTCCAGTGGACCAAGATCGTCAGGTGGTGGGTGTCTCCTCACATTCAAGAGTCGTTCGAAGGGAAAGGAAAAAATCATGTTTCACTGTTGGAATGTGTTCCAGAAGGTCTACCATGTCCTTCTTCTTCGCTTCTGTAACCGGTCTTCCTCGTGAATACAGCACATCTTGATGAACGTTCGCTAGACATTATGGTCTACCAGCCTTTGCTGGTCGTAGATTAAGCACAGAAAAAGCATGTCTGCATTCAGTGTTTCTTTATACAGTAGAGTGTAAGGACGATCTTTCAAAATCCTAATCCATTGGATCTTCAACCAGTTAACGGGGTAATTGTTCTCGTTTTGCTTTCTACGTGTGATACAGAGTTCCAAGTTAGCAACAGATTTGAAGTCGTCACGTCCCATTTTGGTCAACATGTATCTACTTTTTCTTCCGCATTTTAGAATAATACTGTTCCAGTCATCAGGAGTATAAATCAGTCAATTCTTTGCGTATAATTCAATCGATCCAAAATCTGTGTCGTTTGGAAGGTAAGCGAGTTGCCACTTACCATAAACTTAGGATCAACGATTATCATTGCATTATCATCTTCTTCTGAAACAATAAACAACTATGTTATTTATACACATACTACCTTACCACACTTACTACGTATACACACTCTTAACTACTTACCTTTCCAACACTATTTTTTTATAACACACGTTTATCTGCCAAACATTGGTATGGAGGAAAGTTATCTTCTTTTTTCTGGCGAACTCTCTACCGACTCAGGCTTCCATTCATCACTGGTCTCAAGATCGTCTAATGGATCTTGAATACTTTCTTCAGAATTCATTGTTTTTTATAGCAGTCCCATGCAGAAGTGTGGAGTCATTCGGCACTCGGGAAGCGTTTACAAACACAGTGGTGTAAGTCTGACTTACACAACTGTGCTGATCAACGCAACATCTGTTTCCTTTATCACTAGAACTTCCACTGGCATCTGTTGCCAGTTGAATGAAGCTCTGACTTCCTTCACGTGTTTTGTTAACAGATTGACTTATCTAGATCTGGTTTCTGTGTGTAAGTCATTTTTTTTTAAAAAAAGTGACTACACCACTGTAACTTTAACCCGTCAATTTAACGTCATAAAATGCATTATCATTTTTAAACTGCTTAAGTTTATATGAAATAACAATGCGCGAGTTCTGTTAAGAGAAAATATGCTGCATATTTGGAAATACAAACCTAGGTAATTATAATTATATAAATGTTAGTGAAGACACTGTCTTCTTACTATTTATTTCTTATGCTCATTCATTAAAAGATGTATATGAACAAAATGTACAATTGTTTTCCTAGTGAGAACTAAAAACTTAATATTTTGTAGAAAGAAACCAATTAATCGTATTTACTGAACCACAGCTTTCACAGTATATTTTATGACGACATAAGTTCTCAGAGTATCACGTGAATGGTAAGCCATATTACTCTTTTTGCTTTGTTTTTTGATTACTCATTGAAATAGAATATCAGAAGTAGAATATTTGTGCTGTTTTCAAATTAATGTTTATTTACAAGACAGCATTGATACTAAAACAAACTTTAGTATGAAGATCTTAAAATAAGGTTTTGTCTCTGAATACTGGACCTTGGGAATTTATTATTTAATCGCTTGGAATTTGTGCATGAATGTCACTCTCACTACACAAAACAAGCAAACTTGACAAAAATGTATCCCCCAAACTGGAACGCAACCTACTTTTAGCCTAATAACCTTTATTCGAACATTACCCGCCGGCCACCTTGGCGGAGTGGTTAGCGCATCGTGCTATGCCAGGGGCCCCGGATTCGAATCCCGGCCTGGGCATGGATGTTTGTGAGTGACCATTTATCAATTTCATCATATCATCTTTCATCTCCATCTTCGCAAATTAGCCAAAAGTGGCAGAAAAGCGAAATAAAATAAACCAAATCAATCAATCAATCAATCGAACATCACCCCAAGACCGTGGAGGCATTACCTCCCCAAAATCGTTCATCATAATCCCCCCCAAATAGTTTGGATGAATAAGTAATAATTGATGTTCATTTTAATACAATACCATGTTAAACTTTCTATATATTTTTAATAGTTCAGTTTTCGAAATAACGGAAAGCTAGCACATTGATTCGTTAAGTGTAATAAGTTAAATTATATAAATATGCATTAAAACTGTGTTTGTGACTGGAATATTAATTGAATGGGATGTCAATACTTTCTTATGACACCGCGATATTTACTCTTTTCCAGCTTCTCTTTTCGCACGTTTGGCACCAAAAACATGTGGATACCATATCGCTAAACAAAATCCCCTAAATATAATATTCGAACTCTCCCCCACTACAGAAATCCATTGACAATCTAAGATTTAACACTTTATCAAGAGCTTCATATATGCCCCCTTAAATGTAATACGCAACCCTCCCACCAAAATTTCCGTGCCAATTTTAGACAAACTGTTTATGTTGAAGAGTGGATGTTGTCTCCTCAAAAACAAATATTTCCCAGTCACCAGAAATTTCGCAACAGTCTAGATAATAGTAATATTCAAGAATTGGATACCCCTCAATCCCCCCAGAATCCACGTGTCAATATGTAAGAGTTGGATATTTCCTTCCAACTCCTCCCCTCCCGATAATATGTATTACCCTTTACAATTCCCTTGGAAGTCTACAAATTGCTTCTGTAGAGCAGCAATGGTAACTTGTGTCAATGCTATATTGTTCACGCAAAAATATCATCATAAAAATCCCCCCTCCGAAATTGGGTGGACGCAATGGGTGTCCACATATCCCATCTGTGAGCACCACTGCCCTTAAGTACCTCCTTTTCTTCATCTAATGGATTAAATATGGTACATTTAAGGTGTAAAATTTATAGATATATTTTAGAAAAATATATAAATGTTGAATTTTATGTTATTTGAAAGGGAAAAAAATCCCCAAAAAATTTCGACCCTGTGGGCACCTCTGATCACAAATACACTGAAATGTACATTTTCTCTTAAATGCAGTATCCTAATATTTTATCAAATACTAAAGACTTGAATATTCTCACAAAACAATTGCCTATTAAGTATTTAAGTAGAAAAACGTTCAATGACATGAGTAGTGTATATTGGCCGGTTCTAAGTAACACTTTGTAGGTATACCCTTTTTTTATCAATTGAATATAACTTTTTGACATATTTTGACAATTTTTTGTCAACGTTTTAGCGTTTAGCGATGTTTTTAGTACAAATTTTCACTGCTTTTTTTCCCACTCACACTTGGTAGGTATATCACGATCTTACGTGATATAACTTAACCTATCTTTTTTTCTTACGATTTTTTAATTTTTTTATGATCCTAAGTGATATAACTTAACCTATCATTTTTTTTTATTTACGCACCGAACTAACCTACAAGGGACTCTGTTTGTTTTAATATTTCAGTATTTTAAGGTTTTCACAAATTTTATATAACCTAAAATGTTTTGGGTGTTGATTTTTTTTTTAGTATGTGACAATTTTTTTTTTTAAACTGTTCCGTCACCCTCTCGTTCTTCACGACGTACGCGAAGGACTTCTCTGCGACCAGGATGACGCTGCACACGGTATCCTCGGGCAGCGCGTCGTGGAACTCGCAAACGATCTTGATGTTGGTTTGATTGTTGATAGGGGTAAAAAGACAGTTCTAAGTAGTATAGGTGGACGGGTTCTGCGCCCTCTATTGAGGCTCAGTGAGGCTCGCCTTAATGGATCTGTCTCGTAAGGCAATGAGCCTCATTTGATGGCAGTGTTGCCAGCTGCTTACTCGAAAAAATTACCAAGAGTTTTTTTGGGTCTAACGTAGCCTCAAGCAAGGAGCTGGCAATTTTGCTTGAGGCTCGCCTTAATGGTTTGTTTTTGTAAGGCATAAGCCTTATTTTCTCGCAGTGTTGCTAATATTTTACTCGAAAAAAATCACCAAGGTTTTTTTGGGTCTAACCTAGCCTAAAACAAGGAGCTGGCAATCTTGCTTGAGGCTTGGGGTTACACAGTGCATAAAAGCAAGAAGCTGGCAATCTTGCTTGAGGCTTGGAGAGAGAGAGAGAGAAGAGTTAAACAACCGACAGCTGCCAACACCCACCCTAACCTAACCTAACCTAACCTAACCTAACCTAACCTAACCTAACCTAACCTACTCTAACCTAACCTAACCTAACCTAACCTAACCTAACCTAACCTACTCTAACCTAACCTACTCTAACCTAACCTAACCTAACCTACTCTAACCTAACCTACTCTAACCTAACCTAACCTAACCTAACCTAACCTACTCTAACCTAACCTAACCTAACCTAACCTAACCTAACCTACTCTAACCTAACCTAACCTACTCTAACCTAACCTAACCTAACCTAACCTAAAGCAAGGAGCTGGCAACCTTGCTTGAGGCTTGCCTTACAGTGCACAAAGCAATTTGCCAACCTACTGGTATTTTTGCCATGGTTTTTTACAAAAAAAAGAGAGAGGAGAGATAGAGGGGAGAGTTAAACAACCGACAGCCCACCTACAGTTTTTTTGTCTAACCTAACCTAAAGCAAGAAGCTGGCAATTTTGCTTGAGGCTTACGTTACAGTGCATAAAGCAATTTTTGCCAACCTACATATACTAAACAAGAAGATAGGTTAGGTTAGGTTAGGTTAGGTTAGGTTAGGTTAGGCAACAAACATATATACTGCCGTAAAAGAGAGGGAGATATGGGTGGATGGTAATATAGTATGCGTGTGCGTGTGTGCGTATAATATGTAGCATTATTAACTAGAGTGTGTTGGCAATTTACTTCCAACTAAAAAAAATAGAGATGCCAACTTTGCTGTAAGATAAAGAGAGAGATTTATGGCTGGCAACAGTGGTGAGCGATGTCCTCTCTCTTCTGTGCAATATGACATTATGATGTTACTGTAGTTTTTGACGAGGATTACGAGTTAACTAAAAAACCTGCAACTAGAGAGAGTTGCCAGCACACACACGCTGTTGTAAGAGAGATGGATGACTGGGGGAGGGGGCAGCATTTCTGGCATTTCAGCAGGTCTGGCAACTGTTGAGAAATAGTGACGTTAGTTAACAGCATTGGTAGCAGTGATGCGATGCGATGCATTAACTTGTGAATTTTCGAACTCGTAAAATGATGTGGCTGAAATATAGGGGGAAGAATGGCTATTCACAGTGGCGGATGTACTTCCTGTTTTTTCAAAAGCTAACAATAATGATGGAATTTCATGCTGACGCATTTATTTCGTTCAAAAATTCGTGTTCAGCACAGATGATGCTATGTAATTTTCACATCAGCTCAGCCAACTGTTGAGAAATAATGACGTCATTTAACAGCATTGGTGGGGGTGACGTGATGAATTTACGAAAATAGGAAAAATGACAGTGCTAAAAATTGAAGTATAGAACTATTTTCTAGAGCATACACATGATGCTTAGGTTACAACAGCTGTTAACATCAGGTCTGGCAACTGTTGAGAAATAGTGACGTCAGTTAACAGCATTGGTAGCAGTGATGCGATGCGATGTATTAACTTGTGAATTTTCGAACTCGTAAAATGATGTGGCAGAAATGTAGGGGGAAGAATGTTCTAGACTGGATTTCTACTAGTCCACGTTGTTAACCTACATATTACTCCTCGACTAATAAACTAGAAGCTCGAGGGGCATCAGGTCTTATTTTTTATTGTGAGCTGCAAGAAGAATATTGTGATTGTGATTGAAATTAACTAACGTGAGTAAATTTGTTTGTTAGCTTGCATGAGTTGGTTTTGTGTTATATAAATAGGGTAGTGTTGCTTCTGTGAGTTGATTCTGTAATAACCAAACAAATGTAAAGAAATTGTAGATAAAAAGTAAACAATTCTTAAGCATATTGTGGAAGGAATATATACTCGCAAAGCACGCAAAAAGAAGAGAGATAGAGTATACGAGTTTTAAGTGTGTTGCAAGTATCCCCCTTCTTTTTTTTCTTGCTTTTTTTATATATATATTTATTACATATTACTATATACACCAAGCATATGCAAAATAGCAATATGCAGGGGTGTAAGAGGACGACTTTCTGGTAAGACGCCTAACAGTTAACCTCACTTCCACGTAGTACACTCTGGACTGTAGAGTAACGAGGCTCTGGCGTCTGGCAGACCAGTATAATTTTGCGTGTGTTAGCCTGTTGTTTTTTTTGTGCCTTTGATATTTAGTGGGGGTACATAGTGTTTCGAATTTTATTATTATTTAGTTTTATACACAGAAAAGATATTAAACATAAAATTAAATAAAATAATATCTAATTATGTTTTTTTAGCACAACAAGCATTCACAAAAAAATAACAATAATGTGGTTTAAAGTTTTTTAACGTAATTGCTACGTAAACAAAATGGCCGACTTGCAATGAGTGTGTCAAAGTTTTTTTAAGCCTAATTGCTACGTAAACAAAATGGCCGACTTGCAATCACCGTGTCAAATATGAATAGATTGAGAGATGGAAAGAGAAGTTAAATATGCTTAAATAAAGTGCTCTTCTGTGCATAGCACCATACCATAAAAACATATAGGAAGACTGCCATGTTTATGCATGAAACTTAAATATACATATAAAATTAAAATATTTGGTGCTGACCACATCACACATTGCTGATTTTGCATTGTACTTTCCTATATTCACATATGTACAGTAAAACTAATCGGGACTAGGCTTTTAGTTTTTTTTTAAAATAGGATCCGAACCACTATGTACTTTTATCGGGTTCGAACCTAGGACCTCTTGATTACAAGGCAACAACACAACCACCGCACTTTCGAACCCTAATGAATATGTAGGAAAAAACAACGGTATATACATAATCCAAAATTGCGTGGTTCTAGGCCCCATAGGAACCGAGAAAATCAATGTCTTGGAAAACATCTTAAGATATTTGTCTTAATCTTTAAGAAAGTCGACTTCCGGTCTGTCAAGATGTTACTTCCGGTCTGTCAAGAAAATTTTCTTAAGACAAAAATCTTAAGACGTTTTCCAAGACATTGATTTTCTCGGCTCCTAATTGAGCTAGGATGATGATTTTAGGTTTGTTGGATAGGATTTGACGAAAACTATACAACTAGCAAATAAAATCGATTCCACCCCCTCAAGTTTCAAAAATATAGACAATTTTTTTTATTTTTTGAGAAACTTGATTTGCTGGCTTAGTTTTTACCCTATTTCGAAAATTTTAATGATATTTGATAAAAAATTGAATGTACTCTACAACCTATTGGAAACATAATGATTAGTGCTTACTGTTTTCGAGTTATTTTAAATTTAAATTTCAAGATGTAATTTCTAAGTTGTTTTGTAACTCGTAAACTATGGGTCGTAGAAAACCCATTCTTGTTTTATCTGCTATTGCCCGACAAATACTATAAACACAAATAATGTTTATTGTTTGATTTAAAAAAATCTGAAAATAAAAAATGTGTGTATGGAAAAAAAAATACGATTATATCAGCCGAAACAATAGAATATATATAAACAAGTATATTTTCATAGTGTCATACCTCTACTAGATTGGTAGAAAAATATACTAATGGGCAATAAAATCTGAAGAAGATTCGTGTCTAGCAAAAAATAAACTAAATAGAATTACACATGCATACAATATTTATTGTGCTTTTTTTCTATCTACATATTTTTATTTTTTTTATTTTTTATTAAAGCACATATTTGAGGAAAACAAAATTTTTCTCGTAAGGCATTTTTTGTAAATAGTCTACCACCAACAGATCACATATAAATAAACATACCCCCAAAAAAAATGCGCTCCATGAAAAGTTGCCCTGTGTGCAAAATAAACATATCAAGCAGAAATTTTGCAAGACATTGTCGTACCTGCGTGCCAGGCAAGCATTTGGGTGCTAAAAAATCATGTCCCAGGTGCGGTATACATATTACCATTAATAATTTAAAAAGGCATATAACATTATGCAAAATTGTCGTCGGAACACCTGTTCCACAACCGTCGACCAGCTCGACCAAGAGGAAAGCAGAAGCAGCCTCCATCAATGCACCATCCGCCAAACGTGTCAAGCCTGTGGCGAAAGCGAACCGGACTGCTTTCGAGCGGTTGTTAGAGGATTTTGCCATCACTTCGGAGGGCTTATGCGACGTGCGTAGCTTTTTGGAGGAGAAGCGAGCAGAGATAATTTCCATCCTCGGTGATGCGCTTGCAACGCACTCCACCAAATTCTACGCATCGCTACGTTGCCAGTACAAGAAGCCGTCTGACGAAATTTACAGCTTCTGCCACAACACTAAGGCGAAGACGCTGCATCTGGCGGTTGTCGAAAACCTAGAGGTTATCTTCAAGTTTGCCGAGGAGCTGGTGGCGAAACAAGAAGAACATGAAGCTGAGGGCTCGGGGGGTTCGCTGTGTGGGGGGCCTCACGAACTGTGCATCAAACTTTGCAAGTTTACGCCTCTCTCCGCCTCCAGCTACGTCCCCTTACCACCTACCATTGTGGCAAATAAGGCTGTCCTGAACATTCAGAACAGTGACGCCAAGTGCTTTCTCTGGTCGGTACTTGCAGCGTTGCACCCTGTCGACCGGAAAAACCATCCACATCGAGTTAACCACTACCTACCCTACGAGGCAGAACTGGAAGTTGCCATGGCTGGGATCGACTACCCGGTGGAGGTCCCGGATATTCGCAAGTTTGAGGCCCGTACACGCAACCCTCGGTTGGCCATCAACGTTTATGGCCTCACTGACGAAAATGTGGTGTACCCCATCCGGGTGAGCGACGTAGACGACGATGGTGCTCGAGAAATTCACCTTCTGCTCATCAAGGATGAGACCCATCACCACTACACCCTCATCCGTTCCATCTCTCGGTTGGTGTCGAGTCAAAAAAGCAAGCAACGTGATAGCATAGAAGTTTGTCGAAGGTGCTTGTCAACTTTTGATAATCGAGAACAGCAAGATTACCAGCGCATCAGAGGCCCCAACATCGCTGCCGAGAAGCTTGCTCGCCACAAGTTCTACTGTAGTAACAACGAGCCTGGGGTGGCAGTCTTGCCCAAACCTGGCACCGTGGAGCGTTTCCGCATGCACGGTGCCATGGTGGAGCATCCCGCTATCATCATCGCGGATTTCGAGGCCTTCCTCAAACCCCTGTCCACTTGCGATCCCGATCCCGAAGTTTCCTCCACCACCCCTTACCAACTCCACGAGGCATCCAGTTTCGCATACGTTGTGGTGCGACGTGACCAGCACATCGCCCCCGAGCCCTACGTGTACCGTGGCCCCGACATAGCCAAACACTTCCTCGAGAGGATGGTTGTCGAAGCCAACGAGATAGGGAAGATACTGTTGACCCCCAAGTCTATGCTCCCACTGTCCCCCGACGATCAACGTAGACACGACGAGGCCATCGCTTGCCCTGTCTGCGTCAAGAAGTACACCGCCAACAACCGTAAAGTCCAACACCACGATCACTTTAACGGTAGGTATGTTGGTCCTTGGTGCAACGATTGCAACCTCATGGCCCGGGACCCGCGATTTATCCCTGTGTTTTTTCACAATGGCTCGGGATACGACTTCCACCACCTCGTCAAGCATCTTGGGTACGACGACATGCGAATCAACGTTCTCGCCCAGAACGAGGAGCGTTATATTAGCTTGAGCAAGTGGGTGCGAATCCCAGGATCACGCTCTACCGTCGAGCTTCGCTTCCTCGACTCCCTGAGGTTCCTCCCGGCAAGCCTCGATGCTCTCGCGGGGAAGCTTAGCGACGAGCAAATGCTCATCACCTCAGCAAACTTTCCGAACTTGGACGCCGGCCTCTTCAAGCGTAAGGGGGTCTATCCCTACGAATACATCACAGACTCCTCCAAGTTCGCGGAGACGTCGCTACCTCCCCAGGCGAAGTTCTACAGTCAGCTACGAGGCTCGAATATCACCGACGAAGAATATCACCACGCCCAGTCCATGTGGGGCGAGCTGGGCTGTCGAACTCTCGGGGACTACCACGACGCCTACCTCAGACTTGATGTGACGCTCCTCGCCGACGTGTTCCAGACGTTCCGTGCGACCGCAATGAAGATCTACCAGCTGGACCCCGCCTACTTCTATAGTCTCCCCGGACTGGCGTGGTCAGCCATGTTTCTGGTAACGAAGATCGAGCAGGAGCTTCTTTCCGATTATGACATGGTGCTGTTTGTGGAACGCAGCATCCGGGGTGGCATGGTCCAGGTGTCGCAACGGTACGCGCGCGCCAACAACCATTACATGGCTACTGGCTACGACCCCTCACAACCGTCCAGCTACATCATGCACACGGACGTGAATAACTTGTACGGACACTCCATGATGCAGCCACTCCCTTTAGAGACTTCGAGTGGGCCGACCCCTCCAACTTCAACATCGAAAGCTTCGACGATTCAGAACATGGGTTCTTCGCCGAGGTTGATCTGCAATTCTCCGAGAAACTGCAGGATTTGTTCAACGATCTCTCCCCTGCACCCGAGTTCAAGTGTCCACCCAATTCCAACCAGAAGAAGCTCATCATGGATTTCGAGCCCAAGAAGAATTACGTCCTACACTACCAGAATCTCCGGTGGTTGATGCAGCAAGGGGTCACGGTCGACGCAGTTCACCGCATCCTCAAGTTCGAGCATTCTCCGTGGTTGCGTCCATATATTGAAGTCAACACCAAACACCGCACCGCAGCTACGTCCGAGCTTGATAAGGATTTCTTCAAGCTTATGAACAATGCGGTGTTCGGGAAAACCATGGAGAATGTACGAAATCGTGTAGATGTGAGGCTAATATCAAACAAAGCACAATGTCGCAGGCTCGTAGCAAACCCGTTATTCAAATCGAGGACCATTTATAACGAACAGCTTGCTCTGGTGCATATGAGGAAGGGCGAGGTGAAGCTCAACAAGCCAATTTATGTTGGCGCCTCAGTATTAGACCTGAGCAAGCTGCACATGTTTCAAATATATTATGGGGTACTACGCCAGCACTATAACGACAATATTAGCCTACTCTACATTGACACGGACAGCTTAATATACCACGTTCGCACAGCCGACGCGTACAAGGATATGGCCACGGTTCCAGCTTTGGTTGTCCTCTTCGACACCTCAAACCTTCCCCAGCCGAACCGATACGGCATCCCGGCTCGCAACAAGATGGTGGTCGGCAAACTCAAAGACGAGAAGAAAGGTGATTTAGGTCTCGAGGTTGCAGGTCCTTGCGCCAAAACTTATGCCATCAAAGCCGAGGGCAGCGTTACCAAGAAGGCCAAGGGTGTCGGCAGACAGGTGGTTCAGGAGAATCTCACATTCGATGACTTCTACGATTGCGTCAAGAGCAGGTCGCCGGTTCTAAGAGCAGAACAGCGCATCCAGAGCGTCGACCATGTGTTGACCACAAACAAAGTTAGAAAAATTGCGCTAAATCCCAATGACAAGAAGAAGTGCATCCTCGAGTGTGGTATTCACGTATCGTCGTGGGGGTACTATCGCTTAGCAAAAAGCAAAACCTGCAACATATGTCCATCTTCAACAGAAGATTCATAAAAAAAACAAAACAAAAAAAAAACATTTTGACTGTCATTACAAAAAACTTTGACCGTATTCTTAAATAACCAGCATGCCTATGAATTTGTTCGGTTTCAAAAAACAGATCATTATGGAAACCATACCAGATCATGAAGTCTTACCTTCCGTGTTACCTAAACTCAACGGTCTGTTGATCATTCACCTCAACAGCATTTGGACGAAACTGAATGACGATGTGGGCAAGATGTTTTATGTTTTTAATAACAATTTACATTTCTACGAAATTCCGATCGACGGGAAACTTCAAATCACCGTGAATCCGGAAAACGCAGGCGAAATCAAAATTTCTACCGGCAAGAACATTTTTCGAATCAAGAACGACAAGATGCTTTCTAACATTACGTACGATGTGTCTGCAGGAGATTATTTTTACATGGAACTCCTCGGAGATTACGACAAACTTATTCCTCTCTTCGTAGAATTACGAATCGTCTACCCTATTATAAATAACCGTTAACCAAAAATGCCTAACGACATTTTCGGCAACACCAAGCGTGTAGACCATGCAGAAGAGATTCTCATGTTGGACATTCGAGTTAAGAAGTTGAGGACCGATTTGATTGCTTTGCAGGAAACCTTAAACAAAAGTTTAGAGTCGGAAATCGCTACGCTCCAAACGCAATGTCTCGACCCCATTCTGAAAATCGATTCCGAACTAAAAACACTCATATAAAATTATGTCGACGTACCTTCTTACGACAGCGTTCAAAATATACAGTTGAGCGTGGATTCGCTTCAAAATGATTTGGCCAAATTACAGCAATTTCAATCGAAAAATGAAGATTTGGAAAAATTGAAACTCGAAATCGAAGAACGAACTTCCGCAATAGAAAAGAATTTCTCCGAACTTCAAACCGTGGTGAACGATATAGACGCAGAACGCTTGCATGTCGTCGTTTCCAAATTACAAGAAGAATTCACCAGCACGTTGGAAGAAATTAAATCCAAGTTGCAGACTTTGGAAGATACCATGACGAACCTACCATCGTCGGACGAATTGCAGGTCATCGGTAAAAGCGTCGCGAACATAAAAATTCAATTGGAGGCCTATCGAGATTTCGAACACATTCAAACCACCATCGCTACGCTTCAGGCGTCTCTGGAATTGATCAACGAAGAAATTAAAAATATTCACGCCGAAGCGAGAGCGTTGACGAACATTCAAGACACGCTGAGCACGGTTCAGCAGAAGATCGAATATTTAGAAAATTTGAACGTCGAAACGAATCTCGCTCATTTTCATCACGTACTCGACAACATACAGGGTGACTTGGAATCGTTACGGACGAGCGTGCCTTCGAGCGAAGATTTGGAAAAATTGAAAACGGCGGTGACGGCACTATCCGATTCGAGCGACATCAAAAGTTCGTTGAGCGATCTCGAGAGTAGGGTGGCCAATCTCCCCACCTCCAAAGAATTGCACGCTTTGAAAAGAAACATATCTCGAATGCTGAAACGACTGGAAATGGAAACGGCGAACGTGGAACAGATTCGAGACGAAATTAGTTCGCTGGTGTCGACGCTGCCCACTTCGCAGAGCGTCGCCGACCTTCACACGCAGTTTACAGAGATGCGAAGCATCGTGAACGATCTTACCGAGAAGAGCTCGAAATTGAATCAAGTCGAGAACCTTCAGAACATCGTCGTCAACATCAGAGATCAAGTTGGAGTGCTGGAATCCACGCAGGAATCGACGCTGACCTCTTTCGGTGCCAAGTTGCAAGAACTCAACGAAAACTACAAGCAGTTGAACGTGGAAGTGAAAATCAAACCGTCGTTTTCTGCCGTAACGGATACCATAGTCGAGCATTTGCTGCCCATCGAAAATAAACTCGGACAAGTTCACAGTAATCTGCTCGGCGTCGACACTAAATTCGCTAAACTGCATTCTCTGCAAGCCATCGAAATCAACAGCGTACCCAATCAACAGAGAATCTCCACGTTCGTCGAAGGTAACAAACTGTACATGTTACATCCTTATCATCCGTACTACAAGTTTCTCCTCGATGGCACGATTCAGATAAACGAATTTTCGTACTGGTCTCACGGCAGAAAAGCTAGAGTTCCCACCATGACCTTGATATCGAATCGTGGTGTCCAGAAAGCAGGAAACATTCCTCTGGCACGTTGGAACGAAACGCGCAACATATATGAAATACACGAAGACGAAGATCTCACCGTTTTCGACGTGAGTGCCGGCGATAAGCTGATCATTCAAAACACGAGCGAGGTGCCACCCTCTTTGAATCCCATCACGCTTGTGCTTCTCTTGAAACGTAATCTCTAAACAAAAAAAATGTCTAGGCAAGCCATCGTCGAAGAATTGCATAAACCTGCACGCCGCAACTACGAACGTTTGGCTGTGGTAACCAAGGGCATCGACGACCTCTGGCAAAGCGACCTCGTGGAGATGAGTAGCGGCAATTTGAAAAACGTACATAAATTTAACAAGGGTAACAAGTACCTCCTCACCGTCATAGACACATTTTCGAAATTCGCATGGGCTCTACCTTTGAAGGCGAAAACGGGAACATGCGTCACGGAAGCATTCAAGACAATTTTTCGCGAAAGCGGCGGCAAACGACCTCGGTTTCTGCAAACAGACAACGGTAAAGAATTTTACAACGCCGTATTCCAAAAGTTTATTCAAAAACACAAGATTCGACATTATTCGACCTTCAGTCACATCAAAGCCAGCATCGTGGAAAGATTCAATCGAACCTTGAAAACACACATGTGGAAACGATTCACGCTTCGGGGAAATTACAAATGGGTCGACATCCTCCCGGAACTCGTCGACACCTATAATGATACGGTACACAGAACGATAGGCATGAAGCAAGCCGACGTTACGAAATCGGACGAGCAGCGTTTAATTTCTACAGTTTACTGTCCAAAGTACACACCCACGACAAAAAAAGCTAAATACAAAATTGGAGACCAGGTGAGGATCAGCAAATTCAAACGCACCTTCGAGAAGGGATTCACAAAAAATTGGAGCACGGAACTCTTTACCGTGGTTCGAGTTCTACCCGGAAACCGACACACGTATATAATAAAAGATAGTAGCGGCGAGATTTTGAAAGGAAGATTTTACGAAGAGGAACTCTCTAAAACGAAACACCCCGACACGTACCTCATCGAGAAAGTATTGCGTAGGAAAGGTGACAAACTGTTTGTCAAATGGCTGGGACTTCCGGAAAAAAGTTGGATCGACGCGGACGAAGTGATCTTATGAGTACGTGGAACGTGGTGAAGCGTCTACCGGATCCGGAAAGTCAAACGAAGAAAAAGAACGGCGAGTTGCTTCCCGACAGCATCCGCTGTCTGATCGTAGGTCCTTCGGGGTGTGGGAAAACCACACTGCTCGTGGACAATTTTCTCCTCGCACCGAATTGGTTAGATTGGAAGAACAGGCACCTGTACGTGTTCTCGAAAAGTTTGGAGCAATCCAAATACCAGCAACTGATGAAACTGTACGATGGTCTGGACATTGCAACGTTCGCCTCGGAAATAAAACCACTCGACGATTGTCGTGAAAATTCAGTTGTTGTGTTCGACGACGCCATCCTGGAAAATCAAAATGAAATTCGCAACTTTTTCACGCAAGGTCGTCACAAAGGAATGGATTGTTTTTACCTAGCTCAAACGTTTTCCAAAATTCCAAAACAGTTAGTACGCGACAACGCTAATTTCATATGTTTGTTTCGTCAAGATCACACCAACCTCAAGCACGCGTACGATGACTACGTAGGCGGAGACATGAACTACAATCAATTTTCGGAAGGCTGCTGCTCTACTTGCTGGAACGGTGACGATTTCGGATTCGCGACGATCGACATGACGAGGAAACCCAACGACGGAAAATACAGAAACAAAATCAACGACTTTCTAAACGTTGCAACGTTGTGAGAAACGACGTGTATAAATAACATCATGACGAAACGAAAAATCGAGGACGAAAATCTCAAGTTGCGAAAATACCTCGCGAAACGCTTCAAAGGTTGGAAATCCGAAAATCGCGGATTCTACGAAGAGAAGAAACGTCAGGATCAACCCGTGATCGATGCCATCAGCAGTCTAGGTAAAGAAATTAAAAGTGTCACGGAACAAAATAAAAATTTGATCAACGAACTCGTACCGCTCGCAGCTAAAAGTTACGCCGTACCCACGCCTATTTCGAGCATTCCTTCGACGCCGTTCGAACTGAAGGATGCACCGGCACGACGTCGAGCCATAGGCAGCACGTCTTCGGATAAAATCGAGTTGGGACCTTTGGCACGAGACTACCTGAGTACGGGGAAATTCGACAAGGATGAAGTGTTCGGATTGTATCCCAGCATGGAAACCAACGAAGGCGGTGGTGTGGTGTGGAAGATTGGGAAATCGAAGGTGACCTTCGAAGGCAACGACATTAAAGTCAATTTAGGCGACAAGGATAGTTGGAACAGGTATCCGGGTACGGTGGGACTGTGGGAACTCGTCGCCAAAAAGCAGCCGAAAGATTACACCGACGAAGATTACCAGAGTTACAAGGAAATTCTGATCATGACGGATGCCTTGTACCAGAACAACGACGCCTCGCAGAATAGGGTGAAATCGAGCAGCGGCGAGAAGTACAGGAATCTCATCAAACCGATTTGGAACCAGGTCAAAACAGGCAGCGGCGTCAAACGCTACAACACGTTACCCAAGGAATTCGTTTGGGTGGACGACGTTAGGAAACTCGTGGACCGATTGTTGGTGATAGCCGGCGAAGAGAATGCAGGCAACCGTAATTTCTACAACGAGAAGGTTGGCATCGTGGACATGATCAGCACGAAACTTTCCAACTTCATCGTGAACGACGACAAGGGCATAGGTTACCTGATCAAAATCATCAACACGCTGCCTCCGAAATTTTGGAACGTGGCCGAAGGAAAGGGACTCGTGAACGACATCATCAACAAGTTACCTTTCGAGATGCATCTACCTGGCTACCAGTACTGCGGACCGGGTACCAAACTCGAGAAAAGATTGGAGAGAGGGGACAAGGGTGTGAATCCGTTGGACGCGGCATGCAAAGATCACGACATCGCCTACAACACCACGCAGACGGATCTGGACGCACGTCACGAAGCAGACAGAAAATTGGAGCATGCAGCTTTCGAAAGGTTCGTGAGCAGAGACGCATCGTTGGGTGAACGGGTTGCCGCACTGGGTACCACCATCGCCATGAACACGAAACAAAAATTGGGGTGGGGTATATAAATAACATACCGTAAAAAACTACACAAGAAAAAATCTCAGAATATATATATAAATAACATACCGTGAAAATAACACATAGAGCATCAACATGAAGCCCAAGGGTGTCGTGTACCAGATACCATACTCCAATCTAAAAAATCTAGTTGCTCTCGATGGGTTACTCACCAAGAAACAACGCGAGAAGAAACGTTCTTGCTGTCGAAAGGACACGGAATGAAATTGCTGCTCAGCACACCTCAATTGAAAAGATTGCAGCGTTCGCGGAAACAGCAAAAGGTCGGAGGTTTCATATTCAGCATCCCGGCCATCCTGGCAGCATTGGGGGCCGTTGGAAGTTTGGCCGGCGGAAGTGCCGCCATCGCGAAAACCGTCATCGACTCGAAGAAGAACAAGGCCGAGTTGGAAGAACAGAAACGTCACAACCTGGCCATGGAGAAGAAAAAGGGGAAGGGCGTGATGAGAAAGTTTAAAAAAAAGAAACAGAAGCACTCACCAACCGAGACATTGAATCTCTGATCGAACCGTTACAAATCAAATACTTCAGAGGAGTTTTCATGTCCGACTCGCTACCTTCAAGCGTTAAAAAAAGAGAATGCGGAGTAGTCAACTTGGACGGTCAAGAAAATCCAGGCACGCATTGGATATGTTACCACAAACACAACAATGATAAAGCATTCGTTTTCGATTCTTTCGGAGGTGTTCCACCTACAAATTTAATTTATTATCTGAAAACGAACAAAACCTCTATATACTACAACGACGAACGCATTCAAAATTTCGGAGACGTGAACTGCGGCCATCTCTGCCTCTCCGTGCTCGCGTTTCTCTCTAAAATAAATAACCCTACGATCGAGGATTTCCAGAAAGCATTGTGGAACCTCAAACAGCATCACTAGGATGGGTGTGTTCCATCTCACGAGCGAATCTTCAATCTTGAAACTCACGCTGCACGACGACATCGTCTATCCTAAATCCGTGGCTCTGCGTGCATTCTACAGCATGTACCTCATACCCAATGTTACGCAGCACAACAACAAAATTAGCGTCGGAAGCGAACACATCGTCGTCACGCCAGGACAATACAATCTTTCCACTTTGCAAGCTCAATTACCCAAAGGCACATACCTTTCTCAAAATTCGGTCACGCACAGAGTGGAAATCCTATCCGCGACGGAGACCGTGGACCTGGGCACCATGGGAGAACTTTTAGGTTTCGAGAACGACACAAAACTCGAAGCTGGCATCAAGCACACAGCAACCAACATTCCTAAATTCTTGGCCATAGAGACTCTGAACGTACACTGCAACGTGGCGGAAGGTATGATCACGAAATCCTCGGACGGATTATTAGGAAGTCACAAGCAGACGGGAATCATAGCCACTTTCAAACCAAGTTCCGAGTTCATGGAACCGATCATCTACACGCCCTCTTCGCCGATCTATTTTCCAGTATGTCGCAACAGCATAGACGACATAGAGTTGGTGGTGACGAACGAGAAAGGAGACGTGGTGGATTTCGCAGGTGCCACTACGACGGCCATCGTGGAGATCAACGTATAATAAATAACACACATAGTGAAATGGAGCAAATCGAAAGTTACGAATTGCAATCTTTCCCTCCCAACCGTCGCACGTTCGCCAATCTGAACGAAGCGAACAGGGAGATCGAATACGACGTGGACGTAGGCGATGGGTTCATTCATCCTCACAGAGCGGACCTCTACCTTCAATTCGACGTGGTGAAGAAAGAAAGCGGAGACGCGTTTCCCGCAGCAGCAAACTTGATACTCGTGGACAACTTCGTGCCTCACCTGTTCTCGCAGGTGGAGGTGAGGAAACACAACACCGTCATCGACAGAATAGATTATCCAGGCATCACGTCGACGGCAGTGGGAACGTTGAAATTATCCAAAACGGACGCAGCGTACTACCAGGCCGGGGGATTCGAAGCCGGGACCAAAATATCGACGAGAAGTCACACGGTGCTCTTTCCCATGCGTCTGCTGCCTGGTTCTTCTCGGACTACAAGGAGATCATGTGGAAGGGAGGACTGAGGATCACGTTTCGAAGAGCGGCCAACGACAACGACGCACTCATGCGATACGCTACTTTGGGTCCGGACGGCACCACGCCGATAGCCAACACTTTACCCGAAGCGGCGAAATGCGTCATCCGGAGCATGGAATTGAGAATGCCGGTGGTGGAATACGAAACGAACTACGCCCTCAAGTACAAAGCGGAGATCTTGAAAAGTCCGCAGGTGCCGATTCACTTTCACGGTTACCAGTGCGTGCAGAAGGTGGCATCGGGAAGTCACATGGAATTCGACGTGACGACGCAGTTCAACAACATACAGTTCGACATGCCAGATTTCGTCGTAGTGCTTTTTCAGACCGGGAGGGACAAGAATCAGGAAAAAGATTCCAGCAAGTTCGACGACTGCAAGATCAAGAATGTTTATCTGAAGAACGGACGTAACGAAGTGTTCCCGCGCGAGAATTACAACCTCGACGTGACCAAAAACGATTACCTCAAACTTTACGAAGCGTTCTCGGCTTTTTGGGTTGGGCACCACGCACCCTGGCGGGGTTAGGGGCCAGGTATCCTAAAAACAACAATTATTATTTTGTTTGTTTGTTTGCGTCACAATACATAAGCGCGCACGCGTGTGTGGCACATTGTTTCCCCGAGAGAAGTTTACAAAAATCACAATATATAAACATTGGCCTCTCTCTTTTTTTTGGGACTTGGAAAAAATTTACAATAAGAGAACATCGCTCACCACTGTTGCCAGCCATAAATCTCTCTCTTTATCTTACAGCAAAGTTGGCATCTCTATTTTTTTTAGTTGGAAGTAAATTGCCAACACACTCTAGTTAATAATGCTACATATTATACGCACACACCTACACACATACTATATTACCATCCACCCATATCTCCCTCTCTTTTACGGCAGTATATATGTTTGTTGCCTAACCTAACCTAACCTAACCTAACCTAACCTAACCTAACCTAACCTAACCTAACCTAACCTATCTTCTTGTTTAGTATATGTAGGTTGGCAAAAATTGCTTTATGCACTGTAACGCAAGCCTCAAGCAAAATTGCCAGCTTCTTGCTTTAGGTTAGGTTAGACAAAAAAACTGTAGGTGGGCTGTCGGTTGTTTAACTCTCCCCTCTCTCTCTCCTCTCTCTTTTTTTTGTAAAAAAACCATGGCAAAAATACCAGTAGGTTGGCAAATTGCTTTGTGCACTGTAAGGCAAGCCTCAAGCAATGTTGCCAGCTCCTTGCTTTAGGTTAGGTTAGGTTAGGTTAGGTTAGAGTAGGTTAGGTTAGGTTAGAGTAGGTTAGGTTAGGTTAGGTTAGGTTAGGTTAGGTTAGGTTAGGTTAGAGTAGGTTAGGTTAGAGTAGGTTAGGTTAGGTTAGGTTAGAGTAGGTTAGGTTAGGTTAGGTTAGGTTAGGTTAGGTTAGGGTGGGTGTTGGCAGCTGTCGGTTGTTTAACTCTTCTCTCTCTCTCTCTCCAAGCCTCAAGCAAGATTGCCAGCTTCTTGCTTTTATGCACTGTGTAACCCCAAGCCTCAAGCAAGATTGCCAGCTCCTTGTTTTAGGCTAGGTTAGACCCAAAAAAACCTTGGTGATTTTTTTCGAGTAAAATATTAGCTACACTGCGAGAAAATAAGGCTTATGCCTTACAAAAACAAACCATTAAGGCGAGCCTCAAGCAAAATTGCCAGCTCCTTGCTTGAGGCTACGTTAGACCCAAAAAAACTCTTGGTAATTTTTTCGAGTAAGCAGCTGGCAACACTGCCATCAAATGAGGCTCATTGCCTTACGAGAAAAATCCATTAAGGCGAGCCTCACTGAGCCTCAATAGAGGGCGCAGAACCCGTCCACCTATACTACTGTTCTACGCCAGAAAATGATGCGTTTCTTGCAACCTTAACGGAAAATATCGTAAAGGCAAACGCGAAAGCGATAAGATAACTCTGTTTCCGGTCGCCATTTTGGATTTCCGAGCATTGGTTCTATTCATATTTTTTCTCACGTATAGGTGTACGTGATGAATCCGCAAACAGATTTTTCCTAAGTCTTACCGTTTTCAAGATAACCCCACTTCCGGTCGCCATTTTGGATTTCCGAACATAGGTTCTATTCATATTTTACTTACATATAGGCGTACGTGATGAATCACCAAACAGATTCTTGCTAAGCCTTACCGTTTCCAAGAAAACCCCACTTCCGGTCGCCATTTTGGATTTCCGAACATAGGTTCTATTCATACTTTTTCTCACGTATAGGCGTACATGATGAATCACCAAACAGATTTTTCCTAAGTCTTACCGTTTCCAAGATAACCCCACTTCCGGTCGCCATTTTCGATTTCCGAGCATAGGTTCTATTCATATTTTACTCACGTATAGGTGTACATGATGAATCCGCAAACAGATTTTTTCTAAGTCTTACCGTTTCCAAGATAACCCCACTTCCGGTCGCCATTTTGGATTTCCGAGCATAGGTTCTATTCATATTTTTTCTCACGTATAGGCGTACGTGATGAATCCGCAAACAGATTTTTCCTAAGTCTTACCGTTTCCAAGATAACCCCACTTCCGGTCGCCATTTTGGATTTCCGAACATAATTTCTATTCATACTTTACTCACATATAGGTAGGTGTACGTGATGAATTCCCAAACAGATTTTTCCTAAGTCTTACCGTTTCCAAGATAACCTCACTTCCGGTTGCCATTTTGGATTTCCGAGCATAGGTTCTATTCATACTTTTTCTCACGTATAGGCGTACGTGATGAATCAGCAAACAGATTTTTCCTAAGTCTTACCGTTTCCAAGATAACCCCACTTCCGGTCGCCATTTTCGATTTCCGAACATAGGTTCTATTCATACTTTTTCTCACATGTAGGTGTACATGATGAATCACCAAACAGATTTTTCCTAAGTCTTACCGTTTCCAAGATAACCCCACTTCCGGTCGCCATTTTGGATTTCCGAGCATAGGTTCTATTCATATTTTTTCTCACGTATAGGCGTACGTGATGAATCCGCAAACAGATTTTTCCTAAGTCTTACCGTTTCCAAGAAAACCCCACTTCCGGTCGCCATTTTGGATTTCCGAACATAGGTTCTATTCATACTTTTTCTCACGTATAGGCGTGCATGATGAATCACCAAACAGATTTTTCCTAAGTCTTACCGTTTCCAAGATAACCCCACTTCCGGTCGCCATTTTCGATTTCCGAGCATAGGTTCTATTCATATTTTACTCACATATAGGTGTACATGATGAATCCGCAAACAGATTTTTTCTAAGTCTTACCGTTTCCAAGATAACCCCACTTCCGGTAGCCATTTTCGATTTCCGAACATAGGTTCTATTCATACTTTTTCTCACATGTAGGTGTACATGATGAATCACCAAACAGATTTTTTCTAAGTCTTACCGTTTCCAAGATAACCCCACTTCCGGTCGCCATTTTGGATTTCCGAACATAGGTTCTATTCATATTTTTTCTCACGTATAGCCGTACGTGATGAATCCGCAAACAGATTTTAACTAAGTCTTACCGTTTCCAAGATAACCCCACTTCCGGTCGCCATTTTGGATTTCCGAACATAGGTTCTATTCATACTTTACTCACATATAGGTAGGTGTACGTGATGAATTCCCAAACAGATTTTTCCTAAGTCTTACCGTTTCCAAGATAACCTCACTTCCGGTTGCCATTTTGGATTTCCGAGCATAGGTTCTATTCATACTTTTTCTCACGTATAGGCGTACGTGATGAATCAGCAAACAGATTTTTCCTAAGTCTTACCGTTTCCAAGATAACCCCACTTCCGGTCGCCATTTTCGATTTCCGAACATAGGTTCTATTCATACTTTTTCTCACATGTAGGTGTACATGATGAATCACCAAACAGATTTTTCCTAAGTCTTACCGTTTCCAAGATAACCCCACTTCCGGTCGCCATTTTGGATTTCCGAGCATAGGTTCTATTCATATTTTTTCTCACGTATAGGCGTACGTGATGAATCCGCAAACAGATTTTTCCTAAGTCTTACCGTTTCCAAGATAACCCCACTTCCGGTCGCCATTTTGGATTTCCGAGCATAGGTTCTATTCATACTTTTTCTCACATATAGGCGTACATGATGAAGCACCAAACAGATTTTTCCTAAGTCATGAATTGGAGGGTTCTATGACAACCTATATTAATTCTCGTAAGAGAACAGAAAACACACAAAAAAAAACCATACTGTGGTCACTACAACAAATAGTCTTCTTCAACCCCAATCCAACAACCCAAAAATCATCATCCTAACTAGAACCATGTAACTATCTGCCATCTGTTAGAGGTTTTGTGAACTAAGTGGTGCTTTGTTTGAGTGTAAAAAAAAAAAATGCAATGCTTTTTGCACTTGGTTATCATCACCTAACATGTTATTAATTGTTTTTTTTAAATTAATTACAACTGAAAACTAATAATTAATATTATCTAAAGTTACTAATTAATATTATACAATTAATTGATATATTTTTTGTGTTCTTGTTGCTAGTGTTGGGTAATTATAGTTGTTGCAAAATATAGCTCTCGCGTATGACAGTTTCTGAGTTTTGTTGGGTATATAAGAACAATTTTACACAACCTTTTTCGGTTCTCCTCCGTAGCCGTGCTTGTTAAGGCGTTCACTCGTTCTTGTCATTGTTCGTTCTACGTGTGGCCTATAGGTTCGAACCCGGTCGTGGTCGAAAGTTTTTCAGCGTGTATATTTACTTCTCTGTGTTGAGTCTACCGATTCTGAACGGGGTTGTTTAATGTATATGTTGTTCTTGATATCAATATATATGGTGTTCATGTATGTATCCAAAGCACATTGGAAACAATATTCGATCATTAGCTGCGTTCAACCACTGCTGCGGTGGAGTGACCACCCCCTGTCCCCGGGGGTCCCCCCCCTGTCCCCGGGCTCGTGGTCCCGGTTAAGTTAGGTTAAGTTGTCTAATGTCAATGTCTATGTGTAATGTCTATGTCTATATGTAATGTCTATGTCCATGTCTCTGTCTTTGTAGGTTTTTTTTGTCCTAAGGATTTTTTTTAACGCAACGCAGGACTTGGAAAAAAATTTCGATTGATGAAAAAAAAATGGTTCCATGACGACCTATGTTTATTTTGGTATGGGTGGACAGAGGACACCGAGACTCGACCGACGCACTAAACCCGACCTCTCTACGACTATTCGTTCAAAAGTTACGAGTGATCAAAGTTTTTGGGAGGGGGTGGGCTAACTTCTTACCCCTTGACCCCAGGACCACCAAAACTTGGTATACGTATTCTACACCTCCAAAATCGACAGGGGGCATCTAACGATGCCGTATGGGGTTGTTTTTCGATATATTTTTTCGATAACTCTTACCATTTTCGAGATATATGCAATTTAAGATTTTTTTAACGCTGGACTTAGAAAATTTTCGGAATATTTTTTTTTGTTCCATGACGACCTATGTTTATTTTGGTATGGGAGGACAGAGGACACCGAGACTCGACCGACACACTAAACACAACCTCTCTACGCGTACTCTACGTCACCAAAAAAGGTTAAAGGTTCCAAATAACAATAGTTAGAGTTTCCCCAATCTAGTAAAGTGGATTGGTTGAAATCTCCAAGGCGTATTTTGCATTTTTTTTTTCAAATATGAACACGTTAAAACTGAACTGTCTTGGATTTTTGAGTTTTGTATTCGCCCTGGGAAAATTCTATATAAAATAACATACCTGAAAATTATATTCACAGTAGATTGATTTTTTTGAGTTTTGTAATCACCTCAAGAAATTCTATATAAAATAACATACCTGAAAATTGTATTCACAGTAGATTGAATTCTTGAGTTTTTGTATTCGCACACAAGAAATTCTATATAAATAACATACCTGAAATTCTATTTACAGTAGATTGAATTTTTGAGTTTTGTAATCACTCCAAGAAATTCTATATAAAATAACATACCTGAAAATTGTATCGCTATATACTAGACTTTTTGATTTCTGTGATTTTGGAGAAAGCAATGGCATCCACCACCAGTTTCAATCGTAAAAATGATAAAACTGAATGTGTTACTTGTGGGAAGCTAATCTCAAGGAACAATTTATCGGTACACAGGGCAAGATGTAGCGAAACAGGTTCGAGAATTAATCGTTCGTTACCTTCTAAGTCTTGTGCTCGATGCGGAAAGATGATCAGCATTGCACATTTAAGTAAACACCTCAAAATTTGCAAACCATCGACCGGACAAGCATCGAAAAGGAAAATCGATGATTCAGAAACGGAAGCTTCCACTTCCAAGCAAATTAAATTATCTAATGAACGCAAACCAATTACATCTGCATTCAACGATCAACTCCAGGATTTTTCAATTAAGTCAGAACCAGGCCGTGACATCCTTAGTTTCTTGGATGAAACGAAAACATCTGTACTAAATATTTTAAAAGATAAACTTGAAAACAACTCTATAAAAGTATACGTTGTTCTGTTTTCTGAATACGAGAAAGTTGATGGGACAGCGAGTATTTTTTATCATCGTACAAAAAACCAGACACTTTATTTTGCTGACGTCGAAAATTTGGACAACTTCTATTATAAAGTTTTCAACGAGCTGGTTAAGAAACATGACGATTTCGAGGCTAAAGGGTCGGGATGGTCTCTGTGTGGAAGTCCTCACACGTTAACCGTTTACGTGAACCAATTCTCGCCTCTTCGTGCATCCAGCTACGTTCCTCTTCCACCGAACATTCAACACAAGAGGGCTGTGTTAAATATACAGAACAGCGATAAAAAGTGTTTCCTTTGGTGTATATTGGCTGCACTGCATCCTGTTCATTGGTCAAATAATCCAGAACAGGTTTCTAATTACAAGCAATACGAGTCCGAGTTTGAAAGTGTAATGTCTGGCATCGAATACCCGGTGACATTGTCGGATATAACAAAGTTCGAAAATCGTGCATGAAAACGCATCGCTATTAATGTATATTCCTTCACGTCAGATAAATATCTCGTGCATCCCGTCAGGATAAGCGATATCGACGATGACGGTGCTTGTGTAATAAATCTCCTTCTCATTTCCAACGAGGATGTCTATCATTACACGCTAATTCGTTCAATGTCTCGATTACTAGGAAGCCAAACAACCAAGCATGAACATTGCATCGAAGTTTGCCCGAGATGCCTAACCACGTTCGACGATCGAAAACAACTCGATTATCAAAATTACATCGGACGTCAAATTGCTATCGATAAACTTGTCGAACATAAAATTTATTGCGGTGACAACAGACCGGCTAGAATGTTGATGCCCGAAACGAACGAAGTCGAAGAATTCAAAATGCACAAGGCATTGTTAGAACATCCTGCAATCATCGTCGCAGATTTCGAGTCTTTCCTGAAACCACTCTCCTACTGCGAACCGGATCCTGAAATTTCCTCCACAACGCCGTACCAGCTTCATCAACCTAATAGTTTTGGCTATGTTGTTGTGCGACGTGATAAAATAAATGAAGCATATATATACCGCGGACCAAATGTAATCGAACACTTCCTGGAAAAAATGGTGGAGGAGGTTGAGGTAATTTGTAGCGTACTGCTTACATCAAAACCGATGGCACCTTTAACTGAAAATGAACTTCAAAATTACAATTCCACTGAGGTGTGTCCGGTATGTGATCAAAGTTTCACTGATGAGAACAAAAAAATATTCCACCACGATCATTTCAGCGGAAACTACATAGGTGGAATTTGCAACACGTGCAATCTTAAAATCCAGAAACCTAAATTCATCCCCATATTCTTTCACAACGGAAGCGGATATGATTTTCACCACCTGGTGAGACATCTTGGCTACGATCCGAAACGTATAGGTGTCTTGGCCGAGAATGAAGAACGCTACATTAGTCTCAGCAAGCAAGTGTCGATTCCGGGAACGAAAAATACAATCGAGATGCGCTTCCTGGATTCGTATAGATTTCTCTCTGCAAGTCTGGATGCTTTAGCGAACAAACTCACCGACGATCAATTTAAAATAACTAGAGCTAGTTTTCCCAACGTAGACATAGAACTCGTTAGACGTAAAGGGATTTATCCTTACGAATATGTTAGTGATGGTTCTAAATTTAACGACGACGCTCTTCCACTTCCAAGAGAATTTTACAGCAGACTCAGAGAGAAAGGAATCACGGACGAAGAATACCAACACGCGCAACTCATGTGGGAGAAATTAGAATGTAGGACACTCGGAGACTACCACGATGCATACTTAAAATTAGACGTGACGATACTCGCGGATGTTTTTCAAGCGTTCAGGAAAACGGCAACGAATATTTATAAATTAGATCCAGCGTATTTCTACAGTCTACCGGGATTAGCGTGGTCGGCAATGTTATTCCAGACAAAGGTCAAGCTGGAACTGATATCGGACGTTGACATGTTTCTATTTATCGAAAGAGGGATACGAGGTGGAATGGTGCAATGCGTACAGAGACATGCAAAAGCTAATAACGTTCACATGAAAGAAGATTACGATTCAAATCGAGCATCGAATTACATCTTCTACGCCGACGTTAATAATCTCTACGGACATGCCATGGTTCAGAAACTTCCTTACGGGGGATTCGAATGGTTAGATCCCACTTCGATAGACATTATTCATTTCGACGATAGCGAGTGTGGTTTCTTCGCAGAGGTAGATCTCCAATTCTCCGACCACCTGCACGACACGTTTTCGGATTTGCCTCCGACTCCCGAAATCAAATGTCCACCCGACTCGGTTCAAGACAAGCTTTTGTTAACATTGGACCCTAAACAGAGATACGTCGTCCACTACAAGAATCTCCGGTTTTTGATTGGGAAGGGTGTTCAGATAGTAAATGTTAGAAGAATACTAAAGTTTAAACATTCCACGTTGTTAAGACCTTACATAGAAACTAACACACAACATAGAACAGCTGCCACTTCCGATTTAGACAAGGACTTTTTTAAATTAATGAACAATGCGGTGTACGGAAAGACCATGGAGAATGTAAGAAAGCACGTAGACGTGAAATTAATTTCCGATAAGAATAAATGTCGGAAGTGGATAGCCGATCCTAGATTCAAGTCGAGAAAAATTTACAACGAGAATTTGGCACTTTTCAATCTAGATATAAAATTGATGAAATTCAGAAAACCAATTTACGTTGGCGCAACGGTTCTCGACTTGTCTAAACTTTACATGATCGAATTTCATTATGACGTGATGAAACCCTTCTACAATGATAAAATATCACTTTTGTACACGGACACCGACAGCTTTATTTACAGCATACAAACACCTAACCTATACGAAGACATAAAAAATCCTTCCATGCTTGAGTATTTCGATACTTCTGCGTATCCTCAACCCAACAGATTTGGAATTCCATCTCGTAACAAAAAAGTCCTAGGTAAACTGAAAGATGAATGTAACGGTGATATTATTGTCGAGTTCGCGGGTTTGCGTTCGAAGATGTATGCCATGAGAACAGAGAGTAGCGTCACGAAGAAAGCAAAAGGTGTGGGCAAAAATTCGGTGGAGAACAAACTCACCTTCCACGATTACATCGATTGCCTTTACTCACAATCGACGATACTAAGTATAGAACAAAGAATCCAAAGCGTTTCTCACAACGTTGCAACGTTTAGAAAGTCGTTGATTTTGTTTCTGTATTTTCCGTCGTTGGGTTTCCTCGTCATGTCGATCGTCGCGAATCCGAAATCGTCACTGTTCCAGCAAGAAGAGCAGCGTTCCGAAAATTGATTGATCAACAGGCCGTTGAGTTTAGATAACATGGAAGGTAGAAATTCATGATCTGCCGTGCGGTGTACAGTCTCCATTGTTTGCTTTCGGAAACCAAAGAGATTCATTGTCCTTGCTAGTTATTTATTGAGTATGTGATAATTTGAGACAGTTAAAGATTTTTTTATTTTAGTTATAGTTATTTAAGTTAATTTTTTCATTTGCATTGCCTACAATTTTTACTAATTTCTAAACGATAGTGTCCCCAAGGCAACGTGTGGATTCCACAAGACAAAATGCATATTTTATCGTCATGCGGATCTAATGCTACTTTCCTAACTTTGTTTGTTGTAATCACGTGGTCTACGCTTTGGATTCTTTGTTCTATACTTAGTATCGTCGATTGTGAGTAAAGGCAATCGATGTAATCGTAGAAGGTGAGTTTGTTCTCCACCGAATTTTTGCCCACACCTTGTGCTTTCTTCGTGACGCTACTCTCTGTTCTCATGGCATACATCTTCGAACGCAAACCCGCGAACTCGACAATAATATCACCGTTACATTCATCTTTCAGTTTACCTAGGACTTTTTTGTTACGAGATGGAATTCCAAATCTGTTGGGTTGAGGATACGCAGAAGTATCGAAATACTCAAGCATGGAAGGATTTTTTATGTCTTCGTATAGGTTAGGTGTTTGTATGCTGTAAATAAAGCTGTCGGTGTCCGTGTACAAAAGTGATATTTTATCATTGTAGAAGGGTTTCATCACGTCATAATGAAATTCGAACATGTAAAGTTTCGACAAGTCGAGAACCGTTGCTCCAACGTAAATTGGTTTTCTGAATTTCATCAATTTTATATCTAGATTGAAAAGTGCCAAATTATCGTTGTAAATTTTTCTCGACTTGAATCTAGGATCGGCTATCCACTTCCGACATTTATTCTTATCGGAAATTAATTTCACGTCTACGTGCTTTCTTACATTCTCCATGGTCTTTCCGTACACCGCATTGTTCATTAATTTAAAAAAGTCCTTGTCTAAATCGGAAGTGGCAGCTGTTCTATGTTGTGTGTTAGTTTCTATGTAAGGTCTTAACCACGTGGAATGTTTAAACTTTAGTATTCTTCTAACATTTACTATCTGAACACCCTTCCCAATCAAAAACCGGAGATTCTTGTAGTGGACGACGTATCTCTGTTTAGGGTCCAATGTTAACAAAAGCTTGTCTTGAACCGAGTCGGGTGGACATTTGATTTCGGGAGTCGGAGGCAAATCCGAAAACGTGTCGTGCAGGGGGTCGGAGAATTGGAGATCTACCTCTGCGAAGAAACCACACTCGCTATCGTCGAAATGAATAATGTCTATCGAAGTGGGATCTAACCATTCGAATCCCCCGTAAGGAAGTTTCTGAACCATGGCATGTCCGTAGAGATTATTAACGTCGGCGTAGAAGATGTAATTCGATGCTCGATTTGAATCGTAATCTTCTTTCATGTGAACGTTATTAGCTTTTGCATGTCTCTGTACGCATTGCACCATTCCACCTCGTATCCCTCTTTCGATAAATAGAAACATGTCAACGTCCGATATCAGTTCCAGCTTGACCTTTGTCTGGAATAACATTGCCGACCACGCTAATCCCGGTAGACTGTAGAAATACGCTGGATCTAATTTATAAATATTCGTTGCCGTTTTCCTGAACGCTTGAAAAACATCCGCGAGTATCGTCACGTCTAATTTTAAGTATGCATCGTGGTAGTCTCCGAGTGTCCTACATTCTAATTTCTCCCACATGAGTTGCGCGTGTTGGTATTCTTCGTCCGTGATTCCTTTCTCTCTGAGTCTGCTGTAAAATTCTCTTGGAAGTGGAAGAGCGTCGTCGTTAAATTTAGAACCATCACTAACATATTCGTAAGGATAAATCCCTTTACGTCTAACGAGTTCTATGTCTACGTTGGGAAAACTAGCTCTAGTTATTTTAAATTGATCGTCGGTGAGTTTGTTCGCTAAAGCATCCAGACTTGCAGAGAGAAATCTATACGAATCCAGGAAGCGCATCTCGATTGTATTTTTCGTTCCCGGAATCGACACTTGCTTGCTGAGACTAATGTAGCGTTCTTCATTCTCGGCCAAGACACCTATACGTTTCGGATCGTAGCCAAGATGTCTCACCAGGTGGTGAAAATCATATCCGCTTCCGTTGTGAAAGAATATGGGGATGAATTTAGGTTTCTGGATTTTAAGATTGCACGTGTTGCAAATTCCACCTATGTAGTTTCCGCTGAAATGATCGTGGTGGAATATTTTTTTGTTCTCATCAGTGAAACTTTGATCACATACCGGACACACCTCAGTGGAATTGTAATTTTGAAGTTCATTTTCAGTTAAAGGTGCCATCGGTTTTGATGTAAGCAGTACGCTACAAATTACCTCAACCTCCTCCACCATTTTTTCCAGGAAGTGTTCGATTACATTTGGTCCGCGGTATATATATGCTTCATTTATTTTATCACGTCGCACAACAACATAGCCAAAACTATTAGGTTGATGAAGCTGGTACGGCGTTGTGGAGGAAATTTCAGGATCCGGTTCGCAGTAGGAGAGTGGTTTCAGGAAAGACTCGAAATCTGCGACGATGATTGCAGGATATTCTAACAATGCCTTGTGCATTTTGAATTCTTCGACTTCGTTCGTTTCGGGCATCAACATTCTAGCCGGTCTGTTGTCACCGCAATAAATTTTATGTTCGACAAGTTTATCGATAGCAATTTGACGTCCGATGTAATTTTGATAATCGAGTTGTTTTCGATCGTCGAACGTGGTTAGGCATCTCGGGCAAACTTCGATGCAATGTTCATGCTTGGTTGTTTGGCTTTCTAGTAATCGAGACATTGAACGAATTAGCGTGTAATGATAGACATCCTCGTTGGAAATGAGAAGGAGATTTATTACACAAGCATCGTCATCGTCGATATCTCTTATCCTGACGGGATGCACGAGATATTTATCTGACGTGAAGGAATATACATTAATAGCGATGCGTTTTCCTGCACGATTTTCGAACTTTGTTATATCCGACAATGTCACCGGGTATTCGATGCCAGACATTACACTTTCAAACTCGGACTCGTATTGCTTGTAATTAGAAACCTGTTCTGGATTATTTGACCAATGAACAGGATGCAGTGCAGCCAATATACACCAAAGGAAACACTTTTTATCGCTGTTCTGTATATTTAACACAGCCCTCTTGTGTTGAATGTTCGGTGGAAGAGGAACGTAGCTGGATGCACGAAGAGGCGAGAATTGGTTCACGTAAACGGTTAACGTGTGAGGACTTCCACACAGAGACCATCCCGACCCTTTAGCCTCGAAATCGTCATGTTTCTTAACCAGCTCGTTGAAAACTTTATAATAGAAGTTGTCCAAATTTTCGACGTCAGCAAAATAAAGTGTCTGGTTTTTTGTACGATGATAAAAAATACTCGCTGTCCCATCAACTTTCTCGTATTCAGAAAACAGAACAACGTATACTTTTATAGAGTTGTTTTCAAGTTTATCTTTTAAAATATTTAGTACAGATGTTTTCGTTTCATCCAAGAAACTAAGGATGTCACGGCCTGGTTCTGACTTAATTGAAAAATCCTGGAGTTGATCGTTGAATGCAGATGTAATTGGTTTGCGTTCATTAGATAATTTAATTTGCTTGGAAGTGGAAGCTTCCGTTTCTGAATCATCGATTTTCCTTTTCGATGCTTGTCCGGTCGATGGTTTGCAAATTTTGAGGTGTTTACTTAAATGTGCAATGCTGATCATCTTTCCGCATCGAGCACAAGACTTAGAAGGTAACGAACGATTAATTCTCGAACCTGTTTCGCTACATCTTGCCCTGTGTACCGATAAATTGTTCCTTGAGATTAGCTTCCCACAAGTAACACATTCAGTTTTATCATTTTTACGATTGAAACTGGTGGTGGATGCCATTGCTTTCTCCAAAATCACAGAAATCAAAAAGTCTAGTATATAGCGATACAATTTTCAGGTATGTTATTTTATATAGAATTTCTTGGAGTGATTACAAAACTCAAAAATTCAATCTACTGTAAATAGAATTTCAGGTATGTTATTTATATAGAATTTCTTGTGTGCGAATACAAAAACTCAAGAATTCAATCTACTGTGAATACAATTTTCAGGTATGTTATTTTATATAGAATTTCTTGAGGTGATTACAAAACTCAAAAAAATCAATCTACTGTGAATATAATTTTCAGGTATGTTATTTTATATAGAATTTTCCCAGGGCGAATACAAAACTCAAAAATCCAAGACAGTTCAGTTTTAACGTGTTCATATTTGAAAAAAAAAATGCAAAATACGCCTTGGAGATTTCAACCAATCCACTTTACTAGATTGGGGAAACTCTAACTATTGTTATTTGGAACCTTTAACCTTTTTTGGTGACGTAGAGTACGCGTAGAGAGGTTGTGTTTAGTGTGTCGGTCGAGTCTCGGTGTCCTCTGTCCTCCCATACCAAAATAAACATAGGTCGTCATGGAACAAAAAAAAAATATTCCGAAAATTTTCTAAGTCCAGCGTTAAAAAAATCTTAAATTGCAAATATCTCAAAAATGGTAAGAGTTATCGAAAAAATATATCGAAAAACAACCCCATACGGCATCGTTAGATGCCCCCTGTCGATTTTGGAGGTGTAGAATACGTATACCAAGTTTTGGTGGTCCTGGGGTCAAGGGGTAAGAAGTTAGCCCACCCCCTCCCAAAAACTTTGATCACTCGTAACTTTTGAACGAATAGTCGTAGAGAGGTCGGGTTTAGTGCGTCGGTCGAGTCTCGGTGTCCTCTGTCCACCCATACCAAAATAAACATAGGTCGTCATGGAACCATTTTTTTTCATCAATCGAATTTTTTTTCCAAGTCCTGCGTTGCGTTAAAAAAATCCTTAGGACAAAAAAAAAACCTACAAAGACAGAGACATGGACATAGACATTACATATAGACATAGACATTACATATAGACATAGACATTACACATAGACATTGACATTAGACAACTTAACCTAACTTAACCGGGAACACGAGCCCGGGGACAGGGGGTGGTCACTCCACCGCAGCAGTGGTTGAACGCTGCTAATGATCGAATATTGTTTCCAATGTGCTTTGGATACATACATGAACACCATATATATATATATATATATATCAAGAACAACATATACATTAAACAACCCCGTTCAGAATCGGTAGACTCAACACAGAGAAGTAAATATACACGCTGATCAAGACTCCTAGGCACGCTGAAAAACTCTCGACCACGACCGGGTTCGAACCTATAGGCCACACGTAGAACGAACAATGACAAGAACGAATGAACGCCTTAACAAGCACGGCTACGGAGGAGAACCGAAAAAGGTTGTGTAAAATTGTTCTTATATACCCAACAAAACTCAGAAACTGTCATACGCGAGAGCTATATTTTGCAACAACTATAATTACCCAACACTAGTAACAAGAACAAAAAAAATATATCAATTAATTGTATAATATTAATTAGTAACTTTAGATAATATTAATTATTAGTTTTCAGTTGTAATTAATTTAAAAAAACAATTAATAACATGTTAGGTGATGATAACCAAGTGCAAAAAGCATTGCATTTTTTTTTACACTCAAACAAAGCACCACTTAGTTCACAAAACCTCTAACAGATGGCAGATAGTTACATGGTTCTAGTTAGGATGATGATTTTTGGGTTGTTGGATTGGGGTTGAAGAAGACTATTTGTTGTAGTGACCACAGTATGTTTTTTTTTTTTTTTTTTTTTTTTGTTTTCTGTTCTCTTACGAGAATTAATATAGGTTGTCATAGAACCCTCCAATTCATGACTTAGGAAAAATATGTTTGGTGCTTCATCATGTAGGCCTATATGTGAGAAAAAGTATGAATAGAACCTATGCTCGGAAATCCAAAATGGCGACCGGAAGTGGGGTTATCTTGGAAACGGTAAGACTTAGGAAAAATCTGTTTGCGGATTCATCACGTACGCCTATACGTGAGAGAAAATATGAATAGAACCTATGCTCGGAAATCCAAAATGGCGACCGGAAGTGGGGTTATCTTGGAAACGGTAAGACTTAGGAAAAATCTGTTTGGTGATTCATCATGTACACCTACATGTGAGAAAAAGTATGAATAAAACCTATGTTCGGAAATCGAAAATGGCGACCGGAAGTGGGGTTATCTTGGAAACGGTAAGACTTAGGAAAAATCTGTTTGCTGATTCATCACGTACGCCTATACGTGAGAAAAAGTATGAATAGAACCTATGTTCGGAAATCCAAAATGGCTACCGGAAGTGGGGTTATCTTGGAAACGGTAAGACTTAGAAAAAATCTGTTTGCGGATTCATCATGTACACCTATACGTGAGTAAAATATGAATAGAACCTATGCTCGGAAATCGAAAATGGCGACCGGAAGTGGGGTTATCTTGGAAACGGTAAGACTTAGGAAAAATCTGTTTGGTGATTCATCATGTACGCCTATACGTGAGAAAAAGTATGAATAGAACCTATGTTCGGAAATCCAAAATGGCGACCGGAAGTGGGGTTTTCTTGGAAACGGTAAGACTCAACAAGAATCTGTTTGGTGATTCATCACGTACGCCTATATGTAAGTAAAATATGAATAGAACCTATGTTCGGAAATCCAAAATGGCTACCGGAAGTGGGGTTATCTTGGAAACGGTAAGACTTAGGAAAAATCTGTTTGCGGATTCATCACGTACGCCTATATGTAAGTAAAATATGAATAAAACCTATGCTCGGAAATCCAAAATGGCGACCGGAAGTGGGGTTACCTTGGAAACGGTAAGACTTAGGAGAAATCTGTTTGCTGATTCATCACGTACACCTATACGTGAGAAAAAATATGAATAGAACCTATGCTCGGAAATCCAAAATGGCGACCGGAAACAGAGTTATCTTATCGCTTTAGCGTTTGCCTTTACGATATTTTCCGTTAAGGTTGCAAGAAACGCATCATTTTCTGGCGTAGAACTGTCTTTTTACCCCTATCAACAATCAAACCAACATCAAGATCGTTTGCGAGTTCCACGACGCGCTGCCCGAGGATACCGTGTGCAGCGTCATCCTGGTCGCAGAGAAGTCCTTCGCGTACGACGTGAAGAACGAGAGGGTGACGGAACAGTTTTTTTAAAAAAAATTGTCACATACTAAAAAAAAAAAATCAACACCCAACACATTTTAGGTTTTATAAAATTTGTGAAAACCTTAAAATACTGAAATATTAAAACAAACAGAGTCCCTTGTAGGTTAGTTCGGTGCGTAAATAAAAAAAATGATAGGTTAAGTTATATCACTTAGGATCATAAAAAAATTAAAAAATCGTAAGAAAAAAAGATAGGTTAAGTTATATCACGTAAGATCGTGATATACCTACCAAGTGTGAGTGGGAAAAAAAAGCAGTGAAAATTTGTACTAAAAACATCGCTAAACGCTAAAACGTTGACAAAAAATTGTCAAAATATGTCAAAAAGTGATATTCAATTGATAAAAAAAGGGTATACCTACAAAGTGTTACTTAGAACCGGCCAATATACACTACTGACATGTTTATAATTTTGATCATTCTGTACACCATGTTTTTGTATGAGTGATCTTTATAAATTAAACTGCTAAATACGTCGCAATTTAAAAGCACCTTCCTGTATCTTGAGCTAGGGCGATTTACATATCTCCCTTGGTTTTATACAACAGACACACGTGTTTCGTGGTGTTGTTCTTCCTTCTCGGGGTCCTGCTTTGCTCCCATAATTTTTCCATGCCTTCCAACAAATATCTCTGAATATTTCTGCGTCTGCTAGTCTCCTTTGAATGCGAGGAGTCAGAAGTTCTTTTCCCAGGTCGAATGGAAATTGTAATTAACCTCAAATTTCTACAACACACCGAGTTGCTTTTCTTGTAGATATGGTTCGTGGTAATAAACAGTGTGCGAATTTACTAGGAGCGAGGTTTTGCCGTCGATGTACCCCCACAAGAAATGTATCGTCGGTAAAAGAACATTAATTCTTTTCCCTGACAGGGATGTTCTTATTGCAATCAAAGAAAATGGAATTGATAGCAGATAGTACTACAGAGACCATTTCGTAACTATTTAAGAAACAACTGATAAATGATTCGTGTCCAGTCATCAAAGATTTCACAGTCGAAAAGTGTGCAGCCTTATGGATTAAAGAAAAACACCATTCTGCAACTACCCAAACTCACTGAGCCGAGACAACAGGCTTCTTGCACTTAGGCTTCCATGACATAGTACTCATATTTTACAGACATTAATGTCTTCACAAGAAACTTGTAGGTAGGTTATTTGGTTCTCCCACCCGTTTCATGACGTTGCTTTAGTTCCCTTTGGGTCGCTGAATTCGTTCTCCGTTACGTTTTACAACACATAATGTAATTGGTATTACGTCATTTTTCACAGAATATGTACGTTCCTTCAGGGATTTCGGAACTTATTTCGGAATGGGGGAGCAAGTTCTTAAATCCACAAACCAATCTATTTTCCTACATACATACATACATACACACACACACACATATACTGGGTGATTATTTTAACCTGAATCATTTGAATATCTTGAAAAAAAATCATCCTACAAAAAAATGTTCCAAATAAACAGTTGATAGTTTGAAGGGGGAAGTTTAGTGGCGCAACAAAAGAACACCCCCTCCCCCTCTTGAAGGTGGGGCGGGGGGCAACTTTGAAATTTCAAATAGAAACCCCTATTTTTTATTACAGATTCGGATTTTACGGAAAAAAATACATAAGTTTTGTCTGAAACATTTTTTTGGATTCGTGATAGAAAGCGCTATAATCGACAAATTTTCATTTCTTGAATGTTTACACTTTAAAACCAATGTATTTCATTTCGCAATTCATTTAAATTCAAAAAATAAAACATTCTCGTGCATGAACTTTGTACTAATTCTTGACAAATCTTTTGAGATTTCATTAAGCTGGTAATTCGCCTATTTACGGCATTTAAAAGTTAGATTCGATATTTGTTTATTTTTTTTATTGTTGTGTCAAAGATGCTTAACAAAGCTACAACAGAAATAAAAAATTTAAAAATAAAATAAAACAATGTCAAGAAACAGTTCCTTTTTAGACTTTTCCTGTTAAATCATTGTTTGTTTATCATTGTATGTTTTTCATTGTTTTTTAGATCACAAGAATGCTCCAAGCGATTAATTTGACTAAGCTGTTGATACTTTTTAATATCAATGGATGTATTAACTGTAGAAGAGAAAATTGAAATGGTTCTCGTGTATGGAGAATCTGGGCAGGAATCTCCGTCAAGCTGTCGTTGTTTATGCTCAGCGTTTTCCAGACAGGGTGCGTTCTTTCGCTTCGTTTCAAAGTACAGTCAATCAATTTACTACTGAAGGAAGTGTTAAACCTAAACAAAGGACCCGTCGAAGAACAGTTACTGGAGAAGAAAATGAAATTAATGTGTTAGCTGCTGTGGCCCATGATCCTCATGTCAGCTCGCGAGAAGTAGCTCGAAATTCCGGATTGTCCCAGAGCAGTGTTTTGAAGATATTACAGCGTCATAAATATCATCCATATCATGTGTCAAGAACTTCATGGCGATGATTTTCAAAATCGAGTGACGTTTTGTCAGTGGGCACGTGAACAAATACAAATAAACCCAAATTTCTTTCGTCTGGTATTGTTCTCTGATGAGTCATCTTTTACAAACCACGGAACGGTCAATCGGCATAATAAGCATTACTGGAGTGTCGAAAATCCGCACTGGCTGCGCCAAGTTGAGCATCAGCGTCCATGGACTGTAAACGTGTGGTGTGGAATTATTGATGACAAACTCATCGGTCCCTACTTCATTGATGGAAATTTGAATGGTCAACAGTACCGCAACATTCTTCAAAATGAACTGCCAATATTACTTGAAGATCTTAACCTGGAACTGAGACAGAACATGTGGTTTCAGCAGGATGGATGTCCAACGCACTATTCGAGAGCAGCACGTGAAGTACTCGACCCTGACTTCAATGGCCGATGGATCGGCAGAGCTGGTTCTGTAAATTGGTCTGCCAGATCACCAGATCTTACTTCACCAGATTTCTTTTTGTGGGGCTACGTAAAAGATAAAGTGTATCGAGAATTGCCAGCTACTCGTGAAAATATGATAGAGCGAATCCAAAACGCTTGTGCCATAATTGAACGAGAGGTACTTTTCGGTTGTCTACATTCATTCCAAGCGCGAATCAATAAATGTATTGAAGTTGAAGGTCACCATTTTGAACACTTAATGTAATTGAGAAGTGAATGTAGTTTACTAGCCATCGAGATATCTAGAGCTAAGAATTGTCGAGTAATTTTGTATTTTCAAAATAAATTTATTTGTTTTACAACAATTTCAAGTCCTGGAACAAAAATGTTTTATTTTTTGAATTTAAATGAATTGCGAAATGAAATACATTGGTTTTAAAGTGTAAAAAATAAAGAAATGAAAATTTGTCGATTATAGCGCCATCTATCACGAATCGAAAAAATGTAAACTTATGTATTTTTTTCCGTAATTTCCGAATCTGTAATAAAAATTTAGGGGTTTCTATTTGAAATTTCAAAGTTGCTCCCCACCCCAACTACAAGAGGGGGAGGGGGTGTTCTTTTGTTGCACCACTAAACTTCCCCCTCCAAACTATCAACTTTTTATTTGAAACATTTTTTTGTAGGATGATTTTTTTCAAGATATTCAAATGATTCAGGTTATATATATATATATATATATATATATATATATATATATATACATACATATACATACATATGGGGGCTGCGTGTGTGTACACACACACACACACACATACTTACACACATATACATACATACATAGGCTATCGGAGATGACCTCCCTACCAAGACTAAAACCTATAAAACTTTCATAAAATCTCCAAATCTTTTCTAAAAGCTGAAGCTGTAAAAGGGGCATTCAGCACACGTAAGGACAACACATAACCCCACAGAGGATTATAATGGCTGTGGGACCAGGCGCCAGATTCTTTTTGGGAAAAGTAAGCCGTAATTTTTCCTTGAAGGGTGGTCAAGTGACCTTTGAACTTGCCCTTGGGCGCCCTACAAATATCACCTTGTAATTAAAGGTCCCTGGTTCAACAGCAGGTGAAAAAACTTGCCAGTGAGAAGTACTGTAATATTCCCATTTATACTGTAGCATTACTCCCGATTATCGTATTACAATAAATATAGAAAGTTTAGGGGACATCCGGTACAAAGAAACGTATTACGTACATTTCTCTCCTGTTTCATTGCCGGCTTTTCAACAGTGAAAGCTCCAGTAGAGAATAACCTGGTAGTTTAATGAACTTTCGTCCGAAAAATAGAAATTTGCATGTGATATTTAGGAATATAGGCTATATAAAATTGGAATCTCCATTCACAAAATAGTCTCGCTCGTCGCCTACCTCCTCGCTCCTTTTTTGGAGAGGTACTGCTTTTCAGTCGCCATTGCGGTTAATGTGATTTTATAAATAAGTGATGTTAGAAAAGCTTTTCGAAACTGTCATGGATTTTCAAGAATGTCACTTACAGATATTGTCAATTGTAATCAACATTACATATTATTTGGAACTGGGTATATCTCGTAGTTCCGAAGCGGTGAAATTGTCCCTTCTCCCTAGGAATCGAACCCTGTCCTTTTAGTGGTAAGACGGCTACATTTACCACTACACTATCGACGGTAAACAGCCAGTTTTTGTAATATTAAGTTGTTCTCGGAACCGTCACTAAATTATTCCAAATTATCAGTTAAAGGATGGTACAATCCATTAAAAATAGTCTTAATTCTATTTAAAAACTATGTTCTTACTTCTTCCAGGGCCAACCAACCCTACAATATACAACCAAAATATTTCAGAAGTCTGAAAAAATCAAAGATTTTTGTTCCTTAGTCTGAAGTACAGGTGTTGTATAAAATCACAATTTCGTGCAACTAACTAAGAGCAATAAGCAGAACATGTTGAAGGTTAAAATCAAGAATTATGTGAGCTTGTAAATTGGTGTTTCTTTTCATGCTTCGACGTTCATTATATTTAATTACAAAACTCTGTGTGTTCAATATCAAACTATTGTTATACCTATGAATGTGGCAAAGTTTAATCATAAACATTAACATTCTCTATCATACTTCCTTTTGGTTTACTTTTCATTGAATTTTGATGCTGTGGCGAATTTATATTGTTTCATAATAAAACAACATTTTCACTTCCTGACTTCACTCTGGAATTAAACGAATATTGCATATGAACTGTAGTTGATTGAAATACACGATTTTAATTTAGTACTTGTTTACAATATGATTTAAATAATTTTGGATACTTTTAAGTATGTCAAAACAACCAATGAACTTATGAAAAAATCAAATTAGTTGCTTTATTGAAACCACCAAGCCAAGGTCATATCGTACCATGCCCTGTTCGATTAAGAAATATTGACCCTGGCAGACCTTGTCAGCTCCTGCTCAGAAATGTGTAGAATAAGCTTTCTACAGGAAATGGTAAGAACACTGGCCTTTGGCAAGAGGTGACGAGAGGCCAAGCGAGGGTTTAAATAGGTGCGCATGAGAGCGACACGAGGCCTTTTAATCTGGAATCATCGGAGAAGCAGGAGCTACTGGTCTTATTTCTAAACCGAACAGGGTAAGCTAGTCTACACCCATTCTGCCATTTGCATTGCTCACTTCAGTCTAGAAACGAATCATGAGTCTATTTTAATGAATAGTTAGATATTTGTACCTGCCCGTTCAGGGCTGTCTCTACCATCAACTAGCACTAATAGTACATCCCTATTTAAGATCCCCGCGTTCAGAGGAACGCTACGTGGTTTGAGATGCGTGGTTTTTCATCCATTTTTACGGAAATGTGATGAAAAATTAGAGCAACGTGGTTCTTTTGGAAATGAAAAGCGTCATGCCTTGTTTTCCTAAACAGACATGAAAATTGAAAGGGTAGGCTGCGGATTTTTTTCATTTATTTCACTCTGAAATAAATGAAAATTGAAATGCATTAATATCATGTTAGACTTGTTTCTTCGCGGATTTTTTTCCTAATGGGGGGTTAATTTTTTTTAAAAATAAGGTACGTCACCATTGTTAGTAATGCCTTATGTCATTTACTGAGTTGGAGGACGAGCTTGATACCACATTGGATAGGCTCATCATTCTCGCCAATAATGCTGTTGGTCCGTCTTTTGATGTGGAGGGCCTACCTTGTGCCTCATCCACCCCAATCAGAAGTCCTCCATTAACTAGAAGTCGCGCAAGCGCGCAGGCTCACTTTCAAATTGATAATCGTCCCACAGTTCTTGTGGAACCACCCACCATGGCTCAACTACCTTTTGTTCATCCCTTCCTGTTCGAGAGCATTCAGTTTCAGGGTGCCTCGGGGGAGGATGTTTCTAAATTCATAGACCGTTTCGAAAGTGCGGCGATTCTGAAGAATTGGGACGAGACGAAAAAACGGCAATTATTCCTGGCGTTGTTATGTGGCCCAGCCCTCCTCTGGTTTAATGCAATTAGCCAGCAACCAGGCGTCAATTTAGTCAGCTATGAGGACGTCAAGAAAAAACTTATCGAAGAATTCACAGGCTCCCTTGATCAGCTGCAGATCGAGGAGCGGATCAGATATCGGTTCCAAAGGGACGATGAACCGGTATCATCGTATGTTAGGGACAAGCAGACCCTCTTGTTTAAGATGGACCCTAACATGGCTGTGAATAAGCAGCTTAAATACATAAACGCAGGTCTTCAACCGGAATTTATCAGGGAGATATACAAAAAACAATATAATTCAGTTCCGTAGCTTTTGAAAGACCTCAAGGAATATGAAAAGGCAAAGTTCCTTATGCGCCGTAGAACGGTGCAAGAGCTCTTGCATTCGGCTCAAAAGGAAACTCTTTTTCCGTCTCCTGCTGAGTTGCGCATTCCTCACCAGAACCCCGTAGTTAGCACTACGGCGGTTGCTCCGGAATCAGCACCTCGGGCAAATCAAGACATGACTAATCCGCTGCAAGCCTTGCAAGCTGAATTGGACCTTGTCAAAAGACAACAAACGTCTCTCCCAACTTCAGAACCGTCCGCTGTAGAAGCTTTGTCTAAGCAGGTTAGCAACCTTGCGTTAAAAGTCGAGGAAGTTATACAGTCACACGATCACGAAAATTTTCAAACTGTAGGCCAAAATTATCAAAGGGGTAATTTTAATCACAATCGTGGTTCAAACAACAGACGAGGCTTTCAGGGCAGGGGCAGTAGAGGCTACCGTTCAAACAACGGCCGGTTTCAGAATCGTTCCAATTTTCAGCGTGGCCGGGGGCGAGGTTCACCAGCCCCCCGCGGTCGTCCCGATCAAGGTGACCGGCGTGGCCAACAACTTTGTTATAAATGTGGTTTTCCTAATCACCACCAAGAATTTTGTCTTCAAAATCCAGAAGATTTAAAAGCCAATTAACCGCAAGTAATGGAGACATACCTGCGGGCAGTAGAAAGATTTTAGTCTGAAGACCTCATTTATGTACATGCCAATGTAAATGGGGAACGTCAAAGGTTTATTGTCGATTGTGGGAGCCAAATAAGTGTAACAAGTGATAAGGGTATTCCTGCCCATGCTAAGAGGTTCAAAATCAACACTCTAGTTAAAGGTGTCACGAATAATTGTTTAACAATTAAAGAAATTGTTCTTTTAGATTTTTCTCTAAATGGATTTACATTTAAGCACCCCTTCAGGGTGATACGAGATTTTGGTCATAATACCATCCTTCGTAATGATTTTCTCAAAGCCCAAAATGCAACTTTAGATTTTGAAAGCAATAAATTGGCTTTGAGCAGATTTGGCACTCCCCCACGCAACCGCATTCGATTTGAATCGAAGAAAGCTTTTGATGTTTCCGTTAAATTGGCAGGTTTGCTGGTACATACTGTTGAACCTGAATATGTGGCTTCTAAACGAATTGTTGTGAAACCAAGATCACATTCATTTGTGCATCCCTTTAAAATTAGTCAATACAGCAAATCAAAATTTAACTTTACTTGTGCCGGATGCAAATTTTCAGGCTAAATCTGGCATAATGGTACCAAGGTCGATACTCAACCCTGCTACACAACTTGTTTGGGTATCCAACCCTTTGAATTATAGAATTGTAATTCGCAAAGGTACTCGGATCGGTGGCGCAGAATCTTGTGAGTTGGCAACGGTGGATCAGGAAGATAGTTCTGTAACAGTTAATTTAACAAAGGAAGAATCAGAAAACGACGATATCCCACAAGTGGATATATACAAATTTGACATTAATGCTCAATTGGAGGAACATGAGAAAAATCAACTTTTAGAGATTTTGTTAAAATACAAAAATGTTTTCAGTTGGTCCGAAAATGACATGGGCCTTGCCACCAATTACAAACACAGGATAAAGCTTTCTGATCCTACTCCGTTCCATAAGCAGCAATATCCGATCCCGGTACATTTGCGAACAGAGATAAAGAAACAAATTGAGACTTTGAAAAAACAGGGAATAATCCGGGATAGTACAAGTCCTTATAACTCACCAGTTATTCTTGTGAAAAAGCGTGACGGAAGTTACCGTTTTATTCAAGACGGTCGCTTTTTTCTGTGTTCGATGCGATGGCCATGCCTTCCATTCAGTCTATCTTGCAAGATTTGGGGGGAAAGCAGTACTATTCTAGTGCCGATTTACGTTCAGGATTTTTTCAAATACCACTCACAGAAGACAGTAAACAGTACACAGCCTTCTCTATTTCCAACCTAGGTCATTTTGAATTTAATGTTTTAAGTCAAGGTCATATTACCTCGCCAGCAGCGATGAATCGAACACTTCAATTGGCTTGTAGCGGAATGCAAAGTGATAACTTCGCCTTCTATATGGATGATTTATTTACCTGGGGCCATACCTTTAATGAAATGTTGACAACACTGGAAAAAATGTTTCAGTGTCTACAAAACGCTGGCTTGAAAATTTCTCCACACAAATGTAAATTTGGTTATTTTGAGATACTCGCCCTTGGACATTTGGTGGGACGTTATGGCCTACGCTTGAGTGACCGTATTATTTCTTCCATTAAGACTTACCGCACCCCCTCCACCACAAAACAAGTTAAACGATTTTTAGGTTTATGTTCATATGTCCGTAGATATATCCCATCCTTTTCAGAGAAGGCCCAACCTCTCCAGTCCCTTTTGGGCAAAGACAAAAAAATTGTATGGGGGGAGGACCAAGAAACAGCTTTTACAAACTTAAAACACGCTTTAATAACTGCCCCAGTTTTGCTATCCTATGACCCTTCTAAAGAAACACGCGTCTACTGTGATGCAAGTCTGAAAGGCCTTGGTGCTATTTTAACACAGCCAAATGCAAATAATGATTTCCTTCCTGTAGCATATGCAAGTCGAACACTCAAAAAAGGGGAAGAAAAATTGTCCATCATGGAACTAGAACTATCAGCGGTTCTGTATGCCCTCAAAACCTTTAGGTTTTATTTAATTGGGAAACATTTCGAAATTGTAACAGATAATAAAGCAGTCAGTTATTTGCGTACCACCCGTAATTTGAGTTCGAATCTCTCGCGGTGGAGTGCAGAGCTTCATTCATACGACTTCACGGTCGTTCATTGTAAATCTACACAAAATATTTCCGACGCTATTAGCAGGGAATCAACCAACCCCCCGGACGACGAATCGCCAGAATTGGGCGAACCTCGTATATTTCTCCTCCAGGATGAATCAATAGATGTGGGAAAACACCAGCGCGACGACTCATTTTTTTCAGAAATCATAAAAGTTTTGGAGGGGGCAGATGACGCCCAATCCCCCTTCGAAAGACAGGCTTTTTATTATGTGCTGGAAAATGGTCTTTTATACAGGATACAATAAGATGGGTGGGGGAAGTAAGAAATTACTTTGTATACCTAAGTCCTTACGTCATACTGTAGTTGAACAATTACATTCTCATCCGTGTGGTGGTGGTCATTTAGGGTTTACTAAAACATATTACAATGCGCTCCATCACATATATTTTCCCTATATGAAACGTTTTAAACAGGACAAATGTCGCCAGTGTCTATCTTGTCAAACAAACAAGCGCCCTACGGGGTTGCCACAAGGTGAACTCCAGACCTTTCCAAGCTGTCGCCCTTTTGAACGCCTAGCTATAGATTTCGCGGGACCGTTCCCTCCCAGTGGCCCAAATAAATGTAAATATATTTTATCATGCATGGATTTTGGTACCCGATATATGATTGCTGCTCCTGTGGTCGATACCACTGCTCAAACGGCTGCTAACTTTCTCTACGAGCACATAATATTAAGATTTGGTTGTCCAAAAATTATCAACAGTGATAGGGGGGCTCATTTAATTCCTCTGTATTTAAAGAGCTTAGTGCTAAACTTGGTATTCAGTTAAAATTTGTTACTGCGTATCACCATAATACTTCCGGTTTAGAGGAACGAGGTATCGGTATTTTGCAAAGTATAATTAAGCATTTTGTAACCCCGAAACATGATGACTGGATTACCTATCTACAACCAGCTGTGTTTACGTATAATGTTTCCCGCGGAGACTCCAGTCGTTTTAGTCCGTTTTACCTCATGCATGGGTTCGAAGCCCGTTTGCCCTGGGAAAGTATGCTTCACGCAGATCCCTGCGAAAATAGTGCGAACACAGACAAACTTGAAAGGCTAAACAAGGCACGAGACGCGGCTCAAGAAAATTGACGAAAACGATTTGAGTCCCAAAAGAAGTATTATGACAGACGTCATCAAGCAACAAGTTACGCTCCTGGTGAACTGGTATTATTATATAACCCCACTCAGAAGGCAAAAACGGCTAAGTAACGGCTAAGTGCTTTTCAGGTGTTTATTTTGGGCCCGCGGTAATAGTAAGAAAGGAAAATAGCAATGCCTATTTAGTGGAATATGAAAATAAGCGCGGCAAGATTGTGTCCGATTTAGTGGCTGTACAAGGGTTAAAACGCTATCACCGCCCTTCAGGGGGTGAGGAAGAAACGAATATCGTATCTCTTCAAGAGGAAGATTTCGAACCAGTAACCGCCCATACGTAGTCCAAAGCACATGTCGTAATTGTTTACTTTCTGTGTGGACCTTATTTTTATAATTTTTATATTTTATTTTAATTTTATTTTTCGTTCCATTTCCCTAAAAGTATCAATACGTCAATTCGTTTTCTCGCCAAACGTATAAAACCTAATGTACGCACCATTGTTGTTTTCTCGTAGAAGTAAAACTATTTTGTTAGGCAATTGCATGTTTTATATATGAAGTTATTTATAAACACGCTCTGAAATATATGTGCATTTTTTCCATCCATGCATGAGTTATAAAAGAATTAAATATGTTGTCAGTGAGCTCACTTAGTTAATTAAAGCAACGAAAGTGCGGCACGAGCGTTATCTAGTGTATATTTGTCTTTTCTATTGTGTATATTAAACCTACCGGTAGTATGTGATAAAGACCCGTTATTATAGTTAATAACGTAAGAAATGTTAATGTCCCCGTGACATTTAGCCTTAAATAAAGAAAGAAGTCGGCGTAAGCCGACTAAAATGAAGCAGAGAACCAAGTTCTCATTTAGACCATGTAATTTGTGCTAATAATAAGCAGGGTGTGAAGTTTCATACGTTTGACGAGATATTTTTTTTTATCTATTTTCAGTTAAAATTATTCCTGGCCGACAGTTTAACTTTATCTTCTTGACCCCTCCTTGAATAATTCCTATTTACATTGCACTAATTGCATTGTTTCTAAAAACTAACTAAAATACCCGAGAAAATTTTAAGTTAAATTTATTTTGTGTAAAAATATGTCATTTATCAAATTTATTGATTTGATATTTATTGGCCGTAAAGTAATTCATTTATTCTCAATAATAACTAAAAATAACAGTTGTGGTCATTTTAGCAAGTTTAGGTTCAATAATTGCTACATATTTCAACAAGATGCAGTTTTCCTATATTTATTAATTTTAATTGCATTTATTTCTCACGTCAATTCCCTATCCTTCAAGGAAGTGGTCATAAGATCTTTCCAATACACGTACATTATTTGTTCAGTAATTACGTTAACACTAGTTTTTATTTGTATGTTAATTCTTGCCTTCATTTGTTGTCAGCGAAGATGTAAAAAGTTAAAAGTTTTGGAAAATAATTTCCCAAGGGAAATGGAACGAGTAAATATGTCTTCAAGTGTACAATTTTTAAATATATCCCAGTCGGATAGCGACTCTTGGCACAGTGGTCCCACCCAACCCGTTACATGTCGAAATCTTGAGTCAGTTTTTACCTTTCAAGACCCCTTTTATGACCAAGCAGATACTCAAAACGTAATTATCCCACTTGAAATTCCTCCCGTCCGTCTAGATACATTTAATGTTGCATGTCAAACTCTTAATCCATTAAAGTTAGATGATGTTAACACCTCATCTCGCTCTGTTCAAACTAATCCTGTTAAAGTAAAAAGAGTTGAAGGAGTTACGGTGAAAACACAAAACGTAGATGTGTCTCGAACCGACGACCCCCAGCCCCACTCTGAACCAATTGTCCCTTTCATTCAAAACATGTTTTATGACGACATATAATCAAGCTGCTTTTCCACGCACTCCCCTAGCCGTTATGCAACCGAGTTCGTACTAGCCTGGGGCGCCGAGCAAGCTTCCCCCCTTCTTTTTATTTTCCTCTGATTCTGTCTCGATGAAATCCAGGTACATCAAGAACCAAAAGTTCATGAAAGGTACTCTCTTCCTCTTCCTATTTGCTCCTTGGCACCGCCTCCCTCGTTACCAGTCCTAAGTTTCTATCGTCGAGTTCCTCGCAGAGAAAGAAAACGTTCCTGTAATTGGTCATCACTCACGAGGGGCTCCGCCCATCCAGAACGGCCGCTATATACTTTTCCCCTTTCCCCTTTCCCTCCCCGACTCAGATCACACATCCAGCAGAGATGAACGATGTCTTTAGCTAGACTCCTCGAGTTCCTGCTTTATGCTGAATTGCAATTCCCTCGCAATTATCATCGTCGAGGCCACTTCGGTGCGCAGTTTCTACTCCACATTCGAGTTAGCGGAAGACACATATCCTATTTCAGTCTCGGAGAGAGAGAATTTGATGACACCTTTCTTTGTTGTGGATGAACTTTACACTCAGCTGGCTTCGGCAATGAAATTCCTAGTCTCCAAACGAGGTCTGAATAATAGCCTCTTCAAGGGCGCTTATTTATGCGATTTTTTCTCGTCCCTTCAGAATTTTCAAAAGTTTCCCAAATGAACTTTAATTACCTCTTACAGATTAATTTCATGTTAATCTTCGTAAAGTAGGTAATAGCGAGTAATTGTGCTTATATTTTACTCTCCCACACGTCATAGACTTTAGTTGAAGTAATATCATACGAAATCCTATACTTTTCTCCCGGCCCGGCGTCATGATGTTCATTCACGGTTCCGTTTCAATTTTTTTCCTAAGGCGACCATAAAAAGTAGTTTTTGTTTACCTTATTAGGCTAAAACCTCAAAAGAGTGGATTTAGACGCTTACAGTTGTCAAGGGTCAAGTGTAATCTCTTACGCGGCGAGCATTTATGCTAAGTGACAAAGAAAATACACGGCGGGCTATAGCATGACGTAGAGTAGTTTTTCCTCTTTTCTGTTTAACGCAATGCCTTATATTTTTTTCCCTTTATTCTCAGAACCGTAAATTTACTTCACAGATAGCCAAGAAATGTTTTCTAAATCAATAACCCAGATTAGTTTGTTTTAAATTTACATTTTTTACCTAACAGAGACAAATGCGCCCCCCTTATTTGGCGAGGGTTTCAAACCGGTCACGGCAACCTCCTAGGGTCACACCCCGGATGTTTATGCAATCTTCATTTAATTTTTTTTTTGTTTGTTTGTTGTTTTATTTTTTTTCCTTCACTTTCTCCACCCTCCTTTTTACATTTTATTCAAATTATTTACAAATTCACACCTCCAATACACCATTTTTTGCGCAGTGGTACAGCACGCCTGATAACCACATTAACAGTTCAATTTTTTTCGTCCATTAGGCGCGTTAGTTCCATATAGGGCTCGCAATGGCGCGACCCATATCCCGCTCGGGCATCGCAAGCGATGGCCGCATCTTCAGACGCTGCTGCACATATTCCATCCAGGTCTTTGAGGGTGCGAACGACCCTGCGGGTCGCTTTCCACATAACCCTCTTCGTTAAGGTTTCGAGGGCTTCCCGCCAACCAGGGGATATTCCTGCCTGGTGGAGATACTGTTGGAGGGCTATCTCCACATCCGGAATCCAGTTTAGTATGGCCAGACAAATCTCCATGGGCATATTTTGCATCATGTTTTCTTGGTTAAGTGTAGAACAAATGATACAAAACATACATTTATTTTCCTTTATATACCTCACTAAATTGCCGTCGTTTTAGTTTTGAGTTTCCCACCGGAAAACTCATATAGCACACCATGCTCATCCATTTTGAAAATGTTTTGCTGATTTTACCCTTTTTACCCCTGATTTTGTCATTCTGTATTTTATTGGTTTACTGGTGAATCTACATATTTTCCATTTGGATCACCTTATGTTACGTCACCAACTTTTCTCTCCCTTTCAGATACCAAGCATGGCTGACATCACGCAATTTTATTGGAGGTGTCTTTTTCTATTCCTGACAACCCTTCCCACTTTTCAATATACAGTTGCAAATGAAAATGAGGATATTTCTGTAAGTGGGTTGGGCTTATTTTACGAACAACAAGGTCTTATGGTTCACAGTTCCGATTACATATATACAACTCAAATTATTGCTTCAGAAATATACTGATTTGGCCACATTAGATAATTTTCAAAGTTTAGAAGAGGCTGTAGCAGCTCTTCAAGCCAAATTTAAGACCCAGGCCACCAACTCTGAGCAATTGAAACAGCAATTGGAAGAGCAGATAAATAATGTCCAGACACAGCTCCAAACAATTGTCAAAAGCATAAAATCACAAGAAGATTTTGATCTAGTGATTTCCACTCTAAAGGAACAGATTTAATCACTCCAGATACCTAATCTGGACCCCTTGAACAATGCCATAGACGAGGTTAAAGAAAAAATTGAGACACTTGAAAATTTTATGAACAACTTGCCATCTTCTGATGCTTTGAGTGCAATAACTCGGAGTGTTGCCAACATTAAGCTGCAACTTGAAACATATGAAGATTTTGGAAAAATTCAAAGTACCATAACCCATCTTGAGGGTACAATAGCAGCAGTGCAAAGTGATTTGACAAATGTACAAGAATCTCTAGAATCCCGCCTGCCTGGTATTGTAGACACACTTTTCAGTGCCCAGCAACAGATCACAAAGCTTGAAAACCTCAACACTGAATCTGAGCTATCTCATTTACATCACTTGATCGATGATATCCAAACAAAACTTGAAATTTTACAACAATCAACACCCACTCAGGCAGATATAGCCCTGCTCCTAAATGCTATGCAAAATGTGGCTGATGCATCTGAATTAAATAATGTGAAATTGGCACTTGAATCTTTGCAAAATACTGTATCAAATCTGCCTACATCACAGGAACTTAAAAATATTAAGAGAGCTGTGAATCGAATATTGAAATCAGAAGATATCAAGAATATCCAGACAGAGATCAAACAACTTACTCAGACAGTGGCCACTCTACCAACCAATCAACATATTAATGAACTGCATGCCCAGTTTGAGGATATCAGAAGACAGGTCCATGATCTTACTGCTCAAAATTCAAAATTGGCAGTTATTGAAAATTTGCAACAAATTGTAGCTAATATCAAGCAACAGCTAGGGACCATGGAATCCAATCAAGCAAATGCTCTGTCTGTTTTTGCCACCCAGCTTCAAGAGATTGTGCAACAATACAAGAAACTTGTTGTGGACATAAAAATCAAGCCAGGCCATGATGATGTTGTTAGGACCATCAATGAGCACCTTGAATCTGTAACAAGCAGATTGCTTACAGCAGAAAAAGAAATAACCGGCATAATTGAGAATCCAAAACATACAGTAATTCTTGAATTGTACAGCATCCCCAACAAAAAATATGATTCACCATTTACACCAGGTGGCAAAATATATATGCTGTCCCCTGCACAATTTTATTACCAGTTTTTTGTTGGGGGCACACTGAGACCAATCAAGATCAAATATTGGCTTCAACCACAGGCACATCACTACCCCACCTTATCAATAACAAATGGTGACAACAAACCAGAAATCACCAGTGTAGAGTTAGAGGATTTTACAGATCCCAATACATTAGAAACATCTTATGCTGAAGATGATGGCTCTCTGGAATTTCATATACAAATAGGAGACAAATTATATTTAGAAAATCCTGTAGTATCAACTGCTGAACACCCCATAGTTGCAATATTCTTGTTTTCATATTATGTCTAGACAAATTATTGTTGATGAATTACACAGACAAGCCAGACATAATTATAAGAGACTGCCAGTAGTCACAAAAGGCATAGATGATTTATGGCAGAGCAACGTGATTGAGATGGCAAGTGGACAGCTGAAAAACTTAGACAAAATCAACAAGGGCTATAAGAATCTACTCACTGTAATAGACACATTTTCAAAATTTGCCTGGGCTGTGCCACTCAAATCCAAAACTGGAAAATGTGTTACAGAAGCCTTCAGGACAATCATCAATCAGAGTGGAAGATCACCGCGCTATTTGCAAACAGATAATGACAAAGAATTTTATAATTCTGTGTTCCAACAATTTATTAAAAGCCAGTCAATAAAACATTACTCGAGTTACAGTGATCTCAAAGCCTCAATTGTAGAGAGATTCAACAAAACCCTAAAAAATCTTATGTATAAACAATTTACACTTCAAGGTAATTATAAATGGCTTAATATTCTTCCAGAACTTCTACATAAATATAACAACTCGGTCCATTCCACAATCAACATGAAACCCTCTGAAGTAACTTCATCTGATGAGCAAAAATTGATCAGGACTGTTTATTATCCTAGATACCAGCCAACAACAAGAAAAGCCAAATACAAGTTGGGTGATCAAGTAAGAATCAGCAAATATAAGCACTTATTCAAAAGAGGCTTTACAAGAAACTGGAGCACTGAATTATTTACAGTGGTTCAAGTTAAACCTGGGACCCTTAACACATATATAATAAAAGACCACCGAGGAGAAATTCTCAAAGGCCGGTTCTATGAAGAAGAACTCAACAAAACTAAACAGCCTGACACATATCTCATAGAAAAAATCATCCGCAGAAAAGGCAACAAATTATTTGTCAAATGGCTAGGACTTCCAGAACACAGCTGGATCGATGCAGACAAAGTGATAATATGAGCACCTGGGATGTTATAAAAAGGCTGCCAGAACCTGAACAGCAGAATAAGAGAAATAACAAGTTGCTGCCTGATAATATTAGATGTCTTATTGTTGGGCCATCAGCTTGTGGTAAAACTACACTAATGATTAATAATTTTTTATTGGCACCCAACTGGTTAGACTGGAAAAACAGGCACTTGTATGTTTTCTCTAAGAGCTTGGAACAATTAAAATATCAACAGCTGATGAAGCTATATGATGGACTGGATATTGCCACTTTTGAATCAGATGTTAAGCCACTTCATGAATGTCTCGATAATTCTGTTGTTGTGTTTGATGACATTATACTGGATAATCAAAACAAGGTTAGAAATTTCTTTACACAGGGGCGACACAAAAACATTGATTGCTTCTACCTGGCACAGACTTTTTCAAAAATACCGAATCAGCTGATCCGAGACAACAGCAATTTTATATGTGTGTTTCATCAAGATCATACCAACCTCAAACACATACATGATGAATCTGTAGGTGGGGACTTGAGCTACAATGATTTTTCCAAGTTTTGCAGTAGGTGCTGGAATCAAAACAGTTATGGGTTTGTCACAAATGATATGACAAGAAAACACAATAGTGGCAAATACAGAAATAAAATCAACAATTTTCTAGACATTGAAACATATATAAATAACCATGAAAAGGCCAATCATTGATGATCTTAAATTAAGAGATTATCTTGTAAAAAGATTTAACGGATGGAAATCACAGAACCGAGGAATTTATGAAGAACACAAACAAACAGAACAGCCTAATATTGATGCTATTAGTGAATTAGGTAAACTTATCAAAACTGTTACAGAGCAAAATCAAAATTTGATCACAGAGCTTGTACCTGTAGCTGCTAGGAACATATTAGATTATCCAATCACCCCACTTTCCAGTATTCATACACCTAGTCCTGTTGCTCCTCGAAGAATTGAAGCTACTCAGGATCCTATTGAATTGGGTCTTCTTGCTCAAAAATATTTAAGCACACCTAAAGACAACAAAGATGAGGTCTTTGGCTTATATGCTGACACAGAGCGTGATGGTAGCATCATACATAGAATTGGCAATTTCAGAGTAACATTTATGGGAGATGATATAATTGTATATTCAGAATCTCATCTTGGAGAAAAAGGTGCTTTTGTTAAGTATCTTGGCACACCTGGATTGTGGGAACTGATGACTAGGAAGAGACCTGGCAACTATACAGATCAAGATTATGAGCATTACAAAGAAATATTAATAAAATCAGATGCTCTATACCAGAACAATGATCCCACACAAAAAGAGTCAGAGCAGTGGAGCAAAATACAACAATTTAATCAAGCCCATATGGTCACAAATTAAGACAGGCAGTGGAATCAAACAATACAACACCCTGCCTAAAGAATTTGTGTGGGTTGATGATGTCAGGAAACTTGTAGATAGGTTATTGGTGATAGCTGGGGAGGAAAATGCTGGCAACCACAATTTTTACAATGAAAAGTTTGGAATTATGGACATGATAAGCACAAAATTGTCTAATTTTATAGTGAATGACACTAAGGGAATTGGATATCTTATAAAAATTATTAATACTCTACCACCTAAATTTTGGAATATTTCTGAGGGTCGGGGGTTGGTTAATGACATTATAAACAAGCTGCCATTTGAACTACACATTCCAGGCTATCAGTATTGTGGTCCAGGCACAAAATTGGAGCATAGATTAAACAGAGGTGATCCTGGTGTTAATCCCCTAGATGCTGCTTGTAGAGACCATGACATAGCATACAACACACATTCTGATCTTGACAAGAGACATGTTGCAGACAAAAAATTAGAAGAGGCTGCATTTGGTAGATTTGTAAGCAAAGATGCTTCTTTAAGTGAGAGAATAGCAGCATTGGGAACCACCATAGCTATGAACACCAAACAAAAACTGGGGAGGGGGTTGTGAATATATATATAATTAACCTAGGATGAAGGCCAATAGTGTTATGTATCAAATACCTTATGCAGGTCTTAAATCTCTTAAAACTATTGATAGTCTTTTAACAAAAAAGCAGCGCAAGAAAAAAAATTCTTGTATTGCCAAGGGCCATGGTATGAAATTGTTGCTTAGTACCCCCCAATTAAAAAAATTACAACAATCTAGAAAAAAATCACATGTGGGGGGTTTCATATTTACTATCCCGGCCATCTTAGCAGCACTTGGGGCTGTGGGGAGCTTGGCTGGGGGATCAGCTGCCATAGCAAAAACAGTAATAGATGCCAAGAAAAATAGGGCAGAATTAGATAAATTGAAGCGCCATAACCTGGCCATGGAGAAACAAGGCAAAGGTGTTAAGAGAGCCATGAATAAATTTAAAAAAAACAAGAGCCGCTTACAAACCAAGATATTGAAGCTTTAATCAAGCCACTGGGCATCAAAAATTTTAGAGGAGTGTACATGTCTGATTCTTTACCAGAACAACCACTCAACAAAGAGTGTGGCATTGTTAATTTGGATAAGTACAAAAATCAGGGCACTCACTGGATCTGTTATCTTAAATATTTAAAAAATGAGGCATTTGTGTTTGATTCATTTGGAGGTGTTCCACCTGAAAATTTAGTAAAATATCTAAAATCAGCTAATCTTTATTACAATAATGCCCGTGTTCAAAACTTCAAAGATGTTAATTGTGGACATTTGTGTTTATCTGTTCTTAGATATATGTCTCAAATAAATAAACCATCAATTGAAAATTTTCAAAAGGCCCTGTGGTATTTAAAACATCATGGGGGTATTCCATCTCACCAGCCAAAATTCAATATTGAAACTCAAATTACATGATGATATAGTGTATCCCAAAACAATAGCTCTCAGGGTATTTTATGGCATGTACTTGATCCCTAATATTACACACCACAACAACAAAATTGCAGTAGGGGATCAAAAAATTGTCATCACTCCAGGGCAATATAATCTGTCCACTCTAAATGCTCAATTACCCAGAGGTATAGTATTAACTCAAAATTCTGTCACTCACAGAGTAGAGATTATATCTGCTACAGAAACAGTGGATCTGGGTACTATAGGAGAGCTGTTAGGCTTTGAGAACAACACAAAACTTGAACCGGCACTGCTATTAATATACCTAAATTCTTAGCCATAGAGACTCTGAATATTCACTGTAATGTGGCCGAGGGTATGATCACCAAATCAAATGGCATAGGCACTCACAAACAAACTGGCATCATTGCAACATTCAAACCTAATTCTGAATTTATGGAGCCCATCATCTACACTCCATCCCCAACATTATATTTTCCTGTGTGCCATAATAGAATAGATAACATTGAGTTGATGGTCACTAATGAAAAAGAAGAATTAGTTGATTTTGCTGGAGCCACAACAACTGCTATCATAGAGATTAATATTTAAATAAAAATACATACAAAAAAAATGGAAAATATTGAGAGTTATGAGCTACAATCATTCCCCCCAAACAGGAGGACATTTGCAAATTTAAATCAACCCAACACAGAGATTGAGGTTGATCTTGATGTAGGGGATGGCTTTATACACCCCCACAGAGCAGATCTATACATCAAATTTGATGTTGTAAAGCTCGATGGTACAGATTATCCGGCAAATTCAAATATAAGATTGGTAGATAATTTTGTGCCACATATGTTCTCTGAAATTGAGATCAGAAAACATGGCGTTGTTATAAACAGAGTGGATTATCCCGGCATTACCTCCACAGCTTTGGCCACACTAAAATTATCCAAAACCGAGGCTTCTTACTACAAAATAGATGGATTTGAGGCTGGTGATAAAATTATATCTAAGAGCCACACAGTGCTGTTCCCTATGCGCCTGTTGCCAGGATTCTTCTCAGATTACAAAGATATTATGTGGAAGGGTGGTTTAAGAATCACATTTAGAAGAGCTGCCAATGATAATAATGCTTTGATGAGGTACAGTACATTAAACTCTACAGGGGAAGCTCTGCCTAATACCCTACCTGATGAGGGCAAGTGCCTTATTCAGACTATGGAGCTAAGAATCCCGGTTGTTGAATATGAAGCCAGTTATGCTCTTAAATACAAAGCAGATATAATAAAAAATCCACAGATTCCTTTACAATTTTATACATATCAATGTGTACAGAAGTCTGCCGCTGGTATTTATTATGAGTTTGATGCTACAAATTCATTCTCCAGTATACAATATGACATGCAGGATTTTGTGGTGGTACTGTTTCAGACTGGAAGACACAATAATCAGGAAAAAAATTCAAGTAGATTTGATAACTGCAACATCAAGAACATATATCTTAAAAATGGCAGAAATGAGGTATTCCCTAGAGAAAATTATAATTTAGACATGTCCAAGGATGATTTTCTTAAATTATATGAAGCATTTACAGCATACAAAAGGGTCACTCTTGGCAATACTGACATGTATTACACACCAGATGAATTCAAAGCACAGAGACCCATGTTTGTAATCAACACTTCAAAAAGAAAACAAGTTGTGGTTAATGACAGGACAAACATTAAAATTATCTGTGAAAATCCACGATACACTCCCTGATGACACCATATGTAGTGTTATTCTCATAGGTGAAAAATCATATGTTTATGATGTAAGAAATGAGAGAGTCACAGAACAATTCTAGAAGATTTCTGCACAATGCATTGTCTTACTACTAGATATGCAAGTTGAGGCTGGTGTCCAATTAAAATATTGAGCATATTCCAGGTAACATATTAACATAACAGCAACAAGTATTTAAGCATATATTACATTATATTATTGTGTAAGCAAAAGCTCTTATGAGCATTTTGACCTAGTTTTAAGTATAGTCAAAACAATATCAAGGGGGACATATTTTTGACAAGTTTATGGACAACAATCTAGTAGATGTAGCTTTTACACACATATGCAAATCTGTCTGAGGGGAGTTCTTCATTTCTACAATAGAATTCAGGATTCTTGGGATTTAAATATGTACACACATGGCCGATTGGGTTATATGCCCCCTCTTGACATAGTTTTAAGTGTGTGCAAATCTGTCTATTGAGGGTTCTTCTTTTCTATACTAGGATTCAAGATTCTTGGGATTAAGAGCATATCACACTTGAAGAAATGGGGAATAAGGGCATCTTGGCATAATTTTAAGTGTAGGCAAATCGGGCTGTTTAATCAAATGACCTCCTCTTTTCTACGCTATAAGTGCGCCAGTAATACCACCAATTACACTACTTATATACAACTGCCAATATTCACATTGATATTAACATTCGGACTGATAACCACTCAGGCTGTGTTAAGTGGTCAGCTATTCAAAATGATACCCATGATCGTATTCAGCAATACTTACGCGAAATTTCACTTTACCTCCCTTGTCGTTTTAAAACCAGCGATAGCCGGCCGAATTGCCATGGGGTGTGTAAAAATGTATCTGGGAGCACTCGAGGGAAAAGATCGATTTTTTTTAATTTAATGAATTTATTTTCGGCAGGCCTTTCCATTTATAACTCCTTTTCAATTCATCACCTTAGCTCTTCTGTTCAAGCTCTAAAACATAATCAAGATCAGATTCAGGCAGAATTACAGGAAATGAAGAAAGACGAAATCCAGACTTTCCGAGTTATTAATAACATTTTGGTAATCTTCAAACGTTCTCTTATTGCTCTTAAAGCGGATTTAGTTTCGAAATTTTGTGACATCTATACGGAAGAAAGGCACCTAATGGCACTTTTGCACGCTTCAGAATTATTTACCCGTATTGATTTTATGGTAACCGAACTATCGATGAATAAACTGTCTTATCATATGATTTCTCCCGATTGGCTCCGTGTTTTCCTCAGTCTTCATTCTGACTTTAAGAACACCCTGTATATGACGGATCTTGGTCTGTTTTACGCTTTAACCAATGTCTACCTTGTCAATTATGACTTATCCACTCATTCTTTTCATATTTTCTTAGAAACTCCCAATTTACTACGTAACGCCATTTCTCCCGTTTATCGGACTATAAATGTTGGCACTTTTGTTGATAATAAATGGTTCCGGGTTAAGGTTCCCCAATTATCATATAAAATGGAACATAATGGTCAAACCCAAATCGTGGAAATTCTTGATAGTCATTGTAAATTTAATTCCTTCATTTACGTTTGTATTCATACGGAACTTTCAATTCACGATAATATAAGTACTGTAATTGGGCGGTTCAAAATAACACTTGGTACGAGCCCTCTTTTTTTTTTATGGATTTAACATCAGTGGTAGCATATTTTGACGATTTTTTTGTTGATTTTATAGCGTTTGACGACTTTTCAGTGCAATTTTCACCGCATCTAATTTTTTCCCCACTCACACTTGGTACGAATGCCACGATCTTACGTGATATAACTTAACCTATTCATTTATTACGTGCTAAACTACACGAGAGCCTCTACGTGCTTTGACCTACTTTAGAGTAGGACCATAAAGACAGTTCTGCAACCGAAAGTGAGGCTCGAAGTGAGGCTCGGTGAGACTCGACTTAATGGTTTGCTCTTGTAAGGCATAAGCTTCATTTTCTCGCAGTGTTGCCAACACCTTACTCGATATAAAATCACCAAGGTTTTTTTCCTTGGTCTAACCTATGTTATTGAACTGCGTCGTCACGTCCAAACCCGCATGACTTGGGGACACTATTGGTTCTATTCATACTTTTTCTTACGTATAGGTGTACATGATGAATCCCCAAACAGATTTTTCCTAAGTCTTACCGTTTCCAAGATAATTCCACTTCCGGTCGCCATTTTGGATTTCCGAGCATAGGTTCTATTCATACTTTTTCTCACGTATAGGTGTACATGATGAATTCGCAAACAGATTTTTCCTAAGTCTTACCGTTTCCAAGATAACCCCACTTCCGGTCGCCATTTTGGATTTCCGAACATAGGTTCTATTCATACTTTACTCACATATAGGTAGGTGTACGTGATGAATTCCCAAACAGATTTTTCCTAAGTCTTACCGTTTCCAAGATAACCTCACTTCCGGTCGCCATTTTGGATTTCCGAGCATAGGTTCTATTCATACTTTTTCTCACGTATAGGTGTACATGATGAATCCCCAAACAGATTTTTCCTAAGTCTTACCGTTTCCAAGATAACCCCACTTCCGGTCGCCATTTTCGTTTTCCGAGCATAGGTTCTATTCATATTTTTTCTCACGTATAGGTGTACATGATGAATCAGAAAACAAATTTTTAACAAGTCTTACCGTTTCCAAGATAACCCCACTTCCGGTCGCCATTTTGGATTTCCGAGCATAGGTTCTATTCATACTTTTTCTCACGTATAGGTGTACATGATGAATCAGCAAACAGATTTTTCCCAAGTCATGAATTGGAGGGTTCTATGACCCTTTTTGTCAAAAATTCGAGATATTTGCAGTTTAAGATTTTTTTAACACTGTGGATTTGGAAAATTTTCGATTGATGAAAAATTGGTTCCATGACGACCTTATGTTTATTTTGGTATGGAAGGACAGAGGACACCGAGACTCGACCAACGCACTAAACCCGACCTTTCTACGACTATTCGTTCAAAAGTTACGAGTGATCAAAGTTTTGGGGAGGGGGTGGGCTAACTTCTTACCCCTTGACCCCAGGACCACCAAAACTTGGTATACGTATTCTACACCTCCAAAATCGACAGGGGTCATCTAACGATGCTGTATGGGGGTGTTTTTCGATATATTTTTTTGATAACTCTTACCATTTTCGAGATATTTGCAATTTAAGATTTTTTTAACGCTGGACTTAGAAAATTTTCGGAAAATTTTTGGTTCCATGACGACCTATGTTTATTTTGGTATGGGAGGACAGAGGACACCTAGACGATGCTAACGCAAGAAATCCCAGCTCTCTCTATGATCATCCTTTCGAAAGTTACGAGCGATGAAAAAAATATTTTGGCAATTGTCCCACTCTTGACTCAGGACCTCTAAAAACTTTGTACACGTACTCTGCATCACCAATATCGACAAAAGGGTCAACGGGGAGGATTTTTGCGCTATCTCTCTCTCACTGTTTTTCGAGACATTTGCAATTTAACGCTGGACTTGGAAAATATTTCGACAGAGGGGTCAAATTTGGTTCCATGACAACCTATGTTTTTTTTATTAGAAGATCATAAAGGACACCGAGACTCGAGCGACGCACTAAACCCGACCTTTCTACGACTATTCGTTCAAAAGTTACGAGTGATCCAAGTTTTTGGGAGGTGGGCTAACTTCTTACCCCTTGACCCCAGGACCACCAAAACGTGGTACACGTATTCTACACCTCCAAAATCGACAGGGGGGTATCTAACGATACCAGGATGGGGGTGTTTTTCGATATATTTTTTCGATAACTCTTACTATTTTCGAGATATTTGTAATTTAAGATTTTTTTAACGCTGTGGACTTGGAAAATTTTCGATTGATGAAAAAAATTGGTTCCATGACGACCTATGTTTATTTTGGTATGGGAGGACAGAGGACACCGAGGCTCGACCAACGCACTAAACCCGATCTTTCTACGACTATTTGTTCAAAAGTTACGAGTGATCAAAATTTTGGAGGGTGGGCTAACTTCTTACCTCTTGACCTCAGGACCACCAAAACTTGGTATACGTATTCTACACCTCCAAAATCGACAGGGGGGGTATCTAACGATACCAGGATGGGGGTGTTTTTCAAATATATTTTTTTCGATAACTCCTACCATTTTCGAGATATTTGCAATTTAACGCTGGACTTGGAAAATTTTCGATTGATGAAAAATTGGTTCCATGACGACCTATGTTTATTTTGGTATGGGAGGACAGAGGACACCGAGACTCGACCGACACACTAAACCCGACAGGTGGGATGCTTCGTTTTTGGCGCAGCCCTTTGACCTACTTTTGAAATGACTTACGACATTTTCCTATAAGGCTGTCTCCTCTTACGATGTTTTCCTCTAATCGTCTGTCAATGGGCCCTCAGTGTAATCTACTACGACCTATTACTAACTTTCTTTTTATGTTTCGCGGCTGTTTTATTGCAGTGACGAACTAAAAGAACGGAAAAAAAGGCTCTGAAAGGTGAGTGTCACCAGGGATCGAACCCGGGATACCTTGATTACAAGGCGACGACGCTACTACTGCGCCATCTGAGAGGCACTAATAGAAAAAAAAGACTTAGACGGTTAAAGAACAACAGCATGTTTTAGAAGATTACTTGAAAAGTAAAATTAACGAAATTGAAATAAAAGTAGTAGAGGTGCAAATGAATTTGAGAAAGGGGTGGCAACCTAAAGTAAACTTGATATAAAATGGCTGACTATTTTAAATAGATGGAAGAACTACTTTAATGACGTTTTAAAAAGTTCATGTAGGAGATAAATCAGAAATAAATTAAGTACGCACAGCAGAATCTAACTTGATTGAAGTCAAAGATGCCAAAGAGATAAATTAGTCGAGAAGAAACTTGTTAATATGTCTGACAAATGTACAATTCATGATGGATTAAAAAAAAAGATGCATTATCTCCATTGCTTTTTTTAATTTTTGCCTTAGAATATGCTTTTTAGGAAGCTAAAAGAAACTAACGAAGTAGTTTTAGCATATGCAGATGATGTAGACTTACTGGGGAATGATGTAAATACAAATTAAGAATAATGCTAAAATATTTTTTTTCAAAGCAGCTAAAGAGAGATAGGTTTTAGAAGTTAGCAATGAGAAATCTAAAGATATGTGCTTACAGGCCGAAACCAAGTGATAACAACTTGTTTGAACCAGTTTTTCCAAATCCAAAATACTTGGGAGTAATACTAACAATGAAAATGATATTAAAGAGGAAATGAAAAGAAGGCTTAATTCATGTTACTTTTCTCTTCATAAAACTTTTGTCTCCTCGTTTCATATCTAAGGAACTAAAAAATTAAAAATATATATATATAGATCTTGCTCAGTATAAGGACAAATCGAACTTTCGGGTTCAAGAAGGGTAGAGAATTAATTAATTAGTTAATATTCAATGTAATATGGTTTCACGTATTAAACAAAAACAAAGTTAGTAATAAGGCATTCATATTGACAAGGGAATTCTTACAAATTTATTCTCTTCGTAAGTTTGCCAATAGCATTTTCATCATCCTGTGTTATTTCAAATCTTCAATTATGCAATGCAAAAAGGAGAAGAATTTCCATGACATGATAACATGAATTTGTACGTTGAAAAAAAAATGAAAACGAAGAGCTGTGATAAAAAAAGAACGCTTGACTCTGACGAGCGGGAAACATAATAGAAATCAAGGACGGAAAATATGAACAGAGGAAAGTGGATATTCAAAAGAAGGTGGCTCTTCCATGATAATTTTTACTTTTCTCAATCCGAACAAATTCATAAACATTATCATCATTGAATGTTGTTGTTTTGATGTTGATGAGTTGGTGTTTTAAGTCCACTTTATGCACAGTATGACTAATCGAGACTGGACCTACAGTTTAAAGTGGGATCCGAACCACGATGTGCCTCCACCAGGTATCGAACCCTGGACCCTTTGATTACAAGGCGACGACGCTACCACTGCGTCATGGGGGAGGCCGCATCATTGAATGGTTGGTTACGTTGTCCCTCCGAACGAAAGACGGAATGCATACAAGCCTGTGCCTCCTAAGTTCATCGTGGCTTGCGAAATGAAAACTTCCGATGATTTTTTTTTATTTTTTAGAACATGCTTTGCTAGGGAGGTCAAATGACAAGTTCCGTAATTCGAATAACTTGTTGATTTACCGGAACGTTGAAACGTTTATACAGAAAGGTTGAAACGTATTGTCACGAATAGTCGAACGTGTTGTGAATGGCAAATAAAAATAAAAAATCTCAAATTCAAAATCGGTTAAACAAGACAGAACAAGATAAAAGTGGAATCTTCGGGCTCGCGTTTTTTTTTTAACCGACCTACTCCTGGAAGTGCTATATAAAATTTTCAAGAATTGTATTGGACGAAGATGATGATATCCATTTGAGTGATCGATATTGCTGAAATTTATCCAGTGTTCTCTAGATGATCGATATTGCTGAAATTTATCCGGTGTTCTCTAGATGATCATGAAAAAAAAAAACTATATTTATAAAATTACAGGGAGAAAAAGTGATAATCTAGAAGTCGCGAATGTAATAACAGGAGAGATGGAAGCGATTCTGAACGAAAACGACAAGGAGAAGAAGAAAAGTAAGAAGACTAATCGACGCGAGCAAGACAAAAAGATGATCTGATGTAATAATACTACAGCATTTTAAGTGCCATGCATTCCTTCTTCGTTCGTAATGAAATCAACAAGTTATTCGAATTACGGAACTTGTCATTTGACCTCCCTAGCGAAGCATGTTCTAAAAAATAAAATAAAAATCATCGGAAGTTTTCATTTCGCAAGCCACGATGAACTTAGGAGGCACAGGCTTGTATGCATTCCGTCTTTCGTTCGGAGGGACAACGTAACCAACCATTCAATGATGCGGCCTCCCCCATGACGCAGTGGTAGCGTCGTCGCCTTGTAATCAAAGGGTCCAGGGTTCGATACCTGGTGGAGGCACATCGTGGTTCGGATCCCACTTTAAACTGTAGGTCCAGTCTCGATTAGTCATACTGTGCATAAAGTGGACTTAAAACACCAACTCATCAACATCAAAACAACAACATTCAATGATGATAATGTTTATGAATTTGTTCGGATTGAGAAAAGTAAAAATTATCATGGAAGAGCCACCTTCTTTTGAATATCCACTTTCCTCTGTTCATATTTTCCGTCCTTGATTTCTATTATGTTTCCCGCTCGTCAGAGTCAAGCGTTCTTTTTTTATCACAGCTCTTCGTTTTCATTTTTTTTTCAACGTACAAATTCATGTTATCATGTCATGGAAATTCTTCTCCTTTTTGCATTGCATAATTGAAGATTTGAAATAACACAGGATGATGAAAATGCTATTGGCAAACTTACGAAGAGAATAAATTTGTAAGAATTCCCTTGTCAATATGAATGCCTTATTACTAACTTTGTTTTTGTTTAATACGTGAAACCATATTACATTGAATATTAACTAATTAATTAATTCTCTACCCTTCTTGAACCCGAAAGTTCGATTTGTCCTTATACTGAGCAAGATCTATATATATATATTTTTAATTTTTTAGTTCCTTAGATATGAAACGAGGAGACAAAAGTTTTATGAAGAGAAAAGTAACATGAATTAAGCCTTCTTTTCATTTCCTCTTTAATATCATTTTCATTGTTAGTATTACTCCCAAGTATTTTGGATTTGGAAAAACTGGTTCAAACAAGTTGTTATCACTTGGTTTCGGCCTGTAAGCACATATCTTTAGATTTCTCATTGCTAACTTCTAAAACCTATCTCTCTTTAGCTGCTTTGAAAAAAAATATTTTAGCATTATTCTTAATTTGTATTTACATCATTCCCCAGTAAGTCTACATCATCTGCATATGCTAAAACTACTTCGTTAGTTTCTTTTAGCTTCCTAAAAAGCATATTCTAAGGCAAAAATTAAAAAAAGCAATGGAGATAATGCATCTTTTTTTTTAATCCATCATGAATTGTACATTTGTCAGACATATTAACAAGTTTCTTCTCGACTAATTTATCTCTTTGGCATCTTTGACTTCAATCAAGTTAGATTCTGCTGTGCGTACTTAATTTATTTCTGATTTATCTCCTACATGAACTTTTTAAAACGTCATTAAAGTAGTTCTTCCATCTATTTAAAATAGTCAGCCATTTTATATCAAGTTTACTTTAGGTTGCCACCCCTTTCTCAAATTCATTTGCACCTCTACTACTTTTATTTCAATTTCGTTAATTTTACTTTTCAAGTAATCTTCTAAAACATGCTGTTGTTCTTTAACCGTCTAAGTCTTTTTTTTCTATTAGTGCCTCTCAGATGGCGCAGTAGTAGCGTCGTCGCCTTGTAATCAAGGTATCCCGGGTTCGATCCCTGGTGACACTCACCTTTCAGAGCCTTTTTTTCCGTTCTTTTAGTTCGTCACTGCAATAAAACAGCCGCGAAACATAAAAAGAAAGTTAGTAATAGGTCGTAGTAGATTACACTGAGGGCCCATTGACAGACGATCTCTGCCTTAGAGGAAAACATCGTAAGAGGAGACAGCCTTATAGGAAAATGTCGTAAGTCATTTCAAAAGTAGGTCAAAGGGCTGCGCCAAAAACGAAGCATCCCACCTGTCGGGTTTAGTGTGTCGGTCGAGTCTCGGTGTCCTCTGTCCTCCCATACCAAAATAAACATAGGTCGTCATGGAACCAATTTTTCATCAATCGAAAATTTTCCAAGTCCAGCGTTAAATTGCAAATATCTCGAAAATGGTAGGAGTTATCGAAAAAAATATATTGAAAAACACCCCCATCCTGGTATCGTTAGATACCCCCCCCTGTCGATTTTGGAGGTGTAGAATACGTATACCAAGTTTTGGTGGTCCTGAGGTCAAGAGGTAAGAAGTTAGCCCACCCTCCAAAATTTTGATCACTCGTAACTTTTGAACGAATAGTCGTAGAAAGGTCGGGTTTAGTGCGTTGGTCGAGTCTCGGTGTCCTCTGTCCTCCCATACCAAAATAAACATAGGTCGTCATGGAACCAATTTTTCATCAATCGAAAATTTTCCAAATCCACAGTGTTAAAAAAATCTTAAATTGCAAATATCTCGAATTTTTGACAAACAGGGTCATAGAACCCTCCAATTCATGACTTGGGAAAAATCTGTTTGCTGATTCATCATGTACACCTATACGTGAGAAAAAGTATGAATAGAACCTATGCTCGGAAATCCAAAATGGCGACCGGAAGTGGGGTTATCTTGGAAACGGTAAGACTTGTTAAAAATTTGTTTTCTGATTCATCATGTACACCTATACGTGAGAAAAAATATGAATAGAACCTATGCTCGGAAAGCGAAAATGGCGACCGGAAGTGGGGTTATCTTGGAAACGGTAAGACTTAGGAAAAATCTGTTTGGGGATTCATCATGTACACCTATACGTGAGAAAAAGTATGAATAGAACCTATGCTCGGAAATCCAAAATGGCGACCTGAAGTGAGGTTATCTTGGAAACGGTAAGACTTAGGAAAAATCTGTTTGGGAATTCATCACGTACACCTATATGTGAGTAAAGTATGAATAGAACCTATGTTCGGAAATCCAAAATGGCGACCGGAAGTGGGGTTATCTTGGAAACGGTAAGACTTAGGAAAAATCTGTTTGGGGATTCATCATGTACACCTATACGTAAGAAAAAGTATGAATAGAACCAATAGTGTGAGCAAGTCATGCGGGTTTGGACGTGACAACGCAGTTCAATAACATAGGTTAGACCAAGGAAAAAACCTTGGTGATTTTATATCGAGTAAGGTGTTGGCAACACTGCGAGAAAATGAGGCTTATGCCTTACAAGAGCAAACCATTAAGTCGAGTCTCACCGAGCCTCACTTCGAGCCTCACTTTCGGTTGCAGAACTGTCTTTATGGTCCTACTCTAAAATAGGTCAAAGCACGTAGAGTCTCTCGTGTAGTTTAGCACGTAATAAATGAATAGGTTAAGTTATATCACGTAAGATCGTGGCATTCGTACCAAGTGTGAGTGGGGAAAAAATTAGATGCGGTGAAAATTGCACTGAAAAGTCGTCAAACGCTATAAAATCAACAAAAAAATCGTCAAAATATGCTACCACTGATGTTAAATCCATAAAAAAAGAGGGCTCGTACCAAGTGTTATTTTGAACCGGCCCAATTACACTACTAATATAAAATGTTTAACAAATATTCTATTTCATAATTCCACTATTTCCTGCTCCACAGAAATAAAATCCAACGTCGGGGGCCACCTCACGAAAGTTCGCACTCGAACAGGGGTGATAGTTTCCGGCACAGGCAAATTCCTCCAATCACAAACTTTAAACGGCAATTTAAATACACACAAAACAATAACAGTGTCTGAAGGAACATCCTTTTTCTGTAATTATAAGAATTTTGATCAATTGATTTTTGATGATGAAATCATCCACACTCGTAGAGTTTTAGATACAGAAATAGCTATTCGAGCAATTTCTCCACTTTTTAATACCTCTGTAAATTTTTCAAATGTAATTCTTCCTGATTGGACTGACTTTCGACTGGCCATGGAGAAATTAAATCAGTCAATCGCGAACGAACCAAAATTTCATGAAATATTTTTGTCCCATTTTCCCGTTACTATTATCCTATTACTAATTTGGAACTTCATTTTAACTGTTTATTTATGCTATACGTCAGGCGTATGCAAGCGCAAACAAACCTTGACTAGTGAGCGTTAACAGTGCGTCACTATGTCGCCTTGATTTATTCATCCATTTTTATGTATTTTTGTAATTCATGATCTTAACGTCATTGGAGCAATGTCATTTACTCTTTTATTATATCTTAGTGATCCCGAATTTACTTGTGGCTAGGTCCGTTTTAACGGTTGTGACGTTACCAAATTTTGGGTTAATTATTTTTTTTCGTCAGTTTCTCATTTTTACAATGCTTTGACACTTCTGACATGATATTAATGGATTTCGTCGGGTTAACTTTCTGATACCAGGGGATATATTTTATACCATCTACATATTACTTTTATATATTTATCAATATTTAATCCTACATATTTTCGTTTATTTTATAGTGCCATGTCATAACTTTAGTTTCATATTGCACATTATTTTATATTTTGGGAGAAGCCAGGGGCTATATATATATATATAATTTAGTCAATATATACATATATTACTTTTGATGAAGTCAGATTTTCATTTTAATGGTGTTCCAGTGTTAAGGCGTCAAATGACATTTTCCGCCTTTTATTTTCTTTAGCCTTCATTCAAACTTTGTTTTATACTTTATATCACTTATTGGGCAGTTTATTTTTACTTATTTTTACTCATGATTTTCACTTGCCTATAAAAGACGATTACTTTACACATTTTTTTAATATATTTTCAATATTGAATGACTGAGAGCAATGTAGTTTTTCCCATGTCCAACCTATTTCCTCCCCTGTTCGGGAATTCCACGAGTTCAAGGAATTTCGAAAGTCGCCCAGCGATTTTTTTTGAGGCCGCAAGAAGAAGGCATTCCTAAAGGCTTTGGAGCTCACCAGCCTCCTTTGGGCTTCAGCGGTGTATGTCACGTAGCAGCACCGAAAACCCTATTCCAAGTGACATCCCAGGATCAGAAGAGCGTCAGAAACATAAGAAGAAATGTCATCTTACAGAGCAACCCCCCCCCACGACTCTAACCCCCCTTAAGAAGAAGCATGAACATCTTTCATGTACATCGTCCCCTTTTGCACTGTAAGGCCAGGCAGTGTATTTCACCACATATTGGAACTTTCCGGGTACAGTCAACGACCCAAATGTGTTGAGACCCACCCCTGTGGATCAGCAACATGCCAGTCACCTGTGAACAGTTTCATCCTACCAGTGGCCATATTTACTGTTCCCCTCCAATGTTCGCAGCACGGTACACCTTCCGTTTTCGCATTCGTGTCGCCATTCGCTGTGTGCCGGAAATATGCAATGGCGTCTGCTGTGAACTTTCGGGGGCCTATCCTAACATTCACCCCCCAGTGTCCGCCATTGAACAACGCATATTTTGGGGCGTGGAAACGCTACTTGGAGTGGCTTTCCATGGACTACCCTGTGTTCGCCCGCCCCACGGCCAACGTCTTTTCATCTGACCTTTGCTGAACAGTATTCCGGAACTTTCCACACCGGGATTCGAATCCGGTCCCCCAGTGCAATTGTGATCGGTCAAGGACCGTGTATGTCCCGGAACAGTGCTTCGTACCCCTGGACTCCGGGGTTTGAGTGTATTTGGATTGCCCTGCCTTTTGATTTCTCAGGTCATAGTGTGCTACGAACGTCAGTGAAAACATCATCTTCAAATATTTTTTTTAATCTTCGTGTGGTTGTGCGCAGTCCAGTGGAGCTTGGTGTTTACCATGGTCCTTTTGCTCTCGCCTCGAACTGTCATCCTGATGAGGCGGAAGATGGCGAGCATGCGGCCTTAAGGTTTCTCACGGATTAAGTTTGGTGCTTAGTTAGCACTTGTTCAGAAGACATTCGCATGTCTCGCGTTACGATGCAGTGTGTTGAACTTTCCGCTGACTCCACGGACCTGCGAACAACACTTTATGTCGCATGTTGACCAAAGGTCAGCATTGTTGATTACGAAAGACTCTTCCAGCGTGTGGCTAATGTAAACATAGGACTTTATTTCAGCATTCAAGCTTGAGCTTAATTCTGTTCCATTTACTTTTCGGTGAAGGGTCTCCGACATTTTTTTTTATTATTATTTTATTTTATGTAACCTTTTTTGTTCATGTAATAAACAAAACCTTTTAAATTTTGGTGAATGGCAGAAGGTTCAATTTAAACTTTTCATTATTACAATTTCAATTTTGGAAATTGTTTCGCAAGACGGGGTGTCGTACCATGCCCTGTTCGATTAAGAAATATTGACCCTGGCAGACCTTGTCAGCTCCTGCTCAGAAATGTGTAGAATAAGCTTTCTACAGGAAATGGTGAGAACACTGGCCTTTGGCAAGAGGTGACGAGAGGCCAAGCGAGGGTTTAAATAGGTGCGCATGAGAGCGACACGAGGCCTTTTAATCTGGAATCATCGGAGAAGCAGGAGCTACTGGTCTTATTTCTAAACCGAACAGGGTAAGCTAGTCTACACCCATTCTGCCATTTGCATTGCTCACTTCAGTCTAGAAACGAATCATGAGTCTATTTTAATGAATAGTTAGATATTTGTACCTGCCCGTTCAGGGCACTATGAGTCATCAACTAGCACTAATAGTACATCCCTATTTAAGATCCCCGCGTTCAGAGGAACGCTACGATATAATCCCGCAATACACTGGGCAGAAACAATTATTTTTATCTGACGCGTGACACTGAAGCGCTGGACCTCTAGCGAGTGCCCGAAATGCACCCCCACTCCCTCCTTCATCCAGCCGGAGCGATGTGTTGTAGAGCATCGTGCGATCACATTTTTATATTCCGTTTTAAATGCCTTAAGTGTATGTATGTGTGTGTGTGTGAGAGAGAGAGAGATAGAGAGTATGTAGGTGTATGTATGTATAACAAAGCACCTTCACATCCAGACAGTAAATAGGACATCTAGCTCTCCAAACAAATGCCATTCTCGTAGTTCATACATTTTCATTTTTGTGTGCAAACATTAATTCACCAACTCAGTAGGGACAGCAAAATTCGTACCAATTTCGTTTCAAACGCGTATTCCATATAGCAAAAATTTTTACTGCGATAAATGAGCATTGGGATTATTAATTTCTCTGTTCCATGGATAATTTACAGTGTATTGTAGTGCAATTATGTACTGCTATTACGGCATATAGAGAACCGTTAATAATATTTCTAATAGAACAAAATTTTAAAAATGATTTTTTAACATACATGGCCAATACAACATGAAGACTAGGCATTTCCAGATTTGACTGTTTCCTATTTTCAAAGCGTCCGTGCGTATACCATTAATCATTACTCTGTAATACCATGCACAGAAACATGAAGAACATATGGTACTTGAATAAAACTGATGCAAAGCTATCAGTCTAAATTTTTTCTGACTCTTACAAGAACTGTCGCTTTGCGAGCGAAGAGGGCAAGAATATTTTTTAAAAAAATCTATATCCTCGTAAACTCACTAGAATGTTTGTTTAGTAGGGCGCCAATACTTCCATGTGCTAGGGGAGAATGCCCACCCTCTCCTCACCCCCAGAACTCTCAGCTCTTTTGGAAAGCTGTCACGTTTACTAAGTTTCAACGTACCCATTGCGTGGGTTTTACATGCTCTTACGTCAGCCCTTCTAGGCTTGGTAGCATTATACGAACATTTCTAAGTCCGGGGAAATGTATTTGGTGAAACGGGAATTCCCGTTTTGCCACAAACTTTACTTAGATGGGTAAAGGAGGCCCACCCGATGACAAAGTGGTTACTCTGTCGTCTTGTAATCAAGGTGACTCGGTTCGATGCCCGGTGGAGGCACATAGTAGCTGGAATCCCACTTTAAACTGTACGTCCAGTCCCGTTTCGCCTTGCTGTGCATGATGTAAACTTAAAAGCACCAAATCAACGAAATCAAATCAACCCACATTCAACTGTAAGTCCAGCCCGGATTAGTTTTGTGCATTGTGAGGAAGCCAATGGCAGACAGTTAATTTTTCATCAGTCAATGTCTGGTGGTTACAAACACTGCTGATTTGGACTCTTTTAAAACTTGTGCACTAAACCACTACAATTCAATAGCTGTGTCTGATGTATGAAATGATGAAGGACTCATATTTACTTCTTGGTATATATAAACACAGGCCGCCCTTAAAGTCAGGGGCCGTAGGATCGAATCTCGGGTTGGACATCGTTATTTGTGCGATTCATTCATGATTTAATTTATCGTCCTCATCGATGCGATTGATTAATTAAAACAATAAATCCACCAATGTTCTGTAAAGATACTTATAAATAGTAGAAAAAACTATATAAAGTACATTTTTAAAATTGTAAATTATATATTATATTACCAAAGCTTCCCATGACGCACAACATCACCATGATACCTCGCTGTGGGAAATCTTTGGTCCTCTTTGAATTTCCATCGCTGGTCGTTGTGCTGGGAAGATTCAGATATGAACCACCTTCACAGGACACCCTGTCCAGCTGAGCTCATGGCACCGATGGTACACAGTTGAACACACGTCACGCAATTGACCATCAGAAAATAATGATTTCAGTCATAAACTTGAAAGTTTGGACACAAGCATGAAAACTATGCCCCAATAACGTATAAAAAATCCACTAGTGTACACCAGTTACAACTATTTTAGGTTGACACGTGACCAGATCACGTATTAATGTACGTATGTTTTACAGGAAAGGACACTATTGCAGACACCATCGCGACTTTTTTTAAGTGCACATCTGGAAAATTAGACATTTGTTACAATCATGCAGACATAACATTTTACTGTTAAGGTACGTCGAAAAAGCCTTCGCCATTGCATTCCTCGTGAAATATGGTGGACGTCTGTTTGGAACTCACTCCTCGGCCTAACCTGTTTATGTCATGATCATTTGTACCCAACCTAACTCTTTCAGGGGTTTTTAAGGGTATTTTGAATCACTCTGCACATGAAAATACAATTACAGAATATGGATTTTACATGTGAGGAGTTCGCATCACCGAATGAAATTTATACAACAAGAAAAGACAGACAATCTTGGAGAGCTTGTACAATGCTTCCGTGAGTAGAAACTTTTAACCAATAAAAAGTACATGAGGTATGGGACGAATTGACCGACAGTAAAATTCATCGCATATGTCGAGCCAATTTTACCAACCTCAAGGTCTTCGGAAGACTTGATATTTATAAAGTTTCATTCTTCCATATGTTTTCTAAAAGTCTTTGCTCGTAAAGTCATGATGAGAAACGCTTCAACGTACGCTCATAGACGAATAAACTGCAAAGATAAAAAAGTGTGTTTGATATGACAAACAAAGCAAATACAAGAAAGAAACAAGAACAAGGGGACAACAAAGTTGCTGAGTGTAGACATGATAAGGACATTGAGTGAGATTGAAATTGAGTGAATCGATAAAAAGTCATCGGAATCACATTAAGAAATATCCTATTTGCAGAAGCATGCTCTCATGATTTTTCTACCTTACCTATACCAGTAGCGTGCGTCATGATGATTGATTGATTGATTTGTTGTTTTAAGTCCACTTTATGCACAGAAAGGCTAATCGGGACTGGACCTACAGTTTAAAGTGGGATCCAAACTACTATGTGCCTCCACCGGGTATCGAACCCGAGACCCCTTCATTACGCTACACTTGTATATTTATTCAAGAAGTTCGCCTAAAATATTTCATGTATTTGTTGCATAAAGTTGCATGTATGAAAGCATAAAGTGTTTTCAAAATCCTAAGCCGGTATTCCGCCTCACTTCTTTAATGTTTCATTGCTTTTCAGTCCAGGAGAGGTTCGATTCTCTATTCATATTTGCCCTTTGCCTATGCTCTTACTTCTATTTTACACGCATTTTTTATTGGTATGCTACACCTACGGTCCCTTTGATTGCCTGTGAAGTACAGTGTTTAACAACGGACAACGCCTCATGCACATTTTTCCAATTTCGTGATGAAGGCTGGAAGATGGCCGAAATTTGCACAGACGTTGACACCTCTTGCTGTTGCATTGCTTCCTTTGCTGCTCGGATCCGTTCAAGGTCTCAAAGTTCAAAGGTTTCAAATATTTGCAGTGGAAATTAATTGTCGTTCTTAATAAAAGTTATTTTTAAAGTTAAGGGAAGGTTGAAAAGTATTTTAGGCATTAATAAAGTTCTCCCCTGTGCTTAGAACCAGGCCATGAAGGCGTATAGGGGGTGTGGGGGTAACGCCCCAGGAATTTATAATCCACTTAGGAATTTATAGTTCATTTAGACATTTTTAGGTCATATAGAATTTCAGTAGAGGGGTGCTATGTACACGAAACGCAAGGATCTCTAAATAGGATGTAGAAAAAGAAAGTAGGTATGGACCTCGAAATCCTTTCCCTATACATAACATTTATGTTTGTCCCTAGGTTCGTTTCCAATGCAATACGCAAGTACAGAAAGTGAATAGACTACTGGTAATTGGCAGTACTTTCGCTCAGGGAGTTATTTCAGCAAATCAAAGCATTATCTTTGAGGATTAGATGGATTTAATACATGCTGCTTCTATTTACATAATTACAAAAGCGTTTTCGTAGGTGCGTTCATCAATTTCACAAACTTCCTTTAAGCAACATAACTAGGGAGCGGATTTCTAAGTCCATAGCCATATTTTTTCACAGTCGGGCCGGAAGGCCGTGAAGTTCACCCCGTAGAACTGGAATTTCCCACTGCAACAGTCTTTTGGGAAAGACAGATCCCCAACTGGAAAAGCTAAGAACAAGCGAATATAATGTCCAGTAAAAGCATAATCACATACGTACATCTTCATACATGCAATAACATATACAAGTACACATATGAAGACATATGTATTAACCCGTTACCTTGTAGCTTCCCGGGTTCGAATCCCGGCCTGGGCATGGATGTTTGTGGATGCCCATTCCTCAATTTCATCATATCATCAATCATCCCCATCTTCGCAAATTAGCCAATCGTGGCACAAAGCAAAGTAAAGAAAATCATAACACATATCATAAATCATTTACCTTGTATCTCACCAGCAATTAATTAATATAACACGAAAACAGAAAGATCAATCCTATATTTAAAGGGTACATAATTTTCCTTTTCATTTCATGAAAACTTCTTCAAACGAAAAAAGACCACGATCTATGTTACTTTATAATCTCTGATTTATATTTCCGAGACAGATATCACAGCTTTGATTTGCTGTTAAGAATTCATTCACATGCAAGAAAATTATAAGTAAAACGCTTCACACAGAATGTCTTTTTAACCATGTATTTAAATACCTGAGTTCATAGACAAAGTTGTAAAACAATATAAAATCAACATTGAATGTAAAGTTGTTATTTGAATATTTAGAACAGGGGTTCAGTTATGCAGAAGCGCCTGAATAGTAAAAAAAGAATGTTTTTTGAATGAATGGAGACGAATTCTGACTAGATGTTCAGAATTCCCTTGCATGAGCAAGAGGTGATCTCATCAAAGGCAACCTAGGGAAGAGAAATGCGAGGGATGCTAATATTCTGCGGCGAGAGTGCTCGGAAGGGAGAACTCAGTTGGAATGTCGCCGGCGGTTCACCACTGCTCTGAGGCCTTCTTCCCTGGCGAACTCTCCTAGTCAGTTTCCTACCTGTTCGAATTCGCAGGAAGGGTTAACGCAGCTTTTGCAGTGCTACGCTGTGTGCGAATGGAACAGGTTAACAACACATTTTTTGGAGAATTATACGGAAAGAATGCCAGGCATATGAAAAGATGTTAAGATGTTATATTGATTACTAAAAATATATTCACTTTCAAGAATTCCATTATGGTAGGTATAAATGTCATATTGACGTATGTTGATTGTTATCGCTCAAGTACAAATATTTATCAGTGATGCAAAATATTTTGGTGTTTTTAAAATTTAACTAACTCTCTAGCCTTCTTAAACCCGAAGGTTTATGGCTGCAGTAACAAAACCTTCCATCCAATCTATTCCATCCTTACCGATTTTCTTTAAGTCCATTTCAGTGTTATTTCTCGATCTTCGTCTTGGCCTTCCTACATCCAGGTCTCGTACCATCAGGTTTCCCAACAAGAATCGTGTAAACTCTTCTTTCCTATCCCATTCGTGCCACATGGCCTGCCCATGTAAGTCTTCTTGATTTAATTATTCTAATAATATCTGGACAGGAATACAAATTGTAGTTCTAAATAATGCAACCTTTTCCACTTACCTTCTACACAATGTTACGTTATTTGATATGCACGAAAACCTGTTGTTTACCTGCCATCTTCAAACGCTTGTGCCGATTTTACTTAAACGGAACACCAGACCAAAGGTCCAAGATATATGGTAGTAGGAAAGTGTAAGTTCGAAACTTGTAAAATGAAATCATTTAGCGCTACAACACCATGGGTTCCCGCTACGAATCCCTGCCTGGGCATGGGTTTTCTTTCTGAGTGTCCCTTCATCAATTTCATCATAACATCACTCATCCTCATCTTCGCTATTGGCCAAAGTGTCAGAAAAGCGAAGCAAAACCAGTCAAATGAAACCAAAATAGACATCAGTTAGAGTCATAGGCATATCCAGAATTATTTTCTGGTAGAAAATGCACATGACTAGAATAAGTATATCATAGGATATAATATTGGAAATATAATGTGTAGATATTCGACAAATTATTTGCATTTCACCGGTGGACGGGCTGGTGCATCGCTGATGCACGCTTCGGCTTTCCGTATTTCACCGGGGCACACCAAAGCTTTCACCAGGTTAAACCATCACGTTATCACTTTACACCGGCTCCAAGAGCTGGTGCGACTGGTGAATCAAAATGGTGTCGTCTGCACCGAAGCTTCTTCCGATTCGTGATATGCATTCTGTAGGCAATAGTACGGAAAGTCACGCCGATTTTGTTGCACGGAGGGCGAATATACTGGATGTAGGCACAAAATGTGGACATTTTAAATACTTCTACTTCTTCAATTGCACGCAAAGTGAAGTAAAGTATTCCGATGCATCAAAACATGCGTCCATCTTCTGCTGCAACATACAGGAAAGCATCCATTTGCAAGATTCGATATCTTTACAAAATAATACCACTCAAATTCGTACTGCACATGCAAGATAAGATGTCGTTAAGTGAAAATAAACAATATTCATGAAATATCTTCTGTGATTTAGTCACTAATGGTGAATTTTTCCTGATAAACGCAGATATGCGTGCGCATTCCGAATCTAACTTTCATTTATTTCAGTATGAAGCTTTAAGAATTTCACCGAAATTGACGTCACTTTTGGTGCACCAGTCTGATGCACGCTGGTGAAATCTGGAAAGCAGAAAGAAAAGCTCACGAATTTTATGGCTAATCGAGACCGGACTTGCATATTACAAGGCGACGATGTTACCACTAAACTTCTGTGGTAGCTCGATTCGCGGATTCATCAAAGAAAGTGCACAAGATTGCCAACTCCTAAGAAATCAGGTTGGCAAGTTATAAAATATCAGGTTGGCAACTCCTGACGCACAATCATCTCATTGAAATGAACAATTTTATTCACATAATTTTACAACCACAGGAGCTTACCATCTACACCCAAGGCTTGAGAAGACATTCGTACCAAACAATTTCCACTTCCTGACTTGCTTCTCACAAGTATATATACGGAACTAGCACCTTACATATGTTGATTTAACTAATATATACCAATGTGTAGTTTTTTCTCATTTTTTAAATCAATTTTGTTGCATTACTAAAAAAGTCACTTCCTGTTTACTCATTGGCTGATTCTTTATTTATCAAGATTTATGTAAAACAAAACTGATCATTTCTTTGAAGAGGTGGAAGTTCAAATTGAATTACATATGCATTATCGTAAAAGTAACTGTGCACGTTTGGGGTTTATATTAAGATATATTACGCATACTTTGGTTAATTTAGATTATTTTCTACCTCATTAGTCATATTGCAAAATAATAGAAGCATATTTGAATGAAATATTATTGAAAATAAATATGTATGAATAGCTATGCCACCCAAGAGACGATTCAGGGTCTCTGATTCGATCCTGAGGCAACAATAAGTGTTTGTAGATTCCTTCCAGGTAACACCATGAAAGAAACTAGAACCTCGGGGGATGACGCCATATTGAATACCTTACCATAGGGCTGGAACAACGGATAAAGCTACAAATTTGTATATGATACAAGTTCTTTAATTCACTTGGCATTATACAGTAGTTAAATACTTTTGCACACTGATAAGATACAGAAAGCCCACATCCTATAGCTAGCTGAAAAATGTTCTTCCCGCTGCCGCGAGCCGACATGCACCATGCCGCTGTGTTAGAATATCACAGTCCCAGAATTCCGCGTTCTTGTAAGAAGCTCCCAGCGGGAGTAAAATAAAAACAAATGACGAGCGGAAAGCAATACTATATACAATCTTCAACAATAAGTTTGCGTTACGAATCAATAACACTGTTATGTGTAAATTCTAATCACCTTATATTTTAGTTCACATTTTGACACTTTTAGTGAAAGGCTAGTTATTTTCGTCGAAGGTATCATAGTCCAGTAAATACATAATATTTTATTTGCTTCTCTTTTACCTAAACATTAACGGATAATCTTTAATAAATTCTTAAGAAATTTAAACAAGTTTTCCATTTCCTTTCAATTTTACAGTTGCCGCTGCTAACAGTGGTTAGGCTTTCGCCATGCATCTGAAATCGCAGAAACCACACTCTATGCTGGGAATCTCTAGAGCAAACAAGTCTCTCCGCAAGTAGTGAGTCAAGAGTCTCGACCAATAAACGCGTGGAACGGGAAGTGAGTGCATGAAGGGGGAAATGCGGCTTTCGCTATCAACCGTTAGCAGAAGTGCGTACTGCTTCGCTCTGCCCACTCGCTTTCTTCCCTAATGTGCTCCAGAGATTCCCGGGACAGACTAAGAGGGAGAGGGCCTCTTCGGTGCCCTAGTGGTAACTTGCCACTTTGTAATAAAGCCATCACGGGTTCGATACTCAGTAGAGTCACATGGTGGTTCGGATTCCAATTTAACCTGTAGATCAAGTCCCGATTAGCCTATCTGCGCATAAAGTTAGACTTGAAGACTCAAACCGAAGAGGGAAAAGCAGATCTTCATAGTTTTCAGTTTCGGCTCAGTTTTGGTTTTAAATCCACTTTATGCACGGAAAGGCTAATCTTGACTGGAACTATACTCTGCTCCGAGTATCTCTTGACCAAGCGAACGAGAACAGTCTCTGTGGAAGTAGTGCCGCGAAAGGGCTCCAGCAATGAGCACGTGACAGGGAACGGGATTGCGTGCATCGTGTACTGCTTCACTCTGCCCACTCGATTTCCCCCCCTTCTTGCTCCAGAGATACCGGGACAGAGTGTACAGTTCCAACTGGGATCCAAACCACTATGGGCCTCCTCTCTGGCGTAGTGGTAGCGTCGTCGCCTTGTAATCAAGGGGTCTTGGGTTCGATACCCGTTGGAGGATCACTTTAAGCTCTAGGCTCAGTTCCAAACAGCCTATATATCAAACCAAACCACCGTGTGCCTCCACCGGGTATCGAACCCGAGCCTTCTCGATTAGGATCTTCATAGCGTATTCAACCGCTTTCACATTATTACTGAAACGAAGCTCCAAACGAAGATTCTGAAAACTTGTTCACAGCTAGAATCGCCACTGCGCAGGATGCATGGAAATTGGAAAATATCGGAAACAATTTGAAAAATCAGATATCAGAAGGGGGAGCGGTTGGAGACGAGTGTTCGCAGGAGAAGTGATGGCGTTGAGGCACAAAAACCGATTGGTCGCAGGATTTCTCGTTTCCTGAAATCAGAGGAGCAATTAAAGTAAAAGCCTGCCGAAGGAGAAAAGTGTTTTTTGGTCGCCTGCTGCGTCGCCGCTTCTCGCGTCGGGACGGCAGTTAGAGGAATCGTTCCCTCTGGATGGCAATTCCCACAAATAAAACTCAGCATTTGGGTGTTTTGTTCACTGAAGTTCAGCAATTCAAAACAAGCAAAACTGTTTATTCCTTAAACAAAATGAAATAGTACACGGAATGATATCAAATATTTTGAAGGTAATATTAACTGCCTATTCGAAATGTGAATTGCTTATTTTTCTTTCTTCCTGGCAACTTTTTTAGTTTAAATGACTCTGCTTCGAATGGTTCATAGTAATAGGTAAAGCTCAACGTGAAATATCACGGTCACTGGTTCTTGTGAAGTTACATGGAGGAGAATGTGGTTTATCCTGCATGTACGTAACCTTGCACTACATTACGAGTAAATGCTTGCCACTATAGAGCGACCACAAACAAAAGAACTTTGGGCCAAAATTCTTCCCGCACCTTCTGCTTCATCAGTTCAACTCTTTCCATAAGGAAGCATGCATCATTCTGCCCCCCCCCCCCCCCCGCGCGGGAGTATGATATACAGGAGTCGCGGGTTTGCGCAGGTTCAAATTCAAATTCAAAATTTTCTTTATTAAAGGGCGAGGTTCAGCCTGTGGCTGTTCTCCCACCTAACCCCGTTTGACATTTACCTAGTGTACATAAACAAAATCATAAAAAAGAGAAGAAAATACAATAAAAAATGGTTACAAGGAAAGAACAAAGATGAGATTAAAAAAAAAATCAAGACAACACGTAAAAAAGAAAGAGAAAAAAAACACATTCACGCACGCACACACACATTAAAACACACATACTAAACATTTCTGAGCAGGACATTCACGCACGGATGTTGAGATTGATGTACATGATTATGGTAGTATTGTGAGGTACGATAGAACAACACATACGTAAATATTACAATATAGTTGTAGATTTGTCAAGCATTGGATTGGATTGGCGAGGCTCGTATGTAATCTAAACTGTATTGTGTAGTGTTACTCGTGGGAGCTTGAACAGAGATATAGCTCATCTAACAGAAAATTCTTTAGGTTATTCTTAAATTTGTTAGGACTGGGGAGGGAGGTAATGGAGGGCGGAAGTTCATTCCATGTTTTTGCCGCTGAAAGTGTAAAAGACGATTTGAAAATTTCCAGTGAGTGTTTGAAGAGTTCAAGTTTCGCTGTTCCTCTTGTTTTGTAGTTGTGTATTTCCCTTCTGGTTTTTAGTTTCTCGAATAAATTTTCGGGAATTTTTTTATGCAAAAGATTCTGTATAAAGCAACAGAAATGAAGTCTGCGACGTCTGTTCATGTTTAGCATTTTGTTCTCGTTCAGGGTTGGAAGAATATGAATGAATTTTTTAATGCTATATACGAAGCGTAAACACTTTTGCGTCTGGTTCTACTATAGCAACGAATCTAGGTTTCATAAAGTTATTAAGATATTTTACTCTACTATTTACATTGAGAATTCTCTCGGCTGAGCTTTCTCAGGCAGTGTATTATAATGGTAAAAGCCGTACTTAATTCATATGTGTATGAAAGTAGTGATGAGCCATCTCGAAAAGATTACTGAGTTAACATTCATTTGTATATATGTACTATTTTCTAAACGAATAAGCAACTATGATAAGGAGAAAGTTTTTTTTGAAAATGGGATATTTTAAGACATTTCTTGAAAATATGTTACATTTTGAAAATATTTTAAATAATTGTTGTATCCCAAAATATCTATTGTAATAAAGCAAGATGTGTATTTATGTACTTTCGAAGTTGGAATGGGTAACTATAACTGCGATTGATAACGTTTAATTTAAATGTTTCTGCCACACACATACACACACACACAGAGAGAGAGAGAGAGAGAGAGAGAGAGAGATAAATAATTTGCAATGTAATATATATGATGAATACCGTGCAGTAGATAGTGGTATTTCTTTCAATGTACGAAATATTTGATTTCTTATTAATATCATGAAGTTTGTTAGTATCGCTTTGTTTTTTCATGTTTACCCTGTAGTTTCGCTGCAACGATCCTTTGAAAAAGTGTATCGTATCCAGGTTCTACATTTTATTGATTGCCACTAGCAACGAATCTACGATATTCCTTCAGAGGAAAACTGGACTTGCCATTCTACCCGCATGCCTTTATATTCTGATGCATATATGATTTTATCCCGGAATAGATTGGTTGCTTTGGTTTGTTTTGCTTTGCTTTTCTGCCACAGTTGGCTAATCGGAGAATATGATGTGTCATAATGTGATGCCATTGTTGAAGAGGCACTCACAAAGAATACCCATACCATACCGCGATTCGAACACGGGACCTCTGGAGTTGTAGCGAACTGTGCTTACCACCGAGGGCTGCATTTCCAAGTATAAAGAGTCATAAATTTTATTGATATATAATCACGCTTTGCGGGGCAAACTTGCTATTACACTACCTGTCAGTGTACTAAGATTGCCTTGTTTTCCTGCAGAAAGTGTATCTTAAGCACAAATAATGTTGTAAAGATCCACGGTACAATGACGTTGCTGTGACGCAGTGGTAGTGTAATCATGGAATGTCTGATTTATTTCCAGTGACAGCACATTGCACAGTGGTTCGCATACTACTTTACGTTCACAATAGATTACCTTATCTGACATAAAGTGGACTTAAACTAACTTTGAGAGACAAACTTTGAGTATCAATGCAGCCAGCAGCCTCCGAATGGAGTCCGTAGTGCTCTGCTTGTAATGAAGAGAAGTTGCCCGCAGACGTGGACAAAGACTCTGCCTCGATCAATTCCGTTTCGATAGAGAGGAGACAGTCATTGCCTCCTTCTTTCTTTTCACTTACCCAGAACGGAAGAAAAAGTATCGGAAAATTCAGGGAATAAATTAAATTAGTCTCCTTTCAAAGGCTTCTTTTCCGAACGTTGCCAGTAACTACTAAGAGTATCTCTGGAGAACGAGTTGAAAGTTTATTTCGGTTTCGCTTTCTCATCAGAGAGAATTGGAAGAAGGAAATGAACGAATACGTAAATCACTCAATTTACAAGGGAAGGAACTGAAGAACTAGAGACTGCTGATAATTAATACGCATGAAAACAAGTTACATGTAGACGAGGAAGTGCAGCTCGTCAAGGTGGAAAGACGTGCAGCTTCCATTCGCAGGGAACTGGAAAGAGCTCTCTCCATCTCATTGACAAATTGCTTTTCGTAAGTTTTCTTCCAAAATTACATGAAATTGAATACAAGTTCAATTGTAAAAAGAAAGGGATACAAAAGTACACACAAGTTATAAAACGAAGTATATATCAAATTAACAAGCACAGTGGAAAATTTTGTGTTCAAATTTCGGTCGAGTTTGGGAATATATAGAAATAAACTCCGTGATTTTGGTAAATAAATTGTGTCTATTGGAACAATAATAGTTTCTTAGTTTCTAGACGGATGGAAATCCTACGAAAACTAAAAAAAAGGCAACAGATTTGTATACATTTTCGGAGAGAATTCAGTACTGGTTCAGGCTGTACACAGAATGTATGGTAAAAATTTCAATATTGTAGTTAATTTTGCATTTGGGGAATAAATTGGATACATTTTAAAAAGTTACTTAGTAATTTCCTTTCGTAGCTCGAAAGATTAGTTAATATTCTAGAAAGATATCACAATAATATCCAAATCGCCTTAGCTGGATTTCATCCTAACTTCGTAAATTTCTTGTGTGTTGATTTTTCTGGACACAATATGAAAAAGCTCAGTAAACTGCTGTTGGAAAACTTCTCAAAGCCGGTTTGTTTCGCTTGAGCTCGGTTCCTGAAAGCAGATGATGTAAGTGTGCAACATGAAATCTCCTACGGCTTATACTATTACCTTGATCCCCTTTGGGGTGGGGGAAATGCACTTTCTGCCTCCCCCAAAAAGTTCACGTAGAGGAACACATTTTGTATACAGGGTGGGCCATATTGATGGGACACATTTCAAACGCGTATGTGGAGCATGTAGGAAGAAACATTTATTAACAAATATATGGAGAACACTGCCAAAGGACGGGAGTTTTGCACTGTGTTGAGTGTTCGAAGATTACATCCCTGAGATGGACACCATCTTGACGAGAACATGCTTTGGCTCTAACAGTCATGTTCAGCATAGTTTTGTGCAGGGCTTCGGCTGGGATGGCCGCTATCTCCCTTCGGATGTTGTCCTTCAGTTCATTTATGGTAGTGGGCCTTGTGGTGTACACCTGGTCCTTTAGGTAACCCCACAGGAAGTAGTCCGGTGGAGTTAGATACGGGGATCTGGATGACAAATGGACATCACCGAATCTCGAGATGAGCCGTCCGGGGAAGTGTCGTCGAAAGGTTGTTATTGACACTACTGCTGTATGACTAGTGGCACCATCCTGCTGCAGCCACATGTCCCTTAGGCCATACCGTCTCATTTCCGGTATGAAGAATGTTTTCTTAAGCACTTAATCTGCTGTCTTTCACGGCACTTCACATCCATGATTTCACGCTACAATTTCAAAATTTGAATTATGCGAAGCCTTTCCAGAAATCTCAGGGAGGGCAAGTGTCCCCCCCCCTAAAGGACAAGGTGTACACCACAAGGCCCACTACCATCAATGAACTGAAGGACAACATCCGAAGGGAGATAGCGGCCATCCCAGCCGAAACCCTGCACAAAACGATGCTGAACATGACTGTTATAGCCAAAGAATGTTGTCGTCAAGATGGTGTCCATCTCAGGGATGTAATTTTCGAACACTGAACACAGTGCAAAACTCCCGTCCTTTGGAAGTGTTTTCCATATATTTGGTAATAAATGTTGCTTCCTACATGCTCCACATACGCATTTGAAATGTGTCCCATCAATATGGCCCACCCTATATATTTGCACATATAAAATATTGTTTATGCCAACCTTGGCCCCCGAAGAATTATCTTAAGTTGCCGCCTCTGACTATAAAGGAACACGCTCGAACAGATTCCATGACTGTAGTGTAGAGAAGCGCTATTTCCTGGCCAGGAAGATGGGAGAAAAATCCTCGGAGATCTCCGAAGACAGAAGCAGGTCCTACTCATAGGCTAGAACAGGGAAAGTGCGACCAGCTGGGTAAACTAAGGATCTAGAATCGAAGGTATAAAGCAAATATATGTGTATATTCTACAAAGCATCTGCATGTTAAGCCCTGCAAATTACAACTTCATCAGGCAATTATACTTCGTATGCTGTAAGGAACTTTGAATTGGTTTGCAGGACAAACCGGAGGGTGACAACCTCACTAAGACACTATTTCTTTTACTTATGACTTTGTATCTGTTGGGCAAGGTCAATATGTATGGTGTCTGTATGCGGACATATTCCCTACATGTCTTCACACTATTATAGAGCAAATTCGTGACTTACCGTGGGATGAATAATCTCCGTTCTTCTGCGCTGTGGAGTGCTCGGCCTCTTCCACTTCTGGTGGGCATTGAAGGCCTCGCTATCCTTTCGGTAATATACCTGCCTCTCCCCCCATGCCAGTCTCTGGGCGACGGGTAGTTGCTGGCCGATTGCCACCAGCCCCAGAGTTGATAACTTCCCAGGACTACGATACTTTACTCTCATATCAAAAGAACCGCATTCTTGTCTTCTGGAGCATAGACTTCCATTTAACGATGCACAAGGATGCTCAAGTATATCTCCACAAATTGTCCATGACTATTTTCATTGCTTTTTCCCTCGTGTTTTTAAAGACGGATTTTACAAATGTTGGTGCAAATGATGTCAGGAGCTTGTTTGGAGATTTGTTTAAATTCTTCAAGCTCTTGTTGCTCGAACAATTTGCTTTGGGTGATCCCACTATGCATTGTATATACACACAAATAAATATCGTCGCGATTAAATTACGAAGTTGAAAAGCGACGAATAACAACCAAAATGTAAATAGATGGAAACGACTAGATATAAAATACTTTAGATTAGAATATAATATGTATATGTGTGTAACACGTGTATATGTGTGTGTGTGTGTGTGTGTGTTTATAACATATTGAAAGTAAAATTACCGAGCTTGAACAGCAAAATACGAGGGTTATTTCTTAAGTAAGGTCCGTTTTGCAAGAAAAACGAAGTATGTAAATGTTTATAAAAAAAGCGTTTATTTTCTGAATTTACATAAACTTCTCTAATTTTCTACATAATTTCCTTGCCTGTTTAAACATTTATCGAAACAAACTACGAGTTTTTGGATTCCCTCCTCATAGAACTCTGCCGCCTGTGATGATAGCCAGTTACTCACGGTCGTTTTCACTTCCTCATCAGTGTCTAAACGCTTGCCGCCCAAGAAGGTCTTAAGATGGCGGAAGAGGTGGTAGAGGCTAGGTGCAAGGGGTCTGTTTGTGAATTTCGTTTGAAATTGCGCGTGAGCGTGGGAATGAGTGCGCGCTCAGCCTCCCGGCATTCTTTGACCAGCATCATGGCAACTGTGTTTTGGGACAGGCAGGGTGTTTTGTTAGTGAACTTTTTGCCGCAAGGAACAACACTTAATTCAGCTTCCGCGAGTAACTGTCTATCATCACAGGCGGGAGAGTTCTATGAGGAGGGAATCCAAAAACTCGTAGTTCGTTACGATAAATATTTACACGGGCAAGAAAATTATGTAGAAAAATAGAGAAATGTATGTAAATTCAGAAAATAAACGTCTTTTTGAAAAACATTTACTTAGTTTGTTTTTATTGCAAAACGGCCATTACTTAAAAAAATAACCTTCGTATATTCGTATATAGTATAATGGCAGTGAGAGAAAGAAACAAATAATTTTCTATTGTTGACTCTGGTTCGATATTTTCTCAACGCCTTACTTTTTTTTGGTGAATGCTGAAGTTTGTGTGAAAACCAGCAGCTGTTTCATTTACTCACAATGGAAGCCAAGACACAGATAAATTTTCGACATCTAAGACCTGAAAAAAAAAGTTTTCGTCTTAGATTGGAAGAATATGGTATATTTTTACTCTTTAAGAGCTTGTGTGAGGAATTTAATTGTGATTGATTTTATATATACTTTTTAAAGTTGGCGGGATTTTCTTCTGGTTATTTTAATTTAGAATGTAATCAAAACTCTGATATCGCAGTTCAGTGTTGCTTCATTACTTATTCTTCTATTTATATCTAAAATACATTTAGCACAAGGTCCAGGTCTTATAGAACATGAAATTCAATTACTTTATACGAACGTAGTCAAGTTGGCAACGCATCCACATATCTTCGGAAGTGGCTCATAAAGCCAGATACTGCATATTTTTTCCCACTCAACAGAGGCTAATTATATCATCCCAACTATGGCCGAGATCAATCATATACCCCCACATCACACCATATACCTTGTGTGTACTTCTACCTTTACGTTACCAACAATGACAGAGAGAGAGAGAGAGAGAGAGAGAGAGAGGACTATTGTTAATTCGAACTCCAAAGGGACACGAGAAATAGTGTTATTCGAAGTTCGAATTAACGCAAACATGCATTATTAGATAAAAGCAACAAAACAGAACTGCTGTACTACGATCTAAACAAAGGCAATGAATACGCAATGGACCTTACTGTAAATAATATGTTGTATTGTGTGCGTTGTCCTATACTGCAAGCAAAATACAATCCCTCACACAATAGTAAGAAAGCTACCAGCAAATGGGAAACATGTGCTCGGCAGTATCCCATATCCATTAGCGATGTCACTTTTCTTCCTTACAGCTCTTTCCACTTCTCTTACAACTTTTACTTTTTCCCTCTAATGTTGCGCTGTAGCCGGCTCCCGTGGCCGAGTGGTTGGCACATCGCGCTACGATGCCTGCGGTCCCGGATTCGAATCCCGGCCTGGGTATGGATGTTTGTTAGTTTCCATTCATCAATGTCATCATATCATCACTCATCCCCATCTTCGCAAGTTAGCCAAAAGTGGCACAAAAGCGAAGTAAAGTAAAGCAAATCAATAATAAATAAATAAATAAATGTTGAGCTGCAGTTCTTGTCTGTTCTTACGGAGGACGGCCTACTTTCTGGCAAGGGAAGTGGGGAGCGGTGAAGCGACCAATGCAGCGCGATAATGATTGATTGATTGATTTCCTCTATTTTACTTCGCTTTTCTGCCACTTTTTGTGGTAACCATTCCGCCACGGGAGCCCGCTCCAGCGCGATAAGAAACACAACAGCCTGGAGAACGAGGTGTGCGCAGCAATGTACGTTGCAATGTACTTGAAAAATCACAAGTAACAACTAAGGGAAGATAGGAATGCTTTCACAGATCTTTGGCTAGTGGGGAGGGGATTCAACAACGAGGACCAGCACACAAGAGGGGCGGGCAATCAACCCCACGTTACTGATTAGAGGGTGGAGACTGCATACAGAAACTTTCTCTTGCCTACTGATGTCTCTGAATCGCCGCCTTCGAATTACGCATGAACATTGGTTATAAACGGAAATTTCAATGGGAATAATTCGAATTATCCAAGTTCGAATGAAGAAGTCTACTGTATATAACAACCCGTGTACCAGAAATGGATAATTTCTTTCAGTCCACGAAATTCTACATTTTTACGTGAAGTACTTTGCGAGTCACAAATACATATCGAAGAGTTGAGTTGCTGAAAATCACTGGTAAATAGACACACCAATCACAATGTTTTGTCGAATGAAGTCGGTACTTTATATGACTTTTGGTATAGGTATACCGTTGGTAACTCGAATGACTTTTGAGATATAGAAGCGTAATATGAATATCGATTGTCGACTTTCGATTGTTTCACTCCCATATTAGACTGGTGGAACAAACATGTCCTTTGGTAGCCCTCTACTCTAAGGTTTTATACGTCCTCACATGGCGTGGGCTCTTGGCATACGTTACTAGTTATAGTGTATGACGTGTGTAGGTTATATTTGAGATGTTAGTCAGTTCACTTAATTTTGTCTGTACTTTCAGAAGTTTGTGAGTAACCAGTAGTTAGTACAGATAGACATGACCTACAAATTTTGAGATGAGGGTGCTTCTTTGTTTAAATTTGGTGACTGATATCCTAAAAATGTATCACACAAAGCTCGTTCCTTTTGTTAGTGACTCTCGAGATATGCTAGAAATAATTTCTAATTATATTTCAAACACTATCAACACGATATTTATAAATTATAGGTATATCAGTCTCTTCTAAAATTGCGTAGGCATAAATCTGAATCTCAAAAATAACTATTTGAAAACTTAATCCAAATTCTACGTAACTTTGACGGAGTTGACACCAAGCACTCAAAGAAAGATGATAAAAAGAGAGAGAGAGCGATAAAAGAGGGGGAATATAGAGAGATAGAGAGGATAAAGACAGTGAGAGATTATAGATGATGAACAGGAGAAAAAGAGAAGTGGATATAGAGAGATAGAGAGGATAAATAGAGTGAGGGATCATAGATGATGAACAGGAGGAAGAGAATGAAGGGAATGAGAAAGAGAGAGAGATAGAGAGAGAGAGAGAGAGAATATGAGAAAGAGAGAACACACATACACAGAGAGAGAGAGAGAGAGAGAGAGAGAGAGAGAGAGAGTGAGAGAGAGAGAGAGAAAGAGAAAGACAAAGAGAGAGAAATAGACAGAGAAAGGAAGAGAGAGAGAGAGAGAAAAAAGAGGACATAAGAGAGAACACACACACACACACACACACACACAGAGAGAGAGAGAGAGAGAGAGAGAGAGAGAGAGAGAAAGAGATTTCCTGCTCAAGATGTTCCGTTATGTGCTATTTAAAAACCTATGACGTTGATGGGAGTTATGTGGGTTGGTGTATATAAAGTACCACATGTTCTGTACAGTTAGTGTGTTCATCGTGAAGTAGCAGGAAAGAGAAGAGCAAGATGGAGAAAAGCGGTTCTGCCAAGTCAAGAAGAGTGCAAAGATCTGGTGGTGCCGAAGTATCTGTAGTGTCCAAATCTGCAACAACACGTTCGGGAGGAGTTACTGCAACGTCAGCTGTAACACCTGCATCTCTACAGGGAGGAAAGGTTTGGAATGCGAAAAGAAAACTTAATTTTCAAGGGAATAGTTATGTGCAGCAGCAGTTAAATATGCTAAAGCAGCTCTCTGGAACAAGCATGGAGGAAAATGGTGCCCAGTAGTCTTCCACATGGAAACCACGGAAGCAATACCTGTTGGAGGTATGTTACCCTTTGAGTAAAACTGCATTCAAGAGTGCGACTGTTGGATTTGATGTGGAGAACGATTTTTCTGCGTGTGTGTGCGTATTGCTCGCCACAACAGCCAAGGAATTGTGTTGTGTATGGAAGAATGGTGTACACTGATGGAGTTGGGGGGAAATATATCTAATTATTTATCTAGTGAAGAAGAGTTGGTTTTGTCGCCTGCGTTGCTAGGTGAAAAATGCATGCTTTCTTTTGGCAAATTGTACAATATGAAAGTTATTCAGTTTGTGGATATTTTTGATTCGGAAATACCAATGACAATGATGTTAACTACCTGGACAGAGCTTTTACGATTGTCAGATTGCATATCTAAGATAACTAAAATGTATTGTGAATATCAGACCCAAATACGTGAATATTACGAGTCTTATATTTCATTATGTGTTGGATCAATTAAGGGTACTTGTTATGGTTGTACTAATAATTCAAATGATCATGATTGTCAAGATATTACCAATATAAAAGATCAAGTAGAGCGACATGAACTGCCGATATTTGATAATTGTGTTGAATTTTTAAGTGAAAGCGTGAAATGTGAGTTGGGACTATTTTTTCGCGATGTATGTGCGGAGGTTATCACTTCTAAACTGAGCAAGTGATGAGAACTTTTGGTAAAGTTCAGGTTGTAATGGTGTTGGGAGGTTATTTGTGACAACTTGTAACGGTGTTGGGAGCTTATTGACCTGAAAATTTTCTCTTCTTGGAAAGTTATTTGTGAGAGACAGTTATGTGGAAAGTTCCTAGTGTGTATATATATATAAAAGATGTGCGATGTCCACTATATCACTATGGCAAGTCAGAACATACAGAACGCTTCAGCTCTGGCTGACACAGAAGATATCGAACATATTATTTTCGAAAGTTGTGGATGCTTTTGTGGCTTCATTGACAAGTATTGTCTGTTAAAAAGACTACATACTTATGTACCTAAGTATGCTGTTATTTGTGATGATTGTTTTACGAATGCACCAAATCAACTGGCTCACCAGTGCTTGAGGAAGCATTATTTGGAGTGTGATAGTGCTGAAAGTGCTGACGAATGCGAACGCTGTTTCACGTGGAAGATTTCCAACCTAAAAACTTATCTTAGGGAGCCGGATAATTTTTATCATATTTTCTACCATTTTATGGATACTCACCCTGAGATTCAATACGATCTTGAAACAGAGTCGGACGCCTATTTGCTGCTTTGGACTCTAACTGATGAGAGAGATTTGATGCACAATTTAGTTCGGTGTATACATCAAAACGAGATACATCACGGGGACAATTTCCGCTGTACGTAGTTGCATTAAAGAAAAAAAATGGCTTTTATAATTGATGTGCAAGGGTTTAGAAGTAAAGACAATAGTTTTCTAATTCGTGAAATTTTTGTTTGCTCAACAGATTTAACAATTGTATATCATACTTTTGTTGATATTGGAAAGTTTGACTTAGATTACAAACAATGTAAGTGGTTAACATATATCCACCATGGTTTGTTATTTTCAGAACCCAAAGGTTATGATATCAAACATGTGAAGGTGTTTTTTAGTGAGCTAAAGGGAGAAAATACAATATTTTACTGTAAAGGGTTGGAAAAATCAAAGTTGATTCAAAATGTATTTAATATTGACAATATTGTCGATCTCGATACAAAGCGCTGTCCATCATTAAAAAATCTTGTTATGTATCAGGGTGGATGTTGTAGTTACCATACATCAAAAGAACCATTTTCTCAATCAGGCTGTGCTTTTAGAAATGTTCAAAGACTTGTTACTTGGTTCAATATGAAATAACAAATCTCAGATATGTTGAGATTTTATGCAAATAAATTTTATGTATATATTAATGAATGCAAAATAAAGTTTAATTGTGAATTTTGTTGTTTCATTCCAAGAATATTTTAAAGTATATAATCAAAAACAAATATGTGAAATATAATTTTTATTATTTTTGTATATATATTAACACCATATGGAAATGAAAACATAAAGACAAAATATAAAGTATAATTTTTATTATTCTACTATATATATATTTACATACAACACCAAAATAATATATACAAAAATGTAGATATTTTAAGATAACAATATTTTCAGTTGATTTAAAACAATGTTGTCGTTGATTACAAAGTTTGTTTTACTGAACAAATTGACAAAATCCAATATTGTGTAATTTTTGGTAGAGTAGTAAAGAAACATTATACAAAATACACCACAAAATACTGATTCTGAATGTTGAATCTGTTGATTGTTCCAAATCCAACGGTAAGTATTTCTGTTGAGAAAACGTTTTACATTTTCGGAGGGTGGTTCTCCAAAGGAGTCGAAATATATACCAATTCCATTTTTGTTAATGTACACAGCAACCCAATGACCATCAATATTTTCACTTGTGCTTGTATTAATAATTAAACCTGCTGGAAATTTTACTGATACCGGTAACTGGTTATCAGCATACACACCAACGAATTGAACAGCAGTTTTACAATCTTGAAGTATAATATAAATTATGTCGTCAGTCCACATATTTTTGCTCTTGCGTTTTTTCACTGGAACAAACTGTATGTATATCTGAATAAATATTATTCAAACTAGGCGTTGGTATATATGGTGAGATGACACCTAACTGGTACCCTCTTAGTTCGTAGCAACGAATGTACTTGGCATATACTTTGCACTCTTTTGCTGCACAGCGAAATTCGACGAATCTATGCGATGGATGACAACAATTTTCAGCTGGAAATCCAAGCAGGCAAGCCTTCGGACAAAGCAAGTCTTCTAAATTGATGATGGTGCGATGTAGAAGGTCTCCCAGGAAGGTACAGCGCTCGATGCCATGAGCATACAACGCTGTAGCATGTTCTGTGTAGGATGTCAGTATGTTGGCTATTTGATTGTATTTTATATACCCATGATTCCATTCAAGACCATGTGAATTTTGAGATGCATAATTGTTTAACTGGGTAGAAGTCGATTCTAATTCACCGTATGGAAATGGTGGTAAAAATATCCAGGAGTCCGAACTAAAGTTATCAATATTGACAAGTGCAAGCTCCTTGACTATAATTTCACCTTGATTGCCCTGGAAGGCAGTGAAATGAATAACAAATCTCATCCCGGCAAGCACTCACAAAGATACTAAAATCTATTTTGTAAAGTCGGGATATATATTTCTGTTTTTGTCCACCTGAAATAGCGAATCAAATTGTGCGTAAATAACACATGTGACAGATGACGTCAAAGAATTTGCAAATTGTATTTTGAGAGTAACAGGCGAGTCACGTACCATGTCCCATGTATTGTCATTCAAAGAGTTTGTAGGCGAAAGAATAAACGCGAAGAGGGTATAGCCTAGAGGATAATCTTTTCTAGCAATACAATTTCCACTATTACAATAATACATTCCAGTTCCAGAAAACAATGTATAGTAGCTTTGAATGTAGTTATTTTTTGAAAACTTTGGTGTTAGAGGGGTGGAGGGATAAAATTTGGAGCCGACTTGTAGCTGTAGCCGGTTAATGTTGAAATGTTCAAAATGAAATGGATTCAAGTTGTTTTTTCCATTGTATGCAGCATTCGAAACAAAGCCAACAACAAGAGCTTTTGGAACATTACCCAAAAACAGATTATCTATGTTATAAGAAGATATATTTTGAGGAATGGTGTGAGTAAGAGTTTCTACTCTTGTTATAGGTAATTTAGCTGTTTCACGCTCCATTCTAGTACTGAGTTGCATTCCAATATCGGGAGAAACAGTTATTCTCCGAACCCATAAAGTCACATCTTCTAAATGCACAAGATAAGACGAATTTTCAGCATTCATTAAACAAAAGGAATCTTTACTTCTATGAAGTTTCACGCGCATTCCCACTTTATTTGGCAAAACACGGTCCAGTCCTACAATATCTGCATGTATTCTTCCATACATGTCAAAAGTAGCACTGTTTTTAGCGAACTGGGCACGAGATGTATATCCGGTATTTCCATTTCCCAGAGTGTTAAACTGTCCAGGTGTATCTTTGAACCAGAGCGAAGATGTTAAATGTGTTTTTTTGTCGTCATTAGAGAAATTCAATAAAGTTTCAAAATATGCTCTGTAGGGGTATGAACCTGAAGACGATGTGATCAGTTTGTCATTAAGTGAAATATCAACTTGATTGAAAAGAGAATGCAAAAAATTATTGACAGGTGCAACATTGTCTGAATCGTCAAGATCCTCACCATCAGATTTTGTAATTTTACACTTTACGTAAAGATAAAGGTATCCAGGATGAATAAATTCACCAGTTTCACCTAGAATATGAAATTCTATAGGTCCCCCTGAAGTTAAAGTAGATATAAGTCGATACTCTACATTATCTGTATGCTCAATTACAGTTTGTGTCATAGGAACTGAAAACAAATCAAAATAGCTTGTGCAACATGGTTGACTGCAAGGATGAATGTTAGACATGGTCGCTCAATCGAATATGTCCTTTCTATGTCTACGACGTTTAGTCGAGTGTGACTGTAGCGAAGGAGGCCCTATTTTTATAGCTTTTCTTTTGACTGTTTTTTCTTTTTGTTTTTCCATTACCTGATAACAACTGGTTAATTTTTTTTTCTGCTTTGTCACGTAAATTTTCTTTGGCCTGTTTTATTCTTACACGAACTGATTCCTTGATAGGTTTATTTTCCAACATGTCACCAGCAACTCGCATTCCGGTACGCAATACCTGACGTCCCACACTTTTAGCAACAGGTTTTAATATAGGTAGAGCATATCTAAAAAGACCGCGAAAAAATCCCCCAAGACCGTGACCCTGTTGGTACACAGGACCAGCAAAATAGGGTATTCCACGACCTGTTTGTCGATGTTTCATGACCGTTGAAAATGAAGTGTTATGTTCACTGTACCAGATTGAAATGATAAATTTCGACCTGCATGGTCCTTTAAAAAGATTTCTATTGTATTGAAACAAAATTTTGACAATGGTAAATAATGCATAGGATTGAAACAAACAGAGTATGTTCGACCATAGTTAACATTTTCTATGCTGGCTATACGCAATAATGGAACTTTACTGTCTCCAACCAGTTGATACTGTATAATATTGGTGTACACAAATACCTGCTGAGGATATCCAATATTCAAGTATGGACTCCGCGATCCATTGATGTATTTTGTGATGTTAGTGTACGGTTCATATCCCAACTGTAGACTCAAAACTGGTGAAAATTTAATTGATTCTACACGGAAATCGTGACTACAATGTATATTGTTTGCTAATTTGCGATATGTGAATCGAAAAAGATCTGTTTTTTTTTATTGATTTGTTCCAGCACACTATCTACAGTGTGATAATACCCAGACGGAATTTTGAATTTGTGGGCCTCATAGAGATTTTCTTCGAGACGCAAATTATACCAGATGATATTTTGATCTTCGGTAATATTATAACATGTATTTGGTATTTGAATTTCGGCTAATGCAATTTTCCAATCAGACTGTTTGAGAGGAACTTCGTTTTCCACCATATTCACAAAATGTGATGTTTTGTTGTGAGGGAAATATTTGTGCGAGCCAATCGAAGTAAGATTAATGTAAAAATCATTTTCTGTGCCTTCACTGATCATTTTCCTGTTTGCTTGAAATGTAGCTTAATGTATGATGAACCGAACCGAAATGGTAGATTTTCCCATGTATGTCCCTTTAAGTCTATCTCGATTGTGTCAAAGTAGTGTTTTTCGACTTTGATATATCGTGGTATATCTAATGCAAAGTTCTTATTTCGACCATAGGTATAATAATTGATTCCGATTTTTCATAATATATGACCATGCAGTTGAGGTTTCACAATGTCTACGCAAACATTAATCTCTTGGGGGAGAAAATAATTCAAATTACAAACATAAGGTGCTTCTTTGTAAAATAAGGGTTCGTGATTCACCGCAACCACCACAGGTTCTTCTGTTTTTGGTATATTTTGAGCATATCCGAAAATACACATTAAAGCAGGTGTTACACCTATCATGATTTGCTGAATGGACGTGTCAGTTTTAACAAATACACGGTTTATGTACTCGTCATAATGTATAAATTGTTTCATTTTTTCTGGAACACAATTCAGAATATGTTGAATAGATGCATAAAAACCAGCAGGAATTTCAACTCTTTCTTGAATAACTTCCGAGTTGTCTGCGCGCACCGCTTTGATAATAATCTGTTGATCTGTTGGCAGATATAAAACTCCATGTACAACTACATTCGGCAAGACCGACCACCCATTTAGAATCAGTGAGATCAATATGGTGAGCTAATTTTGTTGTATAACAGGTCGAGGTGTTATTTTGGAAAATATCGGAGCTTGCATTAGACGGGAGCGAGAGATAAAATTCATTCACACGCTCCATCACAAAGCTAATGAACTATAAACACAATGTGTCACTCTTTTTAACCCAAGAATTGAAGATATTTGAGTAACCGAACCATTTTACATAGAGCCAATTACCTTTTCTACGTAAAATTTTCTCGATTCTATGGACAGTATTTTTATTTACGTTAATTTTCTGTAACTCTTGTTCGTAAAAAATACCTTTCACCATTTCACCGTTCCAATCTTTAATGTCATATGTTACCGGATTTGATTTTATGCATTTGTCTACAATAAAAATTTCCCGAGACCATTTTGCTAAATAACCTTTCTCAAATTTCATTTTTGTTTTTGATATTCGCACATAATCGCCCGGCTTAAATTTGTAACTCTTTCGAAAGTTTTTCTTTGATTCGTATAATGTATACCATACTTGATTCATATTTTCATCGCTAACTTGTGCTGGTGCAACTTTGATAGTTGAATGTTTAGAATTATTATAATTTTGAACTAAATCTTGCAAAATATGAATATATTTGTAACTATGATTTGCTGTAAAATACTTATAAATTTTTTCTTTTATTGTACGAATAAACCGTTCGCATATCGCAGCTTTCATTTCCGAATAAACACTGTAGTGATTTACATTGTGTTTTTTAAATAAGGTTTTAACATGTTTATTGTAAAACTCTTTGCCGAAATCTGTCTGAAAATTTAGCGGAACATTTTTGTACATGTGCAAAGCTTTCTCCACTGCTTTTGCTATAACGGGACCAGTTTTGTTCTTTACCGGAATGCAAAATGCTAGTCTGGAAAATATGTCTATAGCACACAAAATATATCTATAACCACGATTGAATTTTGCAACATTCTGCATATCGGCTAAATCCATTTGCACAGTTTCGAAAGGACCACTAGCATAATATTGTTTTCAGGGAAACTTTTTATATGCAGGAGCATGCAAGGTATAAGCATCTTGAGATTGTAATCAATGTTTTATTTTAGCTTTGGAAATTTTTTCTTTGGCTGCTTTATACAATTTAGACGCATTTGATAATGAAGCTGGATTTGTATACACATAATAGAGTTGATGTAATTTCATGTTTACTACTAATATTTATATTCTTTCCACTTTTCAAAAAAACATAATGGTGACAAAGCTTCCCTTCTTTCTGGTGATAGTTTCGATAGTGCTGCAGGTCCAAGAAACTGGTGTGGAATGTTCATTGAACGAAGGATTCTGACAAACTGATCAAGTCCAACAGGATTTTGACTTTTTCTTCGTTGCCTAAACACATCATTCACTAAATCTACAATATTTGAATTTGGATATATTTTACCGTACATAGTTACGGTGCCCGTTGTATCCCAAGATATATTGTGTGAACTTAAAACTTTTTTTTAGCAATAGCTCTGTATTTTTTCGAAGCATTATTGGAACTGTGTCAATAATTTCAGAAATTGGTAATGTACCGGGATTGCTTTTTATAGGTTGGTATTCCTTTGTTTCAACCGCTTCGTGTTCAACAATAGGTATTTCTAAAGGTTTTTGTGTATGAGGTACAGATTTTAAATATTTGTCCAGTGCTTGTTGCTACAATTTCCATTTTTCATGAATATTTATATCGTTTCTAGATAATACATAGTGCATTTCAGAATCGAGAAATGATTCAAAATTTTGTACTGATTGGACAGAAGCTTGAACTTGACCGACTACATCTTCTGGTACAAGTATAAGTTTCCTTAATTGCGAACTCATGATCCACCACCACCACCGGCGACGGCACTTGCAATAGCGCTAATAATAGGTCCAAGCAAGAAAGGTAAGAAACCAGCACCTTTACGCAGTAATAGATTACGTTTCTTTTTCAGAGACACACGTTTTTGGTCTAAAGCACGCAAGATGTTTTTATGTCTTCGCAATCTATGTTTCTGACGATCCGATAATTTAACATTTCCTTTTATAGTGTTGTTGGCAACTTGAGAGATAGTACGTATGACATCTCCAGATGCCTGTTGTAGCATAACTTTACGTTTTTGGGTTTACATTTACAAAGTGCGTGAAGCACATGGAAGTGATGTTTCAACTTCTGCATTTTTACTAGAACTGAATATTAAAGGCTTTGAATACATGCATAGTTTCTCCCGGGAAAATATTTTTGCGAATTCGCAAGGCATCAGGGGTAGATTGCGTCATATCGAATAGTAAATATGTGTGAGGATCACGCGTAGCATCTTCAAATGCTTGAACCACAGATTTGCTAAGATGGGGCATAATCTGACGGGGAAGATATTGAATTTGTAATTTATCCCTAGGATTTTTGAAGCAAATTACATAATGTGCATTTAGACTAATATCTCTTGCTCGCTTACTTTTCGGGAACAAATTTTGCAAAATAAAAATAACAGTTAAAGTAGTGGTATTGACTGTACTATAAACTCGAGAAAGTACGAACCCCCCTCCAGCAGCTTTGGCCATACTTAAAACTTGCTCAACATGCCCATATGAGTTTTTTGCTCAAGTGTGGAGCTCTTATAATTCAAGATTTTTGTAAAAAATGCCCTCGGGAATTTTTCAGAAAGTAAGAGCTCTTCAGATTGATTTGTGCATACTTACAAAAGTTGCATCAGCCAGATTTTTGTCCATAAACTTGTCAAAAAGTGATATATTTTTGGCCACACCAGAAATTAAGCTTATAGTATGTTTTTCTGTCAAAATCCCAGGAATCTTGAATTGATATCTATTGGGTTCTGAGACCGAGTGGAGTGTGGTACATGGTTTTTATTGTCTTGTAATCAAAAGGTTCGGGTTTGAGTCCTCATAAAATCTGATGGCAAAATGTTAATATTGTAGTTTTGTAAACAAGGGGCTCTGGGTTCGAGTCCTGATAGATGTGGCATTCCATATGTGAGATTTTGAGAATAAATACTGCTAGTTGATAGCTCCCAGATCTTAAATTTGGTAAAAAATGTTATACAGCAGAGCAAAATTATTCTCTATTAAGAATCACCAGAGTTTTGTTATCTGGGTAAAATATCAGCTCAACAATACGGGCAAAACTGCCTGATCAATACAATAGAATGGAGGTCAAGTAAACATTCCATGTTCTTTCCAATCTTTTGATCAGTCCCATGTTTCTGCCAACAATTAATCATGCTTGCCCGGGAAATTAATGCCAATAGATATAATCTTTATTGTGTCTTTTCAGAGAGTTATTCATCATCAAAGAGACATTAGTAAATGCATGAGTGATTATATCTGTTGATATTACCTACACTGTGCCTTTTTCCGAGGGAAATTACATGTCATTTGTCATGGAACTCAAAGAGAAATTCTTATCTACACTGTGCCTTTTCCGAGGGAAATTACATGTTATTTGTCATGGGACTCAAAGAGAAATTCTTATCTACACTATGCATCTTTTCAGGGACCATTCCATCATATTGAGGAAATTTCTTCATGGATATTGTCATGCAAAGGTTTGGTCTTGTTGTACACAAGTCTGTAACTTACAGAATAATTATTACAATATTTCTGTATTTCAGCTTTTGGCAAATGTGCTGGGTAGGTAAAAGCTTTTTTGCCACGAGCAGAGGTGCTATAAAATGGGTAGGTAACTGACGGTAAAGTATTGTTTTATATCCAAAGGGCTTCTGTGTTTGAATCGTGCTTCTAGAACTGCTCTGTGACCCGCTCATTTCTTACATCATAAACATATGATTTTTCACCTATGAGAATGACACTGCATATGGTGTCATCTGGTAAAGCCTCGTGGAATTCACAGATAATTTTAATGTTCGTCCTGTCATTCACCACAACTTGTTTCCTTTTTGAAGTGTTAATTACAAACATGGGTCTCCGTATTTTGAATTCATCTGGTGTGTAATACATATCCGTATTGCCTGTAGTGACACGCTTGAAAGCCGAAAAAGCTTCATATAATTTGAGAAAATCACCCTTGGACATGTCTAAATTATAATTTTCTCTAGGAAAAACCTCATTTCTGCCATTTTTAAGATATATGTTCTTGATGTTGCAGTTATCAAATTTGCTTGAATTTTTTTCCTGATTATTGTGTCTCCCAGTCTGAAACAGCACCACCACAAAATCAGGCATGTCAAATTGAATACTGGAGAATGAATTTGTGGCATCAAACTCATAATAAGAACCAGTGGCAACCTTCTGTACGCATTGATATGTGTAAAATTGCAGAGGAACCTGTGGATTTTTTAGGATATCTGCTTTGTATTTAAGAGCGTAACTGGCTTCATACTCAACAACAGGGATTCTTAACTCCATAGTCTGAATAATGCATTTGCCTGCATCAGGTAAGGTATTGGGCAGAGCTTCCCCTGCAGGGTTTATGGCACTGTACCTCATCAAAGCATTGTTATCATTTGCAGCTCTTCTAAATGTAATTCTTAACCCCCCCTTCCACATGATATCTTTGTAATCCGAGAAGAATCCTGGCAACAGGCGCATAGGGAACAGCACTGTGTGGTTCTTGGATAATATCTTATCACCAGCTTCAAATCCGCCTATTTTGTAGTAAGAAGCCTCGGTTTTGGATAATTTTAGTGTGGCCAAAGCCGTGGAGGTAATACCGGGATAATCTATTCTGTTTATAACAACACCATGCTTTCTGATCTCAATTTCAGAAAACAGATGCGGCACAAAATTGTCCACCAATCTTATATTTGTATTTGCCGGATAATCTGTACCATCGAGCTTTACGACATCAAATTTGATGTATAGATCTGCTCTGTGAGGGTGTATAAAGCCATCCCCTACATCAAGATCCACCTCTATCTCTGTGTTGGGTTGATTTAAATTTGCAAATGTCCTCCTGTTTGGGGGGAATGATTGCAGCTCATAACTCTCAATATTTTCCATTGTATGTATTTTTATTTAAATGTTAATCTCTATGATTGCAGTTGTTGTGGCTCCAGCAAAATCAACTAATTCTTCTTTTTCATTAGTGACCATCAATTCAATGTAATCTATTCTATTATGGCACACAGGAAAATATAATGTTGGGGATGGATTGTAGATGATGGGCTCCATGAATTCGGAATTAGGTTTGAATGTTGCAATGATGCCAGTTTGTTTGTGAGTACCTATGCCATTTGATTTGGTGATCATACCCTCGGCCACATTACAGTGAATATTCAGAGTTTCTATGGCTAAGAATTGAGGTATATTAATAGCAGTGTGTTTGATGCCCGCTTCAAGTTTTGTGTTGTTCTCGAATCCTAACAGCTCTCCTATAGTACCCAGATGTACTGTTTCTGTAGCAGATACAATTTCTACTCTGTGAGTGACAGAATTTTGACTTAAAACTACACCTCTGGGTAATTGAGCATTTAGAGTGGACAGATTATACTGCCCTGGAGTGATGACAATTTTTTGATCCCCAACTGCAATTGTGTTGTTGTGGTGCGTAATATTAGGTATCAAGTACATGCCGTAAAATGCTCTGAGAGCTATTGTTTTGGGATACACTATGTCATCATGCAATTTGAGTTTCAATATTGAATTTTGGCTGGTGAGATGGAATACCCCCATGATGTTTTAGATACCACAAGGCCTTTTGAAAATCTTCAATTGATGGTTTATTTATTTGAGACATATATCTAAGAACTGATAAACACAAATGTCCACAATTAACATCTTTGAAATTTTGAAGACGGGCATTATTGTAATAAAGATTAGCTGAATTTAGATATTTTATTAAATTTTCAGGTGGAACACCTCCAAATGAATCAAACACAAATGCCTCATCGTTTAAATATTTAAGATAACAGATCCAGTGAGTGCCCTGATTTTTGTACTCATCCAAATTAACAATGCCACACTCTTTGTTGAGTGGTTGTTCCGGTAAAGAATCAGACATGTACACACCTCTAAAATGTTTGATGCCCAGTGGCTTGATTAAAGCTTCAATATCTTGGTTTGTAAGCGGCTCTTGTTTTTTTTTAAACTTATTCATGGCTCTCTTAACACCTTTGCCTTGTTTCTCCATGGCCAGGTTATGGCGCTTCAATTCATCTAATTCTGCCCTATTTTTCTTGGCATCTATTACTGTTTTTGCTATGGCAGCTGATCCCCCAGCCAAGCTACCAACAGCCCCAAGTGCTGCTAAGATGGCCGGGATAGTAAATATGAAACCCCCCACATGTGATTTTTTTCTAGATTGTTGTAATTTTTTAATTGGGGGGTACTAAGCAACAATTTCATACCATGGCCCTTTGCAAGACAAGATTTTTTTTTCTTGCGCTGCTTTTTGGTTAAAAGGCTATCAATAGTTTTAAGAGATTTAAGACCTGCATAAGGTATTTGATACATAACACCCTTGGCCTTCATTCTAGGTTTATTATATACATATTCACAGCCCCCACCCCAGTTTTTGTTTGGTGTTCATAGCTATGGTGGTTCCCAATGCTGCTATTTTTTCACTTAAAGAAGCATCTTTGCTTACAAATCTACCAAATGCAGCCTCTTCTAATTTCTTGTCTGCAACATGTCTCTTGTCAAGATCAGAATGTGTGTTGTATGCTATGTCATGGTCTCTACAAGCAGCATCTAGGGGATTAACACCAGGATCACCTCTGTTTAATCTATGGTCCAATATTGTGCCTGGACCACAATACTGATAGCCTGGAATGTGTAGTTCAAATGGCAGCTTGTTTATAATGTCATTAACCAACCCCCGGCCCTCAGAAATATTCCAAAATTTAGGTGGTGGAGTATTAATAATTTTTATAAGATATCCAATCCCCTTAGTGTCATTCACTATAAAATTAGACAATTTTGTGCTTATTATGTCCATAATTCCAAACTTTTCATTTTAAAAATTGTGGTTGCCAGCATTTTCCTCCCCAGCTATCACCAATAACCTATCTACAAGTTTCCTGACATCATCAACCCACACAAATTCTTTAGGCAGGGTGTTGTATTGTTTGATTCCACTGCCAGTCTTAATTTGTGACCATATGGGCTTGATTAAATTGTTGTATTTTGCTCCACTGCTAGACTTGACTCTTTTTTGTGTGGGATCATTGTTCTGGTATAGAGCATCTGATTTTATTAATATTTCTTTGTAATGTTCATAATCTTGATCTGTATAGCTGCCAGGTCTCTTCCTAGTCATCAGTTCCCACAACCCAGGTGTTCCGGGGTACTTAACAAAAGCACCTTTTTCTCCGAGACGAGATTCTGAATATACAATCAGATCATCTCCCATAAAAGTTACTCTGAAATTACCAATTCTGTGTATGATGCTGCCATCAAGCTCTGTGTCAGCATATAAGCCAAACACCTCATCTTTGTTGTCTTTAGGTGTGCTTAAATATTTTTGAGCAAGAAGACCCAATTCAATAGGATCCTGAGTAGCTTCAATTCTTCTAGGAGCAACAGGACTAGGTGTATGAATGCTGGAAAGTGGGGTGAATGGATAATCTAATATGTTTCTTGCAGCTACAGGTACAAGCTCTGTGATCAAATTTTGATTTTGCTCTGTAACAGTTTTGATATTCTTACCTAAATTATTAATAGCATCAATTACAGGCTGTTCTGTTTGTTTGTGTTTTTCATAAATTCCACGGTTCTCTGATTTCCATCCCTTAAATCTTTTTACAAGATAATCTCTTAACTTAAGATCATCAATGATTGGCCGTTTCATGGTTATTTATTTATGTCTCAACGTCTAGAAAATCGTTGATTTTATTTCTGTTTTTGCCACTATTGGGTTTTCTTGTCATATCAATTGTGACAAACCCATAACTGTCCTGGTTCCAGCACCTGCTGCAAAACTTGGAAAAATCATTGTAGCTCAAGTCCCCACCTACATATTCATCATGTATGTGTTTGAGGTTGGTATGATCTTGATGAAACACACATATAAAATTGCTGTTGTCTCGGATCAGCTGCTTCGGTATTTTTGAAAAAGTCTGTGCAAGGTAGAAGCAATCAATGTTTTTGTGTCGGCCCTGTGTAAAGAAATTTCTAACTTTGTTTTGATTATCCAGTATAATGTCATCAAACACAACAACAGAATTATCGAGACATTCATGAAGTGGCTTAACATCTGGTTCAAAAGTGGCAATATCCAATCCATCATATAGCTTCATCAGCTGCTGATATTTTAATTGTTCCAAGCTCTTAGAGAAAACATACAAGTGCCTGTTTTTCCAGTCTAACCAGTTGGGTGCCAATAAAAAATTATCAACCATTAGTGTAGTTTTACCACAAGCAGATGGCCCAACAATAAGACATCTAATATTTTCAGGCAGCAAGTTGCCATTTCTCTTATTCTGCTGTTCAGGTTCTGGCAGCCTTTTTATAACATCCCAGGTGCTCATATTATTATTTTGTCTGCATCGATCCAGCTGTTTTCCGGATGACCCAGCCATTTGACAAGTAACTTGTTGCCTTTTCTGCGGATGATTTTCTCTATGAGATATGTGTCAGGCTGTTTAGTTTTGCTGAGCTCTTGTTCATAGAACCTGCCTTTGAGAATTTCTCCTCGGTGATCCTTTATTATATATGTGTTAAGGGTCCCAGGTTTAACTTGAACCACTGTAAATAATTCAGAGCTCCAGTTTCTCGTAAAGCCTCTTTTGAATAAGTGCTTATATTTGCTGATTCTTACTTGATCGCCCACCCTGTATTTGGCCTTTCTTGTTGTTGGCTGGTATTTAGGATAATAAACAGTCCTGATCAATTTTTGCTCATCAGATGAAGTTACTTCAGAGGGTTTCATGTTGATTGTAGAATGGACCGAGTTGTTATATTTATGTAGAAGTTCTGGAAGAATATTAAGCCATTTATAATTACCTTGAAGTGTAAATTGTTTATACATAAGATTTTTTAGGGTTCTGTTGAATCTCTCTACAATTGAGGCTTTGAGATCACTGTAACTCGAGTAATGTTTTATTGCCTGGCTTTTAATAAATTGTTGAAACACTGAATTATAAAATTCTTTGCCATTATCTGTTTGCAAATAGCGCGGTGATCTTCCTGAATGATTGATGATTGTCCTGAGGGCTTCTGTAACACATTTTCCAGTCTTGGATTTGAGTGGCACAGCCCAGGCAAATTTTGAAAATGTATCTATCACAGTGAGTAGATACTTGTAGCCCTTGTTGATTTTGTCTAAGTTTTTCAACTGCCCACTTGCCATTTCAATCAAGTCGCTCTGCCATAAATCATCTATGCCCTTTGTGACTACTGGGAGTCTCTTAAAATTATGTCTGGCCTGTCTGTGTAATTCATCAACAATAATTTGTCTAGACATAATATGTAAACAAGAATATTGCAACTATGGGGTGTTCAGCAGCTGAGACTACAGGATTTTCTAAATATAATTTGTCCCCTATTTGTATTTTAAATTCCAAAGTGCCATCATCTTCAGTATAGGCTGTTTCTAATGTATCGGGGTCTGTAAAATCCTCTAACTCTACACTGGTGATTTTCGGTTTGTTGTCAGCATTTGTTATTGATAAGGTGGGGTAGTGGTGTGCCTGTGGTTGAAGCCAATATTTGATCTTGATTGGTCTAAGTGTGCCCCCAACAAAAAACTGGTAATAAAATTGTGCAGGGGACAGCATATATATTTTGCCACCTGGTGTAAATGGTGAATCATATTCTTTGTTGGGGATGCTGTACAATTCAAGAATTACTGTATGTTTTGGATTCTCGATTATGCCTGTTATTTCTTTTTCTGCTGTGAGCAATCTGCTTGTTACAGATTCAAGGTGCTCATTGATGGTCCTAACAACATCATCATGGCCTGGCTTTATTTTTATGTCCACAACAAGTTTCTTGTATTGTTGCACAATCTCTTGAAGCTGGGTGGCAAAAACAGACAGAGCATTTGCTTGATTGGATTCCATGGTCCCTAGCTGTTGCTTGATATTAGCTACAATTTGTTGCAAATTTTCAACAACTGCCAATTTTGAATTTTGAGCAGTAAGATCATGGACCTGTCTTCTGATATCCTCAAACAGGGCATGCAGTTCATTAATATGTTGATTGGTTGGTAGAGTGGCCACTGTCTGAGTGAGATGTTTGATCTCTGCCTGGATATTCTTGATATCTTCTGATTTCAATATGCGATTCACTGCTCTCTTAATATTTTTAAGTTCCTGTGATGTAGGAAGATTTGATACTGTATTTTGCAAAGATTCAAGTGCCAATTTCACATTGTTTAATTCAGAAGCATCAGCCACATTTTGCATAGCATTTTGGAGCAGGGCTATATCTGCCTGAGTGGGTGTTGATTGTTGTAAAATTTCAAGTTTTGTTTGGATATCATCAATCAAGTGATGAAAATGAGATTGCTTAGATTCAGTGTTGAGGTTTTCAAGTTTTGTGATTTGGTGCTGGACACTAACAAGAGTATCTACAATACCGGGCAGGCGGGATTCTAGTACATTTGCCAAATCATTTTGCACTGCTGCTATTGTAAACTCAAGATGGGTTATGGAACTTTGAATTTTTCCAAAATCTTCATATGTTTCAAGTTGCAGCTTGATGTTGGCAACACTCCGAGTTATTGCACTCAAAGCATCAGAAGATGGCAAATTGTTCATAAAATTTTCAAGTGTCTCAATTTTTTCTTTAACCTCGGCTATGGCATTGTTCAGGGGGTCCAGATTAGGTATCTGGAGTGACTGAATCTGTTCCTTTAGAGTAGAAATCACTAGATCAAAATCTTCTTGTGATTTTATGCTTTTGACAATTGTTTGGAGCTGTGTCTGGACATTATTTATTTGCTCTTCCAATTGTTGTTTCAATTGCTCAGAGTTGTTAGCCTGGGTCTTAAATTTGGCTTGAAGAGCTGCTACAGCTCCTTCTAAACTTTGAAAATTATCCAATGTTGCCAGATCAGTATATTTCTGAAGCAGCACTTTGAGTTCAGAATCAATTTTAAGAAGAGGGTCCATGCATTGTGATTGTAAATTTGTAATTTCTAATTGAAGACTGGCATTGAGTGTGGTTTGTAAAGCTTGCAAATCACTTCTTAATTTCTTGACTCTGACATCAAGCATCAGAATCTCATCACTGTGATCTTCATGTCTTGTATGGCCAAATATATCATTAGGCATTTTTGTTTTACTGGTTATTTATTATAGAGTATCTGATTCTTAATTCTATAAAAAAAGGTATAAGCTTGTCATAGGATCCAGGGACCTCAATATATAAGCAGTCACCAGCAGAAACAGTATATACAGTGCCAGAAATCATGTTTGAGTGCTTAATTCTGTAAATATTTCTCCCTACTGAAATTTTAACATCACCCTCAGGGGTTGTAATAAATTGCAATTGACCACCGACAGGTAATTGGTAATGATTTAAATTATTGTTAAATATGTACAATGTTTTGCCTGTTTCATCATCAACATCTGTAAGTATGCTGTTCAGATGAATAATTAACAAGCCACTCAGTTTAGACAGCATATCAGAAGAGGGTTGTGGTGTTGGCAGCTCCATAATAGCCTGTTTTTTGAACCCAAATAAGTTCATAGGCATGTTTATTTATTTCAAATCATGCTCTGTAATTGGGCATTGTTTCCCACTTTTCAAATCACAATGCCCCCAAGGTAGAGTATGTATGCCACACGATAAAATACATCTCTTATCATCATGTGGGTCCAGAGCCACTTTTCTTACAATATTTGAAGTCAGCAAGTGATCCTCACTCTGAATTCTATTTTCTGATGTTCTGATTGAACTCTGGGATTTGAGGCAATTTTTATAATCTTCAAATTGGAGATCTTTTTCCACAGTTACTTTGCCAATGCCCTTGGCTTTTTTGACAACAGCACCACTACATGTCTCAAAAGTGTACATCTTGGCTCTTAACCCAGCAAATTCCACAATAACATCACCAAGCGTCTCATCTTTTAACTTGCCAGGCACCTTTTTGTTGTGGGGTTGAATTATTGTATGTTCACTGGTATCAAAGTATTGAAACAATTCAGACTGTGCAATATCTTGATAAACATCTTCTGTTTGAATATCAAGAATAAAACTATCAGTGTCCATGTACAATAATTTTACACGATCACCATAAAAAGGTTTCAGCACATCATAATACAATGTTAACATATGTAATTTGGACAATTCCAATATCACAGCCCCTACATAAATAGGTTTATCAAATTTGATCTTTGTTTTCATCATGTTGAAAAGTGCCATGTGCTCATCATAAATTCTTCTGTAATTGAAGTTGGGCTTTGCAACCAATTTTTTGCTCAGGCTGGGGTCAGTAATTATTTTAACATCGGTATGTTTCCTGACATTTTCAATTGTTTTGCCATACACTGAATTCACCATCAATTTAAACAAGGCCTTATCAAATTGGCTCTTTGCAGATGTTCGAAGCTCCGTGTTTGTATCAATGTATGGTTTCAACCATTCTGAGTGCCTGAACCTCAAAACTTTGCCAACTTTGGTCACTTGAACACAATGTTTCATCAGGAACTGGAGGTTTTTGTAATATGTGACATATCCCTGTTTTGGCTCCAGAGTCATCATGAGCTTCTTCTGTTTAGAGCCAGGCGAGCACTGAACCTCAGAAATTGGGGGCAGATCAGAAAATTTATTGTGCAAATCATCAGGAATTGTCAGATCAACCTCTAAGAAGAGGCCATAGTCACTGTCATCAAAGTCCTGAAGATCCTCAATATTGAAATCTTCGACCCATTCAAGCTCTGCATATGGCAATTTATCCATCATAGCGTGACCATAGAGGCTGTTTGCATCTACATACAATATATAATTTGATGGCCGTGCTGGATCATAATCAGGCATATGCTTGTTATTTGCTCTGGCATATCTCTGGGAACATTGCACCATCCCTCCTCTTATACATTTCTCCATAAACAGATACATATCTTGATCGTGGATCAGATCCAATTGCTTTTTGGTGTTGAAAAACATTGCGGCCCATGCTAGGCCCGGGGCACTGAAAAAATACACTGGGTCCAGTTTATAATTTTGCATGGAAGATTTTCTGAATGCTTGCAATATATCAGCTAAGAGAGTGACATCAAGTTTCAAATATGCCATGTGATAATCACCAAATGTCTTGCATTTTAAATCGTTCCACATCAACTGAGCATGGTCATAATCTTCATCACTGATTCCAGATCCTCTGATTTTGCTGTAAAACTCATGTTGTGGTGGCAGGGAACACTCATCAAATTTAGAAAAATCTGTGACATAGTCATATGGATATACACCCTTCCGCCTAATTAATTTCAGGTCCTGATTTGGAAACTTAGCACGTGTGATTTTGAATTGATCATCAGGTAATTGATTTGCCAGTGTAGGCAGGCCAGCAGATAAAAATCTGTAAGAATCAAGAAATCTTATGTGAATAGGAACACCATCAACTTTAATTATCTTGCTAATAGATATATATTTCTCGTCATTTTCAGCTAAAATATTTAAATTCTGCTTGTCAAACCCCTCGTATCTGATCAGATGATGGAAATCATAATTGGATGCTCCATGGCAAAATATGGGGATAAATCTTGGTCTCTTGATCTTAATATTACAGCTATTACACAGGGCCATTAAGAATTTACCATCTGTATGAGAATGGTGATGTACCTTGATATTTGTATCTGAAAATTCAGAATCACATACCGGGCATTTTTCTGCATTGTTGAAATCCTCAATCTGATCCTCTGTTAAAGGCAACATAGGCTTTGATATTAATAAGATGTTAGATGCTATGTCACGGCACTCATTTTCTATTCTATGTGCAAATATTTTGATGGCATTTGGTCCCTTGTATGAATATTCTTTAATAACAACACCATCCCGTATAACCATATAACAAAAGCTGGAAGGTTCATGTTGCTGGTATGATGTACTTGAAGATTCTTCGGGATCTGGGCTACAGAATGCAAGAGATTTGAGATTTGATTCAGAATCCCAGACAATATATGCTGGGTGTTCCAACAAGGCTTCATTCTTTTTGAATTTGCAATTTTCACTTGGATTGGGCATCACCATATGAACAGGTTTATGGTTCCCACAGTATTTCAGATGCTCAATTAACTTGTTTTTAGCAATTTCTGCATTCTCTTCCCGAACCCCCTTCACCATTTTTTGACCATAAAATACAGATAAACATCTTCTGCACAACTTGAATATTGTATGAGTTTTGTCTAGTTGTGTTCTCACCAAAGCTTCAAGATTATGTATCAGAGTATAATGATATGTGCCATCCCCCTCAATTAAGAGCAGATCAATCGGAATAGCAGAATCATCATCAATTGTACTGATTCTGAGAGGATCTATCAAGCAATTGCCAGTGGAACAAATAAATACATTAATAGATAATTGTTTGCCATCGATGTGCTTGGCCTTTTTTTCAAATTTATCAATATTCTGAACTGACATTGGATATTCCAAACCCTCCATTGCATCGTCAAAATCGTGCTCATGTTGTTTATAATAAGTTATTCTCTGAGGATTTCTTGAAACTGGATACAAAGCAGCTAATATACACCACAAAAAGCATTTCTGGTCGGTATTTTCAATATTGACGACGGCTCTTCTGTTTTTGATATTAGCAGGTAATGGCACATAAGTGGAACCTTGTAATGGGCTGAATTCAGAAATATTAACATATAACTTGTGTGGAGAGCCACATAGGGTCCATCCTGACTCTTTTGCCGCAAATTCAGAGTGTTTGATATTCAATTGATTTATCAAGCTGCTTATTATTGTGTCTAAATTTGCATTTGAATATACCGGTACAGTTTCTGTTATGTGGGGGTGTGTAAATTTTGTAGCGTTTGGCTTCTTATATTGTATAAACAATTTGAGAGAGAGCTTATAAGAGCCATTTTGTGCATTTAGAATTGCCTGCACTTTAGGATTTACACTGTTCAAGAAATTCTCAATGCCGCATCTTGGCTCTGATACAAACCGGTGATCCCTTAATTGGCCGTTAAAACTGCTACGGATGGGTTCATAGCGTGGCTGTTTTGCTGCTCTGGCATTAACAGGTGCTTCGTGCTTTCTTTTCAGACCAGAAGTGGATGGTAGTGCAGAGCAAGTATTTTTATGTGTATATGTGAAATATTCCATGTTATATTTTCTATTGCATTTGGGGCAAATTTTTGTGGGAGTTTTGTATTTGTCTGGATTACAAATTTTTTGATGCTTGGCCCAATTAGAGCTGGATATATTCTTATTGCACTGATTACAATATTTTTGATTCGGCATTTTTGTTGTTGTTTATTATATACAATTTCCTGGGTTTCAATTCAAAACTTTATACTGAACAAAAAATATCAGTTGGGTTCAGCTGTGTGCTTTGTGTGTGTGTAGGTGTATATGTGTGTATGTGTGTTAATATTTTTGGCTTTGGTATTTATATAAAATTTCCTGGGTTTTAAATCTAATCTCTATGGATTAATATTAATAATATTAATCTTATGACAGGTTGTAAAGCCAATAGCCCACAAGTGTAAAATCATTCACACTGACCCAGCGCAAATGCCTGCACAAACATGCATATCTTGAATAGCAATAACCTTGTTATGTATAACAGGCTGGGACAAATATAAGCTTGACTCTAAATATGAGTGGATTACAACAAATAACAGATTTTATATTGTTCAATATGAATTTAAACCAGTAAGTATGAGAAGCACTGTATCAACACATCTGTTCCCCTCAGTCAGTCTCACAATACTGAATGATGCAATACTCGGGAATTTCTGTAAATACTGGCGCTGAGGGCAAGGCAAAAATCAATACTACCGTCTCGGGAATTCCACACACTGACACAGAGGAGAAACATGCAAACATATAATATAAGAAATAGAGTGTCACGGAGCAAGCAAATTGAACCTAGTATCCAATTAAACTTAAACCGGAAGTAAATATGTGTGTGTATGTATGTGTATGTGCTTAATTTCTGGTGTGGCCAAAAATATATCACTTTTTGACAAGTTTATGGACAAAAATCTGGCTGATGCAACTTTTGTAAGTATGCACAAATCAATCTGAAGAGCTCTTACTTTCTGAAAAATTCCCGAGGGCATTTTTTACAAAAATCTTGAATTATAAGAGCTCCACACTTGAGCAAAAAACTCATATGGGCATGTTGAGCAAGTTTTAAGTATGGCCAAAGCTGCTGGAGGGGGGTTCGTACTTTCTCGAGTTTATAGTACAGTCAATACCACTACTAGTTAAACTTTTATGATGAGCGTATTTTGTGAAGAGATTAGCCACATCATCGTTCGTTTCACCCATGAGGTCGTCAAGAATAATTAGACTATTGTTTTTAATTTCAAAGTTATCCATATTGGGAATTCCTGGATGGAACCGTATATTTTGACTGTTTGTTAATTTCGGAATCACAGCACCATAGCACCATATAATTTCGTTAAATTTTTGGGTGAACATTGAATTACAATTTGATAACAACTTATGTGTGAATTGTGTTTTTCCGGCTCTGGACGGACCACTGATAATAATGGCACACGGGTGATTGAACGGAAGCATTATTAACCACTGAGCAAATACAACAAAAGTCATTGCCTTTTTATACAACTGACGACCAAAAATTGTTCATGCAAGCTAATCAAATACCTCTCTCTCTCTCTCTCTCTCTCTCACACACACACACAAACCCCCCGCCCTGTATGTGCACTCACTGTTTGACATATCCATAGGGCACAGTCATCCAAGACTCCTTCTCCGCGATCGGGTCCAGTTTTTGTTGCTTACTTTTCACAACTTGATGTGTTTTTTTCTCGGCGCGACTTACTATGCGGAACCCATCAAGTCGTGCTATCTTCCTTGGTTCCTCCAAGACTTCCTTAGACAATGTGCCTTTTACTAAATTATAAAAATGCTTATAATTGACAATTAATCTTGCTCTGTGATTTAGTGAGACCCCCTAATTTTGTAAACATATCGCAATTCCCCGCTGGTAAGATTCCGTAATTTGTAGGCATAGCTCTTGGGACCAAGTCCTATAAAACTTACAATTTCCCACCCCGCATCAACTTCGTCGGTTAGATCGCCAAGGAAGGGACCACATTGCAAAGGGGGCTCCCTATTTCTGTCCACCGTCATAAGCAAACTGTCAGTGTCGGTGTACAGTAAGCGTTCGGGCTCTATTTTCTTTAGCAGCGTCCATAATTTTACACGAGCCCAGGATGTTATAAATGCTGCTAGAATTATGTTTGAAAACTGGTTTCGGGTGTTTTTGTTTTGAATATCTTTGTATGTAAGTAAAAGTGCACTCTGCCCGATAGGTATAACCGTTTGAACTTCGAACTGAGTAGAGTAAAGGTAACTGAAAAATGTTTTAATGTCTTTAACAATAACACTTTTTGCTAAGTCTGTTCTCTGGCCAAATTTTCCATACAAGGAATTCAAGAATAAATGTGCAATAAATCTTAAACCAGGGTTATGTTGAATTTTGTCTTCTCTCAGCTCGATAAGTTCATGACGCTTACATTCCGCAATTTAATTCAGGCGTTCCGCATCCGTTTGACACGAAGACGGAAAACCTGAATTCTCTTGTTTTATTCTAGGAAAATTTCTAACATATTTTTCAAAAAGACCCTCAGAGACTCCAGGTTCAGGTTTTAGAATTTCAAATTCCCAAAATTCCTCAATATTTATAATTTTATACCCAAATTGCAATGCCAAATGTAGCTCTGGGGTGCAGAATGTTCCGTGCAATGCGCGTTGGTCCTCAGAATGCGAGCAATAGTTTTCACTCAGTTCATCCATGCAGGTTCGGCATAAACCGAACATAAGCCGTCCGTTACTTGAGTGTGGTAGAATGGGAATATGCAGATTGGTTGGAGGCAAAACTTTGCATTTGACAATTCCATGTGTGTTTTCCACATCAGGAAATGGACCCATATGTATCTTGGGGGTTTTGACAGGCAGCGGTTTGGTACTCATAACATATGGGTACAAGCTTGTTACATCCAAATAAGATATAAAAGTGTCATGACTGTCACATTATTGGAGGGATTTGAAAACTTCAGTTCTGCCGCCTCGATAACAATCTTTTGGGATCAGAGGTGTTTTTAAATTTAGACAGTGGTCTCTGATGAATTGCTGAATTTGTTTATTCTCTTTTACTTCTCTGTCCCAATCACATTCCCATTTCTCGTTGACGGTATACCCGCTTAATTCCAAGTACTTTTTGCGGGCTATGGTACACTCATATCTTCACTATCACCACTATCATCCAAGGAACGATGGCTTTGCTCTCTGTAACATTTCGAACAACCGTGAAAATAGCATCCATTAAACGATAACAAATTTCGTGTACCTTTTTCAAACCCGTCAACCTTCTTACGCCCGACCCATTTTTCACCACCATTGGCACTATAAGAAATATTGCGCCCACACACTTTTTCCATATAGCTAAGCCAACGAAGAGCTTTAATACTTTGATTGTCACGTTCCCTGTAGCCATATGGAGGTATGATGGCGATTTTGTTTTCCTGTAAATAATGAGTTCTGTAAACTCTAATTGCAAGACTTGAAATTGTGGGGGCTACAATGAAAGGTTGCAATCCGCTAGTTTCCTCTTCAATCAAATTGGAAAACTTAATAACTGCGGCTGTCAAAATTTCTACATCGTTTTTGCAATATTCCCTCAGTTCTTTTTGAAAATCGAACTCTTTGTTTTGTGAGACACACTCTTGGTGCCATTTAATAAGCTCTTCCCGATCATCGGGGCTTCGACTGTCTACATAGTCTTTATGGTCGGGCGTATAAAAGAGATACGGAAACTCGACCTTCTTCATGCATTTTTTCAGGCCTAAGGTTTTTGGGAGTTTCGATAATTTGACCCCTAAAAATAAATAAGTATCTCTAAAAGTAATTTTTGGTGTAGCTTTCATCTCAACAATCTGATGTCCCTGTGTTATAACTGAGGGAATTATTTTCTGTTTCTCAAGCAAAGCCCTAGCCGCAAATATATTGTCGAATTTCGACCCGTTGTGAGAGAGAACAATAATTTTCTGAAACTTCTCTCTCGGCTGTAAAACATATTCAATAAATCCCTCCATACTATTAAATTCATGGGTACGTTGCTTGCATTCTCTACAGAATGTAATGCCATCGGAATCCTTACAAGCATGACATCTTTGCATCGCTATGACCATGTTGACAACATGCTCACGTTCTCCTTTTTCATTGGGAGGTTGAAGCATTGTCTCCACATCATATACAATATAAAGATATCTCTCAATGTGTTTTAAGTTTTCCTTTTGGACAAAACATTCGTGCTGTGGACCAACATGCACACAACACATTTTGCAAAAATGCTCATCACATCGGTGTTGAACATTCTCGCGTGTCCTTTTGTCTACCAGACCAAAACAATCGGTGCAAAGTTTCAGTTGCTCACATACAGATTTCCCACGCGAAGAAGCAGTCTTATGTTGATAGTAACATTTCAACAAAGGAAAATTTCTATTGCACTCGCTACAGTGGTTTTCTGTGGTTTCGATGGGTGGTTCGTGAATTTGTTCGCAATAAGAACAATTATACTTACACTTGTGCGATTCTTTGGAATTGTAACCATCCAAGCACATTGGACAATAATATCTAAAATTTAAAAATGACTTTATAGCCAGGATCGGAGAATAATGTTTACTCTCGAAAAAAATAAACAACTCTTTTGGAGCATAGTTTCCCTGAAAAATAATCTCAAAAATTCTTGTGCGTTCGCTTTGTTTGTACACTATAATTTGGTACTCTGGAGCAAAGTAATTCTGAAATTTCGCCACATCCTCCAGAGTACAACCGTTTTGCGCATCAACCTCTACACCTGCAAACCTGCTTAATTCGATGGCCCTGTTCTTTTGTGTTTTTCTGACTGGGTTTTTAAGGTTTTTAAGTAAATTCAAATCTTTATCTGCCTGCGCCTTTGCTATGACCAGAGCTCTTGGAAGACAGTATACATCTTCCTCTTTAATCTTAAACAAGCACTTTTGGCGTATCATACCATCGAATATTTGATTCAAAGGCGCATACTTTATTAAGGCACGGACTCTCCCTTTTCCTAACTGAGGATCAACAATACAAATATTAAAGGTGACCCTGTCGGCTACAAGAAAGTTCTCGTTAGAATTGAGAACTTTTTCAATGTGCCTGAACATAATCTCGGTGTTGAGATTCTTGAGCCTCCGCATAGGAATGAAAAGAGGTTTTGGAATTGGGCTGGCGGACGACTCAATTTGCAGACCGACATGTGACTCGGGGACTACGCCACTTAAGACCTCCTCGAGCACAAATTGGAAAAGGGAATTGACATATTCCCGAGGATCATCAAAACGATAGATCCTCGGCTTTACCACTACTATCCTACCTTCCGTAGAAAACTTTGGAAAGTAGTGGGCATCTTCACCTACAATTTCAAAGCTACCACTGTCTGTTTCGCCACCCTCGGTTTGGGCACCAGAACCGTGTTGCGGGACTTTGAAACAGACATTGGAAGGGCCAGGCTGTGGAGAAGGTGATCTAGCATCCGACCGTTGGTTGGATTGACCTTCGTACACTTCCATCGTTTCGATTAAAACATCGTCTTCATCGGACAGAATGCGAGATGGTGGCACAACAGCTTGTCTTAACCACTCTAACATTTCATCGTCAGAGGGTATGTCATAGCTTGGTGACCTGGGTTCAAATCCTGATGCATCTGGTGTTCGATTTTCCACAGCACCAACAGCAGAGCGTGGGGGTGGTAAATTTGGAAAGTCGCGATCCAAGTTAAACAACTCTGCTGCTGCCATGTTGTTACCATTTCCATTCCTTTCATCATCATCATCATTCTGTCCGATGTTCCTAAATTTCTCTATATCCTCCTCGCGGCGGCGCTCTCTAGTTTCATCCCGTTCAATATTTAGTTCCATATATTTCCAGAATGCTTCAAAGTGATATTTCTCATCACGAAACATTCCAGCCATATACAAATCTAAAATAAACAAGGACGAACAACAATGATCTAAAACTTCACATGGTCTTGAATGGAAATTCCGGGCAATAAATTTCAAAAAGTTACTCACCGCTTCCTGGGAGACCCCCACACGCTCCTCTTCGCGCACGGCCCTGGATAGAAGAAACAAAGCTTCCAAAAGTTGCCTCTCGCTTGCCTGCTCGGGATTCTCAATTACATTGTTTGCATTGGTGGCCATTTCCCTGAAAAATGAAATCTGGATAAGTCTCAAGGTAATTATTTTTATTTTATTTTATAAATTTACTATATATAATAGAATTGCTATCAATATTTTCCCCCCACTGTACTTTGCGTTTAGTCAACTACCCCCCGCCCCCAAAGATAATATTTATCCACGCAATATTAAATCCGTGCCCGATGCGTGTGTGGCGATTTGGTTTCAATTTGCAAGCAAATTGAAACCACAGCGCCACACACGCTTAGAAATACTCACGAAAATTTCCGCAGGGGGGCGCCCTCTTCGAAATTTCCGTGAAGGTACATACATTTACATGGTTGCCACAATATTATATTCCGATGCACATAACCTTATGCCAGAAGACAAGATTCCCAAATATCTTACCGTTTGGTGAAATGATTAGCACAGGGATCCTGGGTTCAATTCCCGGTTTTTGTATTCTTGTTCTTTCATCAATTGCATCATATCATCACTTATCCTCACCGTCGCGGTTACCCAACAGTAGAAAGAAGCGACATTAGATTACGAAAGTTATTTTTTAACAATGCTGGCGCGCCAAAGGGGTCCCTTGTTCGAATCCCGAATTAGGTAAAAATAATAATTGTAAATATCCCTTCATCACATCATCACTCATCGTCGCGTTTAGCCAAAGATGGCAGAAAACTAACATGAAATTAAAAAAAAAATCTTGGTACACATCAAAATAAATAATCTTAGGTTCGAATCGTAAATGTGCAATTTTCTTTAAATTTCTCTGTTTTGCTAAATACAAATATCTATCTCTTTCAAATAACGCTAGCTTCTTGGGTAGTGAAGAAAAAATCCTCACTGTAATACAAACTGTTCTATTGTGAATGTAATTAACACATTTCATCTTCCACCGCCCCTCAATAACCTCAGGGCCTCCCCGATGGCGCAGTGGTAGCGTCGTCGCCTTGTAATCAAGGGGTCCCGGGTTCGATACCCGGTGGAGGCACAAGTGGTTCGGATCCCACTTTAAACTGTAGGTCCAGTCCCGATTAGCCTTACTGTGCATAAAGTGGACTTAAAACAACATATCAATCAATCAATCAATACGCTCAGTAGTAAACTCCGAAGCAACATCACTAGTTTTCATAGTAATAAACTAATTATATGCACTACGCTGTAACTGAAACTATTAAAAATAAAACAAAAAATATAATTCTTGTTTGAAAATTACTTACCGCTTCGTATTATCAAATGCACTTCAAACAAAATAGAAAAAGAGGATCCGCACGAGTAATCTGAAAAGAAAAAATAATATTAGTGTTTTCGGCACATTGTTCAATTAATCAAAACTCTAATAAATTTAAACAGATTATCGTATGCAACAAATATTTGAAAATTATTTACATGCATTGCCAACATTCTTCCAGGCGGGGGAAGTTAGCTACAAAGCATAGAATTCAAGATCGTTAAAAATGTCGGATCCCGTGGTCGAGTGGTTAGCACATCGCGCTCCGACGCAAGGAGTCCCGTTTGGGCATAAATGTTTGTGAGTGTCCATTCATCAATTTTTCATCCCATCATCACTCATCCCCATCATCGTAAATTAGCCAAAAAGCACAAAGTAAAATAAAGCAAATCAATCAACCAATGAAAATCAAAATCGTTAAAAATAGTTTGCGTGCTACAATGCCAAAAGAATCTAAGTTCAAATCCTATTTTATGTTTGACTCTTGTTACTCGATGATACAGTGATAGTTGTGTTGTGTGTCTTGGCGTAGAAACATTGCACACACTAGATACAATCTACATTTAATATATATATATATATATATATATATATATATAGATCCAGTCACAATTATCCTATGCGAGCATAAAATAAACTTAATAAAACAGTTTTCATCTTGTCAACATTCAGCCTCATCGTCGCGATGTATTCAAGAAAATCTCTGTCTACAAAAATATTGCACACTGACTCGTTTTTTTTTCAAATTAGCAGTAATCAATGCATAGAAATAATATAAATATATTCATTGCAATGTTCACTGAATCATTAATTAAAATAAAATAGTGTTCTTTTAAAATTTACTTACCGATTTTTTATTTTCAAATATGCTTCACACAAAATAGAAGGGCGATTCTGCAGTGTTAATCTGAAAACAAAAAAAATAATATTAGTGTTTTCGGTAATTTTTTCAATTCATCTTTGCTCTAAACTAAAAATCACAAACAAATTTTATTTTGAAAGACATTGAGATGTCTTGCTACCATTCTCCAAATCGTAGCGGTTGGTTAACATAATACAGTGCCAAAAAGTTCCAAGTTCGCATCTTTGTGGCGTTTCCCACTCGTGGACCCTCACTGCGACCGATGTCTTATATTAAAATATCGGTCTAGAAACAGCACTGGTTCGGATCTTAATTTAAAATATAGACACAGTCCTGATTAACCTATCCGAACATAAAATAAACTCGATAAGCCATTTTTTAAAATTGTCATAATCATCATCATCATCGCGATTAGTCTAATAAAAATTTAACAAAATGCACAAAATCCACATTAAACTTTTATCTCAAATACGCAATTCAATATTAATCAGTAAACATTATAACAATTTACTGCAGTCTTACCTGTTATTAATTTAGAGATACAAGTCGGCAAATACAGCTTGCGTCTTCTTGAGCTTCTTTCAGAAATGTGACAGCTGGTGACAATCATCTAATTTTATACTGTTGTCGATACAGTGGCTACTTCAACGTCATCAGTGCACAAAATTTTCCGCAAACACATTGTCCATGTTTGTCCCCATTATTAATCCGACGACACCAAATTTGAGGAAGTCAATCTTCCGAAATAGTGCGTCTCCCGTTAACACTTCAGGATATTAACAGACAATCAACATCAAAATAGAAAATACACTTCTTGTCGATGAACGGTCATAGATCCAAGAAAGTGTGTCATTACGCTATCTTTGAAACACCTTCCTGTTAGAAACCAGTTAATGTACTGGAGAAAGGGTGTCACAGTCCTATTCTAGCATTTTGAAAACATCGGGCATTTCCTTGTTTGGAAAAATTCAGGACACAACAACAGTTCCACGGGGGGGATCAACTTTCTTGCTGATTCTTCCTATATTCTCAATAATCATCTTTGGTTTCGTTCTCGCCTTCAAACTGACCACCGGGCTCGACTCCCGAAAAAAGCATGATTTGTGTGAGTATTCTTCCATCAATTACCATTTACTCAACTCTCCCTCTCTCTCCCTCATTCTCATTTTCTCTTTCTTTCTCTCTCTCTTCCTCTTTCTTATTTCCTCTCTCTCTCTCTCTGTGTCGTGTGAATATTCTTCTATCAACTACCACTTATTCAACTCGCTCTCGCTCTCTCTCTCTCTCTCTCTCTCTCTCTCTCTCTCTCACTTTCTCATTCCCTTCATTCTCTTCCTCCTGTTCATCATCTATGATCTCTCACTCTCTTTATCCTCTCTATCTCTCTATATCCACTTCTCTTTTTCTCCTGTTCATCATCTATAATCTCTCACTGTCTTTATCCTCTCTATCTCTCTATATTCCCCCTCCTTTATCGCTCTCTCTTTTTATCATCTTTCTTTGAGTGCTTGGTGTCAAATTTCTTTGAGTGATAGGTTACAAATTACTACTCATGCATTATTAGATAAAAGCAACAAAACAGAACTGCTGTACTACGATCTAAACAAAGGCAATGAATACGCAATGGACCTTACTGTAAATAATATGTTGTATTGTGTGCGTTGTCCTATACTGCAAGCAAAATACAATCCCTCACACAATAGTAAGAAAGCTACCAGCAAATGGGAAACATGTGCTCGGCAGTATCCCATATCCATTAGCGATGTCACTTTTCTTCCTTACAGCTCTTTCAACTTCTCTTACAACTTTTACTTTTTCCCTCTAATGTTGCGCTGTAGCCGGCTCCCGTGGCCGAGTGGTTGGCACATCGCGCTACGATGCCTGCGGTCCCGGATTCGAATCCCGGCCTGGGTATGGATGTTTGTTAGTTTCCATTCATCAATGTCATCATATCATCACTCATCCCCATCTTCGCAAGTTAGCCAAAAGTGGCACAAAAGCGAAGTAAAGTAAAGCAAATCAATAATAAATAAATAAATAAATGTTGAGCTGCAGTTCTTGTCTGTTCTTACGGAGGACGGCCTACTTTCTGGCAAGGGAAGTGGGGAGCGGTGAAGCGACCAATGCAGCGCGATAATGATTGATTGATTGATTTCCTCTATTTTACTTCGCTTTTCTGCCACTTTTTGTGGTAACCATTCCGCCACGGGAGCCCGCTCCAGCGCGATAAGAAACACAACAGCCTGGAGAACGAGGTGTGCGCAGCAATGTACGTTGCAATGTACTTGAAAAATCACAAGTAACAACTAAGGGAAGATAGGAATGCTTTCACAGATCTTTGGCTAGTGGGGAGGGGATTCAACAACGAGGACCAGCACACAAGAGGGGCGGGCAATCAACCCCACGTTACTGATTAGAGGGTGGAGACTGCATACAGAAACTTTCTCTTGCCTACTGATGTCTCTGAATCGCCGCCTTCGAATTACGCATGAACATTGGTTATAAACGGAAATTTCAATGGGAATAATTCGAATTATCCAAGTTCGAATGAAGAAGTCTACTGTATATAACAACCCGTGTACCAGAAATGGATAATTTCTTTCAGTCCACGAAATTCTACATTTTTACGTGAAGTACTTTGCGAGTCACAAATACATATCGAAGAGTTGAGTTGCTGAAAATCACTGGTAAATAGACACACCAATCACAATGTTTTGTCGAATGAAGTCGGTACTTTATATGACTTTTGGTATAGGTATACCGTTGGTAACTCGAATGACTTTTGAGATATAGAAGCGTAATATGAATATCGATTGTCGACTTTCGATTGTTTCACTCCCATATTAGACTGGTGGAACAAACATGTCCTTTGGTAGCCCTCTACTCTAAGGTTTTATACGTCCTCACATGGCGTGGGCTCTTGGCATACGTTACTAGTTATAGTGTATGACGTGTGTAGGTTATATTTGAGATGTTAGTCAGTTCACTTAATTTTGTCTGTACTTTCAGAAGTTTGTGAGTAACCAGTAGTTAGTACAGATAGACATGACCTACAAATTTTGAGATGAGGGTGCTTCTTTGTTTAAATTTGGTGACTGATATCCTAAAAATGTATCACACAAAGCTCGTTCCTTTTGTTAGTGACTCTCGAGATATGCTAGAAATAATTTCTAATTATATTTCAAACACTATCAACACGATATTTATAAATTATAGGTATATCAGTCTCTTCTAAAATTGCGTAGGCATAAATCTGAATCTCAAAAATAACTATTTGAAAACTTAATCCAAATTCTACGTAACTTTGACGAAGAGGCAACCTTAAGATTTATCCTTCTTTTAACGATATCATACTTGCAGAGAGACTATATGTTACCTTGTTGGAAATAATGAATTGGAGGAGGAAAATTTCTTCTCTTTTACCAAACGTTACATTCGCACTTAAATAACCTTTAATACTTACCAAACAGAGTAAAGGCAGCGGAAACATATGAAGTGGTTCGCATTCTGCTTCTTTCGCCTCCCTTCAGTCACGTTTACTTGCAGGAACGCATTTTGTCTTAGATAGTACAATTTCTTTATCACAGCGGCGAAAAATCCTTCCTCACACTAAATAGAGATGTTCCTAAGAATCAGTCTTCATGGTTTAGTGAAGAAACAATACAAAACTGGAACTTGGTGGCCTTCAGATATTATTCACAGGTCTTGCGTTTGTTTCTTTCATCCTGTTTACTTTATGTTGCTGCCCCACGCTAGCGTTTCTTCCTACCGAACGTCTCGCGGAGAGACAGCCTCGCTGGAGAAGGCCACTGAAGCGACTGGAGTCGTGTGGCCGAGGTAGTGGAGATAGGCGGAGAAATCGGCGCATGGTCAGAGGCACCGCTCTCTCTGTCCATCCTTCCCGGCAGAACAGAGTTTCAGGAGATGCTAGAGATGAAATGGGAAGCTACTCTCTGCTCCGCGTTGTCATTCTGAACACTTGCAACTCTGCTTTCTTCCCGTGGCATATATTTTCAAAATATAACAAGCAAACATTTTCAGTTTCATCATCTCAACGTTGACTTCTGAACCGTCATATGACAACCAGAGGATCGCTGAAAATGCTCTCCG